>NC_091408.1:15761999-16063799 GCF_032191515.1 Phaenicophaeus curvirostris | reverse complement strand
AACGTAAAACTACGTAAAGCAACGTAAAGAAACGTAAAGCAAGGAAACGTAAAGCAAAGTAAAGCAACGTAAAGCAAGGCAACGTAAAGAACGTAAAGCAAGGCAACGTAAAGCATCGTAAAGCAAGGCAACGCAAAGCAACGTAAAGCAAGGCAACGTAAAGCAACGTAAAGCAAGGCAACGTAAAGCAACGTAAAGCAAGGCAACGTAAAGCAACGTAAAGCAACGTAAATCAAGGCAACGTAAAGCAACGTAAAGCAACGTAAAGCAAGGCAATGTAAAGCAACGTAAAGAAAGGCAATGTAAAGCAACGCAACGTAAAGCAACATAAAGCAAGGCAACGTAAAGCAAGGCAACGTAAAGCAACGTAATGCAAGGCAACGTAAAGCAACGTAAAGAAACGTAAAGCAAGGCAACGTAAAGCAACGTAAAACTACCTAAAGCAACGTAAAGCAACGTAAAGCAAGGCTACGTAAAGCAACGTAAAGCAAGGCAACGTAAAGCAACGTTAAGCAACGTAAAGCAAGACAACGTAAAGCAACGTAAAGCAACGTAAAGAAATGCAACGTAAAGAAATGCAACATAAACACAACGTAAAGCAAGGCAACGTAAAGCAATGTAAAGCTAGGCAACGTAAAGCAACGTAAAGCAACGTAAAGCAAGGCAACGTGAAGCCACGTAAAGATACGTAAAGAAACGTAAAGCAACGCAACGTAAAGCAACGTAAAACTACGTAAAGCAACGTAAAGCAACGTAAAGCAAGGAAACGTAAAGCAAAGTAAAGCAACGTAAAGCAAGGCAACGTAAAGAACGTAAAGCAAGGCAACGTAAAGCATCGTAAAGCAAGGCAACGCAAAGCAACGTAAAGCAAGGCAACGTAAAGCAATGTAAAGCAAGGCAACGTAAAGCAACGTAAAGCAAGGCAACGTAAAGCAACGTAAAGCAACGTAAATCAAGGCAACGTAAAGCAACGTAAAGCAACGTAAAGCAAGGCAATGTAAAGCAACGTAAAGCAAGGCAACGTAAAGCAAGGCAACGTAAAGCAAACTAAAGCAAGGCAATGTAAAGCAAGGCAACGTAAAGCAACGTTAAGCAAGGCAACGTAAAGCAAAGTAAAGGAACGTAAAGCAAGGCAACGTAAAGCAACGTATAGAAACGTAAAGCAAGGCAACGTAAAGCAACGTAAAACTACCTAAAGCAACGTAAAGCAACCTAAAGCAAGGCTACGTAAAACAACGTAAAGCAATGTATAGCAAGGAAACGTAAAGCAAAGTAAAGCAACGTAAAGCAAGGCAACGTAAAAAAACGTAAAGCAAGGCAACATAAAGCAACGTAAAGCAAGGCAACGCAAAGCAACGTAAAGCAAGGCAACGTAAATCAACGTAAAGCAACGTAAAGCAAGGCAACCTAAATCAACGTAAAGCAAGGCAACGTAAAGCAACGTAAAGCAACGTAAAGCAAGGCAACGTAAAGCAACGTAAAGAAATGCAACGTATAGCAACGTAAAGCAACGTAAAGCAAGGCAACGTAAAGCAATGTAAAGCAAGGCAACGTAAAGCAACGTAAAGCAACGTAAAGCCAGGCAACGTGAAGCCACGTAAAGAAACGTAAAGAAACGTAATCAAGGCAACGTAAAGCAACGTAAAACTACGTAAAGCAACGTAAAGCAACGTAAAGCAAGGAAACGTAAAGCAAAGTAAAGCAACGTAAAGCAAGGCAACGTAAAGAACGTAAAGCAAGGCAACGTAAAGCATCGTAAAGCAAGGCAACGCAAAGCAACGTAAAGCAAGGCAACATAAAGCAACGTAAAGCAACGTAAAGCAAGGCAACGTAAAGCAACGTAAAGCAACGTAAATAAAGGCAACGTAAAGCAATGTAAAGCAACGTAAAGCAACGTAAAGCAATGCAATGTAAAGCAACGTAGAGCAAGGCAACGTAAAGCAAGGCAACGTAAAGCAAAGTAAAGCAAGGCAATGTAAAGCAAGGCAACGTAAACCAACATAAAGCAAGGTAACGTAAAGCAAGGCAACGTAAAGCAACGTAAAGCAAGGCAACGTAAAGCATGGTAAAGGAACGTAAAGCAAGGCAACGTAAAGCAACGTAAAACTACCTAAAGCAACGTAAAGCAACGTAAAGCAAGGCTACGTAAAGCAACGTAAAGCAAGGCAACGTAACGCAACGTTAAGCAACGTAAAGCAAGACAACGTAAAGCAATGTAAATCAACGTAAAGAAATGCAACGTAAAGAAATGAAACATAAACACAACGTAAAGCAAGGCAACGTAAAGCAATGTAAAGCAAGGCAACGAAAAGCAACGTAAAGCAACGTAAAGCAAGGCAACGTGAAGCCACGTAAAGAAACGTAAAGAAACGTAAAGCAAGGCAACGTAAAGCAACGTTAAACTACGTAAAGCAACGTAAAGCAACGTAAAGCAAGGAAACGTAAAGCAAAGTAAAGCAACGTAAAGCAAGGCAACGTAAAGAACGTAAAGCAAGGCAACGTAAAGCAACGTAAAGCAACGTAAATCAAGGCAACGTAAAGCAAGGCAACGTAAAGCAACGTAAAGCAACGTAAAGCAAGGCAACGTAAAGCAACGTAAAGCAAGGCAACGTAAAGCAACATAAAGCAACGTAAATCAAGACAACGTAAAGCAACGTAAAGCAACGTAAAGCAAGGCAATGTAAAGCAACGTAAAGCAAGGCAACGTAAAGCAAGGCAACGTAAAGCAAAGTAAAGCAAGGCAATGTAAAGCAAGGCAACGTAAAGCAACGTAAAGCAAGGCAACGTAAAGCAAGACAACGTAAAGCAAGGCAACATAAAGCAATGTAAAGGAACGTAAATCAAGGCAACGTAAAGCAACGTAAAGGAACGTAAAGCAAGGCAACGTAAAGCAATGTAAAACTACCTAAAGCAACGTAAAGCAACGTAACGCAAGGCTACGTAAAACAACGTAAAGCAATGTATAGCAAGGCAACGTAAAGCAACGTAAAGCTACATAAAGCAATGTAAAGCAAGGCAACGTAAAGCAAGGCAACGTAAAGCAAAGTAAAGCAACGTAAAGCAAGGCAACGTAAAGCAACGTAAAGCAAGGCAACGTAAAGGAACGTAAACCAAGGCAACGTAAAGCAACGTAAAGCAAGGCAACGTAAAGCAACGTAAAGCAAGGCAATATAAAGCAAGGCAACGTAAAACAATGCAACGTAAAGCAATGTAAATCAACGTAAATCAAGGAAACGTAAAGCAAGGCAACGTAAAGCAAGGCAACGTAAAGCAATGTAAAGCAACGTAAATCAAGGCAACGTAAAGCAACGTAAAGCAACGTAAGGCAAGGCAACGTAAAGCATGGCAACGAAAAGGAAGGCAACGTAAAGCAACGTAAATCAACGTAAGGCATGGCAACGTAAAGCAACGTAAAGCAACGTAAAGCAACGTAACGCAAGGCAACGTAAAGCAACTTAAAGAAAATTAAAGCAACGTAAAGCAAGGCAACGTAAAGCAACGTAAAGCAACGTAAGGGAAGGCAACGTAAAGCAAGGCAACGTAAAGCAACGTAAAGCAACGTAAAGCAACGTAAGGCAAGGCAACGTAAAGCAACGTAAAGCAACGTAAAGCAAGGCAACGTAAAGCAACGTAAAGCAAGGCAACGTAAAGCAACGTAAAGCAAAGTAAAGCAAGGCAACGTAAAGCAACGTAAAGCAACGTAAAGCAAGGCAACGTAAAGCAACTTAAAGCAAGGCAACGAAAAGCAAGGCAACGTAAAGCAAAGTAAAGCAAGGCAATGTAAAGCAAGGCAACGTAAAGCAACGTAAAGAAATGCAACGTAAAGAAATGCAACATAAAGCAACGTAAAGCAAGGCAACGCAAAGCAATGTAAAGCAAGGCAAAAAAAGCAACGTAAAGCAACGTAAAGCAAGGCAACGTGAAGCCACGTAAAGAAATGTAAAGAAACGTAAAGCAAGGCAACGTAAAGCAACGTAAAACTACGTAAAACAACGTAAAGCATCGTAAAGCAAGGAAACGTAAAGAAAAGTAAAGCAACGTAAAGCAAGGCAACGTAAAGAACGTAAAGCAAGGCAACGTAAAGCATCGTAAAGCAAGGCAACGCAAAGCAACGTAAAGCAAGGCAACGTAAAACAACGTAAAGCAGCGTAAAGCAAGGCAAAGTAAAGCAACGTAAAGCAAGGCAACGTAAAGCAACGTAAAGCAACGTAAATCAAGGCAACGTAAAGCAATGTAAAGCAACGTAAAGCAACGTAAAGCAAGGCAATGTAAAGCAACGTAAAGCAAGGCAACGTAAAGTAAGGCAACGTAAAGCAAAGTAAAGCAAGGCCATGTAAAGCAAGGCAACGTAAAGCAACGTAAAGCAAGGCAACGTAAAGCAAGGCAACGTAAAGCAACGTAAAGCAAGGCAACGTAAAGCAAAGTAAAGGAACGTAAAGCAAGGCAACGTAAAGCAACGTAAAGCAACGTAAAGCAAGGCTACGTAAAACAACGTAAAGCAATGTATAGCAAGACAACGTAAAGCAACGTAAAGCTACATAAAGCAATGTAAAGCAAGGCAACGTAAAGCAAGGCAACGTAAAGCAAAGTAAAGCAACGTAAAGCAAGGCAACGTAAAGCAACGTAAAGCAACGCAACGTAAAGGAAAGTAAAGCAAGGAAACGTAAAGCAAGGCAACGTAAAGCAACGTAAATCAAGGCAACGTAAAGCAAGGCAACGTAAAGCAACGCAAAGCAAGGCAATATAAAGCAAGGCAACGTAAAGCAAGGCAACGTAAAGCAATGTAAAGCAACGTATATCAAGGAAACGTAAAGCAAGGCAACGTAAAGCAATGCAACGTAAAGCAAGGCAACGTAAAGCAACGTAAAGCAACGTAAGGCAAGGCAACGTAAAGCATGGCAACAAAAAGGAAGGCAACGTAAAGCAACGTAAATCAACGTAAGGCATGGCAACGTAAAGCAAGGCAACGTAAAGCAACGTAAAGCAACGTAAAGCAACGTAAAGCAAGGCAACGTAAAGCAACTTAAAGAAACTTAAAGCAACGTAAAGCAAGGCAACGTAAAGCAACGTAAAGCAACGTAAGTGAAAGCAACGTAAAGCAAGGCAACATAAAGCAACGTAAAGCAACGTAAGGCAAGGCAATGTAAAGCAAGGCAACGTAAAGCAACGTAAAGCAAGGCAACGTAAAGCAACGTAAGCCAAGGCAACGTAAAGCAAGGCAACGTAAAGCAACAGAAAGCAACGTAAAGCAAGGGAACGTAAAGCAACGTAAGGCAAGGCAATGTAAAGCAAGGCAACGTAAAGCAACGTAAAGCAACGTAAGGCAAGGCAACGTAAAGCAAGGCAACGTAAAGCAATGTAAAGCAAGGCAACGTAAAGCAACGTAAAGCAACGTAAGGCAAGGCAACGTAAAGCAAGGCAACGTAAAGCAACGTAAAGCAATGCAACATAAAGCAAGGCAACATAAAGCAACGTAAAGCAACGTAAGGCAAGGCAACGTAAAGCAAGGCAACTTAAGGAAAGTAAAGCAAGGCAACGTAAAGCAACGTAAGGCAAGGCAACGTAAAGCAATGCAACGTAAAGCAACGTAAAGCAAGGCAACGTAAAGCAACGTAAAGCAACGTAAGTCAAGGCAACGTAAAGCATGGCAACGTAAAGCAAGGCTCCTTAAAGCAACGTAAAGAAAGGCAACGTAAAGAAACGTAAAGCAACGTAAGGCAAGGCAACGTAAAGCAAGGCAACTTAAAGCAAGGCAACGTATAGCAACGTAAAGCAACGTAAGTCCAGGCAACGTCAAGCAAGGCATCGTAAAGCAAGGCAACGTAAAGCAACGTAAAGCAACGTAAAGCAAGGCAATGTAAAGCAACGTAAACAACGTAAGGCAAGGCAACGTAAAGCAAGGCAACGTAAAGCAACGTAAAGCAAAGTAAATCAACGTAAGGCAGGCAACTTAAAGCAAGGCAACGTAAAGCAACATAAAGCAAGGCAACGTAATGCAACGTAAAGCAACGTAAAGCAAGGCAACGTAAAGCAACGTAAAGCAACTTAAAGCAAGGTAACGTAAAGCAACGTAAAGCAACGTAAAGCAAGGCAACGTAAAGCTACGTAAAGCAAGACAACGTAAAGCAAGGTAAAGCAACGTAAAGCAACGTAAAGCAAGGCTACGTAAAGCAACGTAAAGCAAGGCAACGTAAAGCAAGGCAACGTAAAGCAAGGCAACGTAAAGCAACGTAAAGCAAGGCAACGTAAAGCAACGTAAAGCAAGGCTACGTAAAGCAACGTAAAGCAATGTATAGCAAAGCAACGTAAAGCAACGTAAAGCTACATAAAGCACTGTAATGCAAGGCAACGTAAAGCAAGGCAACGTAAAGCAAAGTAAAGCAATGTAAAGCAAGGCAACGTAAAGCAAAGTAAATCAAGGCAACATAAAGGAACATAAAGCAAGGCAACATAAAGCAAGGCAACATAAAGCAACGTAAAGCAAGGCAACGTAAAGCAACGTAAAGCAAGGAAACGTAAAGCAACGAAAAGCAAGGCAACGTAAAGCAATGTAAAGCAACGTAAATCAAGGCAACGTAAAGCAACGTAAAGCAACGTAAAGCATCGTAAGGCAAGGCAACGTAAAGCATGGCAACAAAAATGAAGGCAACGTAAAGCAACGTAAAGCAAGGCAACGTAAAGCAACGTAAAGCAACGTAAGGCAAGGCAACGTAAAGCAAGGCAACATAAAGCAAGGCAGCGTAAAGCAACGTAAAGCAAGATAAGGCAAGGCTACGTAAAGCAAGGCATCGTAAAGCAACGTAAAGCAACGTAAGGCAAGGCAACGTAAAGCAAGGCAACATAAAGCAAGGCAGCGTAAAGCAACGTAAAGCAAGATAAGGCAAGGCTACGTAAAGCAAGGCAACGTAAGGCAAGGCAACATAAAGCAACGTAAAGCAACGTAAAGCAAGGCAACTTAAAGCAACGTAAAGCAACGTAAGTCAAGGCAACGTAAAGCATGGCAACGTAAAGCAAGGCAACGTAAAGCAACGTAAAGAAAGGCAACATAAAGCAACGTAAAGCAACGTAAAGCAAGGCAACGTAAAGCAACTTAAAGCAAGGCAACGAAAAGCAAGGCAACGTAAAGCAAAGTAAAGCAAGGCAATGTAAAACAAGGCAACGTAAAGCAACGTAAAGAAATGCAACGTAAAGAAATGCAACATAAAGCAACGTAAAGCAAGGCAACGTAAAGCAATGTAAAGCAAGGCAAAAAAAGCAACGTAAAGCAACGTAAAGCAAGGCAACGTGAAGCCACGTAAAGAAACGTAAAGAAACGTAAACCAAGGCAACGTAAAGCAACGTAAAACTACGTAAAACAACGTAAAGCAACGTAAAGCAAGGCAACGTAAAGCAACGTAAAGCAACGTAAAGCAAGGCAACGTAAAGAACGTAAAGCAAGGCAACGTAAAGCATCGTAAAGCAAGGCAACGCAAAGCAACGTAAAGCAAGGCAACGTAAAGCAACGTAAAGCAACGTAAAGCAAGGCAAAGTAAAGCAACGTAAAGCAAGGCAACGTAAAGCAACGTAAAGCAACGTAAATCAAGGCAACGTAAAGCAATGTAAAGCAACGTAAAGCTATGTAAAGCAAGGCAATGTAAAGCAACATAAAGCAAGGCAACGTAAAGCAAGGCATCGTAAAGCAAAGTAAAGCAAGGCCTGTAAAGCAAGGCAACGTAAAGCAACGTAAAGCAAGGCAACGTAAAGCAAGGCAACGTAAAGCAACGTAAAGCAAGGCAACGTAAAGCAAAGTAAAGGAACGTAAAGCAAGGAAACGTAAAGCAACGTAAAGAAACGTAAAGAAAGGCAACGTAAAGCAACGTAAAACTACCTAAAGCAACGTAAAGCAACGTAAAGCAAGGCTACGTAAAACAACGTAAAGCAATGTATAGCAAGACAACGTAAAGCAACGTAAAGCTACATAAAGCAATGTAAAGCAAGGCAACGTAAAGCAAGGCAACGTAAAGCAAAGTAAAGCAACGTAAAGCAACGCAACGTAAAGGAAAGTAAAGCAAGGCAACGTAAAGCAAGGCAACGTAAAGCAACGTAAAGAAAGGCAACGTAAAGCAAGGCAACGTAAAGCAACGTAAAGCAAGGCAATATAAAGCAAGGCAACGTAAAGCAAGGCAACGTAAAGCAATGTAAAGCAACGTATATCAAGGAAACGTAAAGCAAGGCAACGTAAAGCAATGCAACGTAAAGCAAGGCAACGTAAAGCAATGTAAAGCAACGTAAATCAAGGCAACGTAAAGCAACGTAAAGCAACGTAAGGCAAGGCAACGTAAAGCATGGCAACGAAAAGGAAGGCAACGTAAAGCAACGTAAATCAACGTAAGGCATGGCAACGTAAAGCAAGGCAACGTAAAGCAACGTAAAGCAACGTAAAGCAACGTAAAGCAAGGCAACGTAAAGCAACTTAAAGAAACTTAAAGCAACGTAAAGCAAGGCAACGTAAAGCAACGTAAAGCAACGTAAGTGAAAGCAACGTAAAGCAAGGCAACATAAAGCAACGTAAAGCAACGTAAGGCAAGGCAATGTAAAGCAAGGCAACGTAAAGCAACGTAAAGCAAGGCAACGTAAAGCAACGTAAGGCAAGGCAACGTAAAGCAAGGCAACGTAAAGCAACAGAAAGCAACGTAAAGCAAGGGAACGTAAAGCAACGTAAGGCAAGGCAATGTAAAGCAAGGCAACGTAAAGCAACGTAAGGCAAGGCAACGTAAAGCAAGGCAACGTAAAGCAATGTAAAGCAAGGCAACGTAAAGCAACGTAAAGCAACGTAAGGCAAGGCAACGTAAAGCAAGGCAACGTAAAGCAACGTAAAGCAAGGCAACATAAAGCAAGGCAACATAAAGCAACGTAAAGCAACTTAAGGCAAGGCAACGTAAAGCAAGGCAACTTAAGGAAAGTAAAGCAAGGCAACGTAAAGCAACGTAAGGCAAGGCAACGTAAAGCAATGCAACGTAAAGCAACGTAAAGCAAGGCAACGTAAAGCAACGTAAAGCAACGTAAGTCAAGGCAACGTAAAGCATGGCAACGTAAAGCAAGGCACCTTAAAGCAACGTAAAGAAAGGCAACGTAAAGAAACGTAAAGCAACGTAAGGCAAGGCAACGTAAAGCAAGGCAACGTAAAGCAAGGCAACGTATAGCAACGTAAAGCAACGTAAGGCCAGGCAACGTCAAGCAAGGCATCGTAAAGCAAGGCAACGTAAAGCAACGTAAAGCAACGTAAAGCAAGGCAATGTAAAGCAACGTAAACAACGTAAGGCAAGGCAACGTAAAGCAAGGCAACGTAAAGCAAGGCAACGTAAAGCAACGTAAAGCAACGTAAATCAACGTAAGGCAGGCAACTTAAAGCAAGGCAACGTAAAGCAACATAAAGCAAGGCAACGTAATGCAACGTAAAGCAACGTAAAGCAAGGCAACGTAAAGCAACGTAAAGCAACTTAAAGCAAGGTAACGTAAAGCAACGTAAAGCAAGGCAACGTAAAGAAACGTAAAGCAAGACAACGTAAAGCAAGGTAAAGCAACGTAAAGCAACGTAAAGCAAGGCTACGTAAAGCAACGTAAAGCAAGGCAACGTAAAGCAACGTAAAGCAACGTAAAGCAAGGCAACGTAAAGCAACGTAAAGCAAGGCTACGTAAAGCAACGTAAAGCAATGTATAGCAAAGCAACGTAAAGCAACGTAAAGCTACATAAAGCACTGTAAAGCAAGGCAACGTAAAGCAAGGCAACGTAAAGCAAAGTAAAGCAATGTAAAGCAAGGCAACGTAAAGCAAAGTAAATCAAGGCAACGTAAAGGAACATAAAGCAAGGCAACAAAAAGCAAGGCAACATAAAGCAACGTAAAGCAAGGCAACGTAAAGCAAGGCAACGTAAAGCAACGTAAAGCAAGGAAACGTAAAGCAACGAAAAGCAAGGCAACGTAAAGCAATGTAAAGCAACGTAAATCAAGGAAACGTAAAGCAACGTAAAGCAACGTAAAGCATCGTAAGGCAAGGCAACGTAAAGCATAGCAACGAAAATGAAGGCAACGTAAAGCAATGTAAAGCAAGGCAACGTAAAGCAACGTAAGGCAAGGCAACGTAAAGCAACGCAACATAAAGCAAGGCAGCGTAAAGCAACGTAAAGCAAGATAAGGCAAGGCTACGTAAAGCAAGGCAACGTAAAGCAACGTAAAGCAACGTAAGGCAAGGCAACGTAAAGCAAGGCAACATAAAGCAAGGCAGTGTAAAGCAACGTAAAGCAAGATAAGGCAAGGCTACGTAAAGCAAGGCAACGTAAGGCAAGGCAACGTAAAGCAACGTAAAGCAACGTAAAGCAAGGCAACTTAAAGCAACGTAAAGCAACGTAAGTCAAGGCAACGTAAAGCATGGCAACGTAAAGCAAGGCAACGTAAAGCAACGTAAAGAAAGGCAACATAAAGCAATGTAAAGCAACGTAAAGCAAGGCAACGTAAAGCAACTTAAGGCAAGGCAACGAAAAGCAAGGCAACGTAAAGCAAAGTAAAGCAAGGCAATGTAAAGCAAGGCAACGTAAAGCAACGTAAAGAAATGCAACATAAAGCAACGTAAAGCAAGGCAACGTAAAGCAATGTAAAGCAAGGCAAATAAAGCAACGTAAAGCAACGTAAAGCAAGGCAACGTGAAGCCACGTAAAGAAACGTAAAGAAACGTAAAGCAAGGCAACGTAAAGCAACGTAAAACTACGTAAAACAATGTAAAGCAACGTAAAGCAAGGCAACGTAAAGCAACGTAAAGCAACGTAAAGCAAGGCAACGTAAAGAACGTAAAGCAAGGCAACGTAAAGCATCGTAAAGCAAGGCAACGCAAAGCAACGTAAAGCAAGGCAACGTAAAGCAACGTAAAGCAACGAAAAGCAAGGCAACGTAAAGCAATGTAAAGCAACGTAAAGCAACGTAAAGCAAGGCAATGTAAAGCAACGTAAATCAAGGCAACGTAAAGCAAGGCAACGTAAAGCAAAGTAAAGCAAGGCCATGTAAAGCAAGGCAACGTAAAGCAACGTAAAGCAAGGCAACGTAAAGCAACGTAAAGCAAGGCAACGTAAAGCAAAGTAAAGGAACGTAAAGCAAGGCAACGTAAAGCAACGTAAAGAAACGTAAAGCAAGGCAACGTAAAGCAACGTAAAACTACCTAAAGCAACATAAAGCAACGTAAAGCAAGGCTACGTAAAACAACGTAAAGCAATGTATAGCAAGACAACGTAAAGCAACGTAAAGCTACATAAAGCAATGTAAAGCAAGGCAACGTAAAGCAAGGCAACGTAAAGCAAAGTAAAGCAACGTAAAGCAAGGCAACGTAAAGCAACGTAAAGCAACGCAACGTAAAGGAAAGTAAAGCAAGGCAACGTAAAGCAAGGCAACGTAAAGCAACGTAAAGAAAGGCAACGTAAAGCAAGGCAACGTAAAGCAACGTAAAGCAAGGCAATATAAAGCAAGGCAACGTAAAGCAAGGCAACGTAAAGCAATGTAAAGCAACGTATATCAAGGAAACGTAAAGCAAGGCAACGTAAAGCAATGCAACGTAAAGCAAGGCAACGTAAAGCAATGTAAAGCAACGTAAATCAAGGCAACGTAAAGCAACGTAAAGCAACGTAAAGCAACGTAAGGCAAGGCAACGTAAAGCATGGCAACGTAAAGCAAGGCAACGTAAAGCAACGTAAATCAACGTAAGGCATGGCAACGTAAAGCAAGGCAACATAAAGCAACGTAAAGCAACGTAAAGCAACGTAAAGCAAGGCAACGTAAAGCAACTTAAAGAAACTTAAAGCAACGTAAAGCAAGGCAACGTAAAGCAACGTAAAGCAACGTAAGTGAAAGCAACGTAAAGCAAGGCAACATAAAGCAACGTAAAGCAACGTAAGGCAAGGCAATGTAAAGCAAGGCAACGTAAAGCAACGTAAAGCAAGGCAACGTAAAGCAACATAAGGCAAGGCAACGTAAAGCAAGGCAACGTAAAGCAACAGAAAGCAACGTAAAGCAAGGGAACGTAAAGCAACGTAAGGCAAGGCAATGTAAAGCAAGGCAACGTAAAGCAACGTAAAGCAACGTAAGGCAAGGCAACGTAAAGCAAGGCAACGTAAAGCAATGTAAAGCAAGGCAACGTAAAGCAACGTAAAGCAAGATAAGGCAAGGCTACGTAAAGCAAGGCAACGTAAGGCAAGGCAACGTAAAGCAACGTAAAGCAACGTAAAGCAAGGCAACTTAAAGCAACGTAAAGCAACGTAAGTCAAGGCAACGTAAAGCATGGCAACGTAAAGCAAGGCAACGTAAAGCAACGTAAAGAAAGGCAACATAAAGCAACGTAAAGCAACGTAAAGCAAGGCAACGTAAAGCAACTTAAAGCAAGGCAACGAAAAGCAAGGCAACGTAAAGCAAAGTAAAGCAAGGCAACGTAAAGCAAGGCAACGTAAAGCAACGTAAAGAAATGCAACGTAAAGAAATGCAACATAAAGCAACGTAAAGCAAGGCAACGTAAAGCAATGTAAAGCAAGGCAAAAAAAGCAACGTAAAGCAACGTAAAGCAAGGCAACGTGAAGCCACGTAAAGAAACGTAAAGAAACGTAAAGCAAGGCAACGTAAAGCAACGTAAAACTACGTAAAACAACGTAAAGCAACGTAAAGCAAGGAAACGTAAAGAAAAGTAAAGCAACGTAAAGCAAGGCAACGTAAAGAACGTAAAGCAAGGCAACGTAAAGCATCGTAAAGCAAGGCAACGCAAAGCAACGTAAAGCAAGGCAACGTAAAGCAACGTAAAGCAACGTAAAGCAAGGCAAAGTAAAGCAACGTAAAGCAAGGCAACGTAAAGCAACGTAAAGCAACGTAAATCAAGGCAACGTAAAGCAATGTAAAGCAACGTAAAGCAACGTAAAGCAAGGCAATGTAAAGCAACGTAAAGCAAGGCAACGTAAAGCAAGGCAACGTAAAGCAAAGTAAAGCAAGGCCATGTAAAGCAAGGCAACGTAAAGCAACGTAAAGCAAGGCAACGTAAAGCAAGGCAACGTAAAGCAACGTAAAGCAAGGCAACGTAAAGCAAAGTAAAGGAACGTAAAGCAAGGCAACGTAAAGCAACGTAAAGAAACGTAAAGCAAGGCAACGTAAAGCAACGTAAAGCAAGGCAACGTAAAGCAAGGCAACGTAAAGCAACGTAAAGCAAGGCAACGTAAAGCAAAGTAAAGGAACGTAAAGCAAGGCAACGTAAAGCAACGTAAAGAAACGTAAAGCAAGGCAACGTAAAGCAACGTAAAACTACCTAAAGCAACGTAAAGCAACGTAAAACTACCTAAAGCAACGTAAAGCAACGTAAAGCAAGTCTACGTAAAACAACGTAAAGCAATGTATAGCAAGACAACGTAAAGCAACGTAAAGCTACATAAAGCAATGTAAAGCAAGGCAACGTAAAGCAAGGCAACGTAAAGCAAAGTAAAGCAACGTAAAGCAAGGCAACGTAAAGCAACGTAAAGCAACGCAACGTAAAGGAAAGTAAAGCAAGGCAACGTAAAGCAAGGCAACGTAAAGCAACGTAAAGAAAGGCAACGTAAAGCAAGGCAACGTAAAGCAACGTAAAGCAAGGCAATATAAAGCAAGGCAACGTAAAGCAAGGCAACGTAAAGCAATGTAAAGCAACGTATATCAAGGAAACGTAAAGCAAGGCAACGTAAAGTAATGCAACGTAAAGCAAGGCAACGTAAAGCAATGTAAAGCAACGTAAATCAAGGCAACGTAAAGCAACGTAAAGCAACGTAAGGCAAGGCAAATTAAAGCATGGCAACGAAAAGGAAGGCAACGTAAAGCAACCTAAATCAACGTAAGGCATGGCAACGTAAAGCAAGGCAACGTAAAGCAACGTAAAGCAACGTAAAGCAACGTAAAGCAAGGCAACGTAAAGCAACTTAAAGAAACTTAAAGCAACGTAAAGCAAGGCAACGTAAAGCAAGGCAACGTAAAGCAATGTAAAGCAAGGCAACGTAAAGCAACGTAAAGCAACGTAAGGCAAGGCAACGTAAAGCAAGGCAACGTAAAGCAACGTAAAGCAAGGCAACATAAAGCAAGGCAACATAAAGCAACGTAAAGCAACGTAAGGCAAGGCAACGTAAAGCAAGGCAACTTAAGGAAAGTAAAGCAAGGCAACGTAAAGCAACGTAAGGCAAGGCAACGTAAAGCAATGCAACGTAAAGCAACGTAAAGCAAGGCAACGTAAAGCAACGTAAAGCAACGTAAGTCAAGGCAACGTAAAGCATGGCAACGTAAAGCAAGGCACCTTAAAGCAACGTAAAGAAAGGCAACGTAAAGAAACGTAAAGCAACGTAAGGCAAGGCAACGTAAAGCAAGGCAACGTAAAGCAAGGCAACGTATAGCAACGTAAAGCAACGTAAGGCCAGGCAACGTCAAGCAAGGCATCGTAAAGCAAGGCAACGTAAAGCAACGTAAAGCAACGTAAAGCAAGGCAATGTAAAGCAACGTAAACAACGTAAGGCAAGGCAACGTAAAGCAAGGCAACGTAAAGCAAGGCAACGTAAAGCAACGTAAAGCAACGTAAATCAACGTAAGGCAGGCAACTTAAAGCAAGGCAACGTAAAGCAACATAAAGCAAGGCAACGTAATGCAACGTAAAGCAACGTAAAGCAAGGCAACGTAAAGCAACGTAAAGCAACTTAAAGCAAGGTAACGTAAAGCAACGTAAAGCAACGTAAAGCAAGGCAACGTAAAGCTACGTAAAGCAAGACAACGTAAAGCAAGGTAAAGCAACGTAAAGCAACGTAAAGCAAGGCTACGTAAAGCAACGTAAAGCAAGGCAACGTAAAGCAAGGCAACGTAAAGCAACGTAAAGCAACGTAAAGCGAGGCAACGTAAAGCAACGTAAAGCAAGGCTACGTAAAGCAACGTAAATCAATGTATAGCAAGGCAACGTAAAGCAACGTAAAGCTACATAAAGCACTGTAAAGCAAGGCAAAGTAAAGCAAGGCAACGTAAAGCAAAGTAAAGCAATGTAAAGCAAGGCAACGTAAAGCAAAGTAAATCAAGGCAACGTAAAGGAACATAAAGCAAGGCAACATAAAGCAAGGCAACATAAAGCAACGTAAAGCAAGGCAACGTAAACCAAGGCAACGTAAAGCAACGTAAAGCAAGGAAACGTAAAGCAACGAAAAGCAAGGCAACGTAAAGCAATGTAAAGCAACGTAAATCAAGGCAACGTAAAGCAACGTAAAGCAACGTAAAGCATCGTAAGGCAAGGCAACATAAAGCATAGCAACGAAAATGAAGGCAACGTAAAGCAACGTAAAGCAAGGCAACGTAAAGCAACGTAAAGCAACGTAAGGCAAGGCAACGTAAAGCAAGGCAACATAAAGCAAGGCAGCGTAAAGCAACGTAAAGCAAGATAAGGCAAGGCTACGTAAAGCAAGGCAACGTAAGGCAAGGCAACGTAAAGCAACGTAAAGCAACGTAAAGCAAGGCAACTTAAAGCAACGTAAAGCAACGTAAGTCAAGGCAACGTAAAGCATGGCAACGTAAGTCAAGGCAACGTAATGCATGGCAACGTAAAGCAAGGCAACGTAAAGCAACGTAAAGCAATGTAAGGGAAGGCAACGTAAAGCAAGGCAACGTAAAGCAAGGCAACGTAAAGCAACGCAACGCAACGTAAGGCCAGGCAACGTAAAGCAAGGCATCGTAAAGCAAGGCAATGTAAAGCAACGTAAAGCAACGTAAAGCAAGGCAACGTAAAGCTACGTAAACAACGTAAGGCAAGGCAACGTAAAGCAAGGCAACGTGAAGCAAGGCAACGTAAAGCAACGTAAAGCAACATAAAGCAACGTAAGGCAAGGCAACTTAAAGCAAGGCAAAGAAAGGCAAAGCAAGGCAAAGCAAAGTAAAGCAAGGCAAGGCAAATCAAGGCAAAGCAACGTAAAGCAAGGAAACGTAAAGCAACGACAGCAAGGAAACGTAAAGCAACGTAAATCAAGGTAAAGCAAGGCAAAGGAAGGCAAAGCAAGGCAAAGCAACGTAAAGCAAGCCAACGTAAAGCAACATAAAGCAAGGTAAACAAGGCAAGGTAAAGCAAGGTAAAGCAAGGTAAAGCAACGTAAAGCAACGTAAAGCAAGGCAAAGTAAAGCAACGTAAAACAAGGTAAAGCAAGGCAAGGCAAACCAAGGTAAAGCAACGTAAAGCTAGGCAATGTAAAGCAACTTAAAGCAAGGTAAAGCAAGGCAAGGTAAAGCAAGGTAAGGCAAGGTAAAGCAAGGTAAAGCAAGGTAAAGCAAGGCAACGTAAAGCAAAATAAAGCAAGGTAAAGCAAGGTAAAGTAAAGCAAGGTAAAGCAACGTAAAGCAAGGCAACGTAAAGCAACGTAAAGCAAGGTAAAACAAGGCAAGGCAAAGCAAGGTAAGGCAAGGTAAAGCAAGGTAAAGCAAGGTAAAGCAAGGCAACGTAAAGCAATGTAAAGCAAGGTAAAGCAAGGCAAGGTAAAGCAAGGTAAAGCAAGGCAACGTAAAGCAACGTAAAGCAAGGCAAGGCAAAGCAAGGTAAAGCAACGTAAAGCAAGGCAATGTAAAGCAACATAAAGCAAGGTAAAGCAAGGCAAGGTAAACAACGTAAAGCAACGTAAAGCAATGTAAAGCAACGAAAAGCAAGGCAAGGCAAAGCAAGGTAAAGCAAGTTAAAGCAACGTAAAGCAACGTAAAGCAAGGCAACGTAAAGCATCGTAAAGCAAGGCAACGTAAAGCATCGTAAAGCAAGGCAACGCAAAGCAACGTAAAGCAAGGCAACATAAAGCAACGTAAAGCAACGTAAAGCAAGGCAACGTAAAGCAACGTAAAGCAACGTAAATCAAGGCAACGTAAAGCAACGTAAAGCAACGTAAAGCAACATAAAGCAAGGCAATGTAAAGCAATGTAAAGCAAGGCAACGTAAAGCAAGGCAACGTAAAGCAAAGTAAAGCAAGGCAATGTAAAGCAAGGCAACGTAAAGCAACATAAAGCAAGGTAACGTAAAGCAAGGCAACGTAAAGCAACGTAAAGCAAGGCAACGTAAAGCAAGGTAAAGGAACGTAAAGCAAGGCAACGTAAAGCAACGTAAAGAAACGTAAAGCAAGGAAACGTAAAGCAACGTAAAACTACCTAAAGCAACGTAAAGCAACGTAAAGCAAGGCTACGTAAAGCAACGTAAAGCAAGGCAACGTAAAGCAACGTTAAGCAACGTAAAGCAAGACAACGTAAAGCAACGTAAAGCAACGTAAAGAAATGCAACGTAAAGAAATGCAACATAAACACAACGTAAAGCAAGGCAACGTAAAGCAATGTAAAGCAAGGCAACGTAAAGCAACGTAAAGCAACGTAAAGCAAGGCAACGTGAAGCCACGTAAAGAAACGTAAAGAAACGTAAAGCAAGGCAACGTAAAGCAGCGTAAAACTACGTAAAGCAACGTAAAGCAACGTAAAGCAAGGAAACGTAAAGCAAAGTAAAGCAACGTAAGGCAAGGCAACGTAAAGAACGTAAAGCAAGGCAACGTAAAGCAACGTAAAGCAACGTAAATCTAGGCAACGTAAAGCAAGGCAACGTAAAGCAACGTAAAGCAACGTAAAGCAAGGCAACGTAAAGCAACGTAAAGCAACGTAAATCAAGGCAACGTAAAGCAACGTAAAGCAACGTAAAGCAAGGCAACGTAAAGCAACGTAAAGCAAGGCAACGTAAAGCAAGGCAACGTAAAGCAAGGCAACGTAAAGCAAAGTAAAGCAAGGCAATGTAAAGCAAGGCAACGTAAAGCAACGTAAAGCAAGGCAACGTAAAGCAACGTAAAGCAAGGCAACATAAAGCAATGTAAAGGAACGTAAATCAAGGCAACGTAAAGCAACGTAAAGAAACGTAAAGCAAGGCAACGTAAAGCAATGTAAAACTACCTATAGCAACGTAAAGCAACGAAAAGCAAGGCTACGTAAAACAACGTAAAGCAATGTATAGCAAGGCAACGTAAAGCAACGTAAAGCTACATAAAGCAATGTAAAGCAAGGCAACGTAAAGCAAGGCAACGTAAAGCAAAGTAAAGCAACGTAAAGCAAGGCAACGTAAAGCAACGTAAAGCAAGGCAACGTAAAGGAACGTAAAGCAAGGCAACGTAAAGCAACGTAAAGAAAGGCAACGTAAATCAAGGCAACGTAAAGCAACGTAAAGCAAGGCAATATAAAGCAAGGCAACGTAAAGCAATGCAACGTAAAGCAATGTAAATCAACGTAAATCAAGGAAACGTAAAGCAAGGCAACGTAAAGCAAGGCAACGTAAAGCAATGTAAAGCAACGTAAATCAAGGCAACGTAAAGCAACGTAAAGCAACGTAAGGCAAGGCAACGTAAAGCATGGCAACGAAAAGGAAGGCAACGTAAAGCAACGTAAATCAACGTAAGGCATGGCAACGTAAAGCAACGTAAAGCAACGTAAAGCAAGGCAACTTAAAGCAACTTAAAGAAAATTAAAGCAACGTAAAGCAAGGCAACGTAAAGCAACGTAAAGCAACGTAAGGGAAGGCAACGTAAAGCAAGGCAACGTAAAGCAACGTAAAGCAACGTAAAGCAAGGCAACGTAAAGCAACGTAAAGCAAGGCAACGTAAAGCAACGTAAAGCAACGTAAAGCAAGGCAACGTAAAGCAACGTAAAGCAACGTAAAGCAAGGCAACGTAAAGCAACTTAAAGCAAGGCAACGAAAAGCAAGGCAACGTAAAGCAAAGTAAAGCAAGGCAATGTAAAGCAAGGCAACGTAAAGCAACGTAAAGAAATGCAACGTAAAGAAATGCAACATAAAGCAACGTAAAGCAAGGCAACGTAAAGCAATGTAAAGCAAGGCAAAAAAAGCAACGTAAAGCAACGTAAAGCAAGGCAACGTGAAGCCACGTAAAGAAACGTAAAGAAACGTAAAGCAAGGCAACGTAAAGCAACGTAAAACTACGTAAAACAACGTAAAGCAACGTAAAGCAAGGAAACGTAAAGCAAAGAAAAGCAACGTAAAGCAAGGCAACGTAAAGAACGTAAAGCAAGGCAACGTAAAGCATCGTAAAGCAAGGCAACGCAAAGCAACGTAAAGCAAGGCAATGTAAAGCAACGTAAAGCAACGTAAAGCAAGGCAACGTAAAGCAACGTAAAGCAAGGCAACGTAAAGCAACGTAAAGCAACGTAAATCAAGGCAACGTAAAGCAATGTAAAGCAACGTAAAGCAACGTAAAGCAAGGCAATGTAAAGCAACGTAAAGCAAGGCAACGTAAAGCAAGGCAACGTAAAGCAAAGTAAAGCAAGGCCATGTAAAGCAAGGCAACGTAAAGCAACGTAAAGCAAGGCAACGTAAAGCAAGGCAACGTAAAGCAACGTAAAGCAAGGCAACGTAAAGCAAACTAAAGGAACGTAAAGCAAGGCAACGTAAAGCAACGTAAAGAAACGTAAATCAAGGCAACGTAAAGCAACGTAAAACTACCTAAAGCAACGTAAAGCAACGTAAAGCAAGGCTACGTAAAACAACGTAAAGCAATATATAGCAAGACAACGTAAAGCAACGTATAGCTACATAAAGCAATGTAAAGCAAGGCAACGTAAAGCAAGGCAACGTAAAGCAAAGTAAAGCAACGTAAAGCAAGGCAACGTAAAGCAACGTAAAGCAACGCAACGTAAAGGAAAGTAAAGCAAGGCAACGTAAAGCAAGGCAAAGTAAAGCAACGTAAAGAAAGGCAACGTAAAGCAAGGCAACGTAAAGCAACGTAAAGCAAGGCAATATAAAGCAAGGCAACGTAAAGCAAGGCAACGTAAAGCAATGTAAAGCAACGTATATCAAGGAAACGTAAAGCAAGGCAACGTAAAGCAATGCAACGTAAAGCAAGGCATCGTAAAGCAATGTAAAGCAACGTAAATCAAGGCAACGTAAAGCAACGTAAAGCAACGTAAGGCAAGGCAACGTAAAGCATGGCAACGAAAAGGAAAGCAACGTAAAGCAACGTAAATCAACGTAAGGCATGGCAACGTAAAGCAAGGCAATGTAAAGCAACGTAAAGCAACGTAAAGCAACGTAAAGCAAGGCAACGTAAAGCAACTTAAAGAAACTTAAAGCAACGTAAAGCAAGGCAACGTAAAGCAACGTAAAGCAACGCAAGTGAAAGCAACGTAAAGCAAGGCAACGTAAAGCAACGTAAAGCAACGTAAGGCAAGGCAATGTAAAGCAAGGCAACGTAAAGCAACGTAAGGCAAGGCAACGTAAAGCAAGGCAACGTAAAGCAACAGAAAGCAACGTAAAGCAAGGGAACGTAAAGCAACGTAAGGCAAGGCAATGTAAAGCAAGGCAACGTAAAGCAACGTAAAGCAACGTAAGGCAAGGCAACGTAAAGCAAGGCAACGTAAAGCAATGTAAAGCAAGGCAACGTAAAGCAACGTAAAGCAACGTAAGGCAAGGCAACGTAAAGCAAGGCAACGTAAAGCAACGTAAAGCAAGGCAACATAAAGCAAGGCAACCTAAAGCAACGTAAAGCAACGTAAGGCAAGGCAACGTAAAGCAAGGCAACTTAAGGAAAGTAAAGCAAGGCAACGTAAAGCAACGTAAGGCAAGGCAATGTAAAGCAATGCAACGTAAAGCAAGGCAACGTAAAGCAACGTAAAGCAACGTAAGTCAAGGCAACGTAAAGCATGGCAACGTAAAGCAAGGCACCTTAAAGCAACGTAAAGAAAGGCAACGTAAAGAAACGTAAAGCAACGTAAGGCAAGGCAACGTAAAGCAAGGCAACGTATAGCAACGTAAAGCAACGTAAGGCCAGGCAACGTCAAGCAAGGCATCGTAAAGCAAGGCAACGTAAAGCAACGTAAAGCAACGTAAAGCAAGGCAATGTAAAGCAAGGCAACGTAAAGCAAGGCAACGTAAAGCAACGTAAAGCAACGTAAATCAACGTAAGGCAGGCAACTTAAAGCAAGGCAACGTAAAGCAACATAAAGCAAGGCAACGTAATGCAACGTAAAGCAACGTAAAGCAAGGCAACGTAAAGCAACGTAAAGCAACTTAAAGCAAGGTAACGTAAAGCAACGTAAAGCAACGTAAAGCAAGGCAACGTAAAGCTACGTAAAGCAAGGCAACGTAAAGCAAGGCAACGTAAAGCAACGTAAAGCAAGGAAACGTAAAGCAACGAAAAGCAAGGCAACGTAAAGCAATGTAAAGCAACGTAAATCAAGGCAACGTAAAGCAACGTAAAGCAACGTAAAGCATCGTAAGGCAAGGCAACGTAAAGCATAGCAACGAAAATGAAGGCAACGTAAAGCAACGTAAAGCAAGGCAACGTAAAGCAACGTCAAGCAACGTAAGGCAAGGCAACGTAAAGCAAGGCAACATAAAGCAAGGCAGCGTAAAGCAACGTAAAGCAAGATAAGGCAAGGCTACGTAAAGCAAGGCAACGTAAAGCAACGTAAAGCAACGTAAGGCAAGGCAACGTAAAGCAAGGCAACATAAAGCAAGGCAGCGTAAAGCAACGTAAAGCAAGATAAGGCAAGGCTACGTAAAGCAAGGCAACGTAAGGCAAGGCAACGTAAAGCAACGTAAAGCAACGTAAAGCAAGGCAACTTAAAGCAACGTAAAGCAACGTAAGTCAAGGCAACGTAAAGCATGGCAACATAAGTCAAGGCAACGTAATGCATGGCAACGTAAAGCAAGGCAACGTAAAGCAACGTAAAGCAATGTAAGGGAAGGCAACGTAAAGCAAGGCAACGTAAAGCAAGGCAACGTAAAGCAACGCAACGCAACGTAAGGCCAGGCAACGTAAAGCAATGCATCGTAAAGCAAGGCAATGTAAAGCAACGTAAAGCAACGTAAAGCAAGGCAACGTAAAGCTACGTAAACAACGTAAGGCAAGGCAACGTAAGGCAAGGCAACGTGAAGCAAGGCAACGTAAAGCAACGTAAAGCAACATAAAGCAACGTAAGGCAAGGCAACTTAAAGCAAGGCAAAGAAAGGCAAAGCAAGGCAAAGCAAAGTAAAGCAAGGCAAGGCAAATCAAGGCAAAGCAATGTAAAGCAAGGAAACGTAAAGCAACGTAAAGCAAGGAAACGTAAAGCAACGTAAATCAAGGTAAAGCAAGGCAAAGGAAGGCAAAGCAAGGCAAAGCAACGTAAAGCAAGCCAACGTAAAGCAACATAAAGCAAGGTAAACAAGGCAAGGTAAAGCAAGGTAAAGCAAGGTAAAGCAACGTAAAGCAACGTAAAGCAAGGCAAAGTAAAGCAACGTAAAACAAGGTAAAGCAAGGCAAGGCAAACCAAGGTAAAGCAACGTAAAGCTAGGCAATGTAAAGCAACTTAAAGCAAGGTAAAGCAAGGCAAGGTAAAGCAAGGTAAGGCAAGGTAAAGCAAGGTAAAGCAAGGTAAAGCAAGGCAACGTAAAGCAAAATAAAGCAAGGTAAAGCAAGGCAAGGCAAAGCAAGGTAAAGCAAGGTAAAGCAAGGTAAAGCAAGGCAACGTAAAGCAATGTAAAGCAAGGTAAAGCAAGGCAAGGTAAAGCAAGGTAAAGCAAGGCAACGTAAAGCAACGTAAAGCAAGGCAAGGCAAAGCAAGGTAAAGCAACGTAAAGCAAGGCAATGTAAAGCAACATAAAGCAAGGTAAAGCAAGGCAAGGTAAACAACGTAAAGCAACGTAAAGCATTGTAAAACAACGAAAAGCAAGGCAAGGCAAAGCAAGGTAAAGCAAGTTAAAGCAACATAAAGCAACGTAAAGCAAGGCAAGGTAAAGCAAGGTAAAGCAAGGCAACGTAAAGCATCGTAAAGCAAGGCAACGCAAAGCAACGTAAAGCAAGGCAACATAAAGCAACGTAAAGCAACGTAAAGCAAGGCAACGTAAAGCAACGTAAAGCAACGTAAAGCAAGGCAACGTAAAGCAACGTAAAGCAACGTAAAGCAACGTAAAGCAACGTAAAGCAAGGCAATGTAAAGCAACGTAAAGCAAGGCAACGTAAAGCAAGGCAACGTAAAGCAAAGTAAAGCAAGGCAATGTAAAGCAAGGCAACGTAAAGCAACGTAAAGCAAGGCAACGTAAAGCAAGGTAAAGGAACGTAAAGCAAGGCAACGTAAAGCAAGGTAAAGGAACGTAAAGCAAGGCAACGTAAAGCAACGTAAAGAAACGTAAAGCAAGGCAACGTAAAGCAACGTAAAACTACCTAAAGCAACGTAAAGCAACGTAAAGCAAGGCTACGTAAAGCAACGTAAAGCAAGGCAACGTAAAGCAACGTTAAGCAACGTAAAGCAAGACAACGTAAAGCAACGTAAATCAACGTAAAGAAATGCAACGTAAAGAAATGCAACATAAACACAACGTAAAGCAAGGCAACGTAAAGCAATGTAAAGCAAGGCAACGTAAAGCAACGTAAAGCAACGTAAAGCAAGGCAACGTGAAGCCACGTAAAGAAACGTAAAGAAACGTAAAGCAAGGCAACGTAAAGCAACGTAAAACTACGTAAAGCAACGTAAAGCAACGTAAAGCAAGGAAACGTAAAGCAAAGTAAAGCAACGTAAAGCAAGGCAACGTAAAGAACGTAAAGCAAGGCAACGTAAAGCAACGTAAAGCAACGTAAATCAAGGCAACGTAAAGCAAGGCAACGTAAAGCAACGTAAAGCAACGTAAAGCAAGGCAACGTAAAGCAACGTAAAGCAAGGCAACGTAAAGCAACGTAAAGCAACGTAAAGCAACGTAAAGCACCGTAAAGCAAGGCAACGTAAAGCAAGGCAACGTAAAGCAAGGCAACGTAAAGCAAAGTAAAGCAAGGCAATGTAAAGCAAGGCAACGTAAAGCAACGTAAAGCAAGGCAACGTAAAGCAACGTAAAGCAAGGCAACATAAAGCAATGTAAAGGAACGTAAATCAAGGCAACGTAAAGCAACGTAAAGAAACGTAAAGCAAGGCAACGTAAAGCAATGTAAAACTACCTAAAGCAACGTAAAGCAACGTAAAGCAAGGCTACGTAAAACAACGTAAAGCAATGTATAGCAAGGCAACGTAAAGCAACGTAAAGCTACATAAAGCAATGTAAAGCAAGGCAACGTAAAGCAAGGCAACGTAAAGCAAAGTAAAGCAACGTAAAGCAAGGCAACGTAAAGCAACGTAAAGCAAGGCAACGTAAAGGAACGTAAAGCAAGGCAACGTAAAGCAACGTAAAGAAAGGCAACGTAAATCAAGGCAACGTAAAGCAACGTAAAGCAAGGCAATATAAAGCAAGGCAACGTAAAGCAATGCAACGTAAAGCAATGTAAATCAACGTAAATCAAGGAAACGTAAAGCAAGGCAACGTAAAGCAAGGCAACGTAAAGCTATGTAAAGCAACGTAAATCAAGGCAACGTAAAGCAACCTAAAGCAACGTAAGGCAAGGCAACGTAAAGCATGGCAACGAAAAGGAAGGCAACGTAAAGCAACGTAAATCAACGTAAGGCATGGCAACGTAAAGCAACGTAAAGCAACGTAAAGCAAGGCAACGTAAAGCAACTTA
Source organism: Phaenicophaeus curvirostris (assembly GCF_032191515.1). Classification (NCBI taxonomy): domain Eukaryota; kingdom Metazoa; phylum Chordata; class Aves; order Cuculiformes; family Cuculidae; genus Phaenicophaeus; species Phaenicophaeus curvirostris. Next base: position 16,039,270 of record NC_091408.1, on the reverse strand, counting down.
AAGAAAATTAAAGCAACGTAAAGCAAGGCAACGTAAAGCAACGTAAAGCAACGTAAGGGAAGGCAACGTAAAGCAAGGCAACGTAAAGCAACGTAAAGCAACGTAAAGCAAGGCAACGTAAAGCAACGTAAAGCAAGGCAACGTAAAGCAACGTAAAGCAACGTAAAGCAAGGCAACGTAAAGCAACGTAAAGCAACGTAAAGCAAGGCAACGTAAAGCAACTTAAAGCAAGGCAACGAAAAGCAAGGCAACGTAAAGCAAAGTAAAGCAAGGCAATGTAAAGCAAGGCAACGTAAAGCAACGTAAAGAAATGCAACGTAAAGAAATGCAACATAAAGCAACGTAAAGCAAGGCAACGTAAAGCAATGTAAAGCAAGGCAAAAAAAGCAACGTAAAGCAACGTAAAGCAAGGCAACGTGAAGCCACGTAAAGAAACGTAAAGAAACGTAAAGCAAGGCAACGTAAAGCAACGTAAAACTACGTAAAACAACGTAAAGCAACGTAAAGCAAGGAAACGTAAAGCAAAGTAAAGCAACGTAAAGCAAGGCAACGTAAAGAACGTAAAGCAAGGCAACGTAAAGCATCGTAAAGCAAGGCAACGCAAAGCAACGTAAAGCAAGGCAATGTAAAGCAACGTAAAGCAACGTAAAGCAAGGCAACGTAAAGCAACGTAAAGCAAGGCAACGTAAAGCAACGTAAAGCAACGTAAATCAAGGCAACGTAAAGCAATGTAAAGCAACGTAAAGCAACGTAAAGCAAGGCAATGTAAAGCAACGTAAAGCAAGGAAACGTAAAGCAAGGCAACGTAAAGCAAAGTAAAGCAAGGCCATGTAAAGCAAGGCAACGTAAAGCAACGTAAAGCAAGGCAACGTAAAGCAAGGCAACGTAAAGCAACGTAAAGCAAGGCAACGTAAAGCAAAGTAAAGGAACGTAAAGCAAGGCAACGTAAAGCAACGTAAAGAAACGTAAAGCAAGGCAACGTAAAGCAACGTAAAACTACCTAAAGCAACTTAAAGCAACGTAAAGCAAGGCTACGTAAAACAACGTAAAACAATATATAGCAAGACAACGTAAAGCAACGTAAAGCTACATAAAGCAATGTAAAGCAAGGCAACGTAAAGCAAGGCAAAGTAAAGCAAAGTAAAGCAACGTAAAGCAAGGCAACGTAAAGCAACGTAAAGCAACGCAACGTAAAGGAAAGTAAAGCAAGGCAACGTAAAGCAAGGCAACGTAAAGCAACGTAAAGAAAGGCAACGTAAAGCAAGGCAACGTAAAGCAACGTAAAGCAAGGCAATATAAAGCAAGGCAACGTAAAGCAAGGCAACGTAAAGCAATGTAAAGCAACGTATATCAAGGAAACGTAAAGCAAGGCAACGTAAAGCAATGCAACGTAAAGCAAGGCATCGTAAAGCAATGTAAAGCAACGTAAATCAAGGCAACGTAAAGCAACGTAAAGCAAGGCAACGTAAAGCAACGTAAAGCAAGGCAACGTAAAGCAAGGCAACGTAAAGCAACGTAAAGCAAGGAAACGTAAAGCAACGAAAAGCAAGGCAACGTAAAGCAATGTAAAGCAACGTAAGGCAAGGCAACGTAAAGCAAGGCAACATAAAGCAAGGCAGCGTAAAGCAACGTAAAGCAAGATAAGGCAAGGCTACGTAAAGCAAGGCAACGTAAGGCAAGGCAACGTAAAGCAACGTAAAGCAACGTAAAGCAAGGCAACTTAAAGCAACGTAAAGCAACGTAAGTCAAGGCAACGTAAAGCATGGCAACGTAAAGCAAGGCAACGTAAAGCAACGTAAAGAAAGGCAACATAAAGCAACGTAAAGCAACGTAAGGGAAGGCAACGTAAAGCAAGGCAACGTAAAGCAAGGCAACGTAAAGCAACGCAACGCAACGTAAGGCCAGGCAACGTAAAGCAAGACATCGTAAAGCAAGGCAATGTAAAGCAACGTAAAGCAACGTAAAGCAAGGCAAAGTAAAGCAACGTAAAACAAGGTAAAGCAAGGCAAGGCAAACCAAGGTAAAGCAACGTAAAGCTAGGCAATGTAAAGCAACTTAAAGCAAGGTAAAGCAAGGCAAGGTAAGCAAGGTAAGGCAAGGTAAAGCAAGGTAAAGCAAGGTAAAGCAAGGCAACGTAAAGCAAAATAAAGCAAGGTAAAGCAAGGTAAAGTAAAGCAAGGCAAAGCAACGTAAAGCAAGGCAACGTAAAGCAACATAAAGCAAGGTAAAACAAGGCAAGGCAAAGCAAGGTAAAGCAAGGTAAAGCAAGGTAAAGCAAGGCAACGTAAAGCAATGTAAAGCAAGGTAAAGCAAGGCAAGGTAAAGCAAGGTAAAGCAAGGCAACGTAAAGCAACGTAAAGCAAGGCAAGGCAAAGCAAGGTAAAGCAACGTAAAGCAAGGCAATGTAAAGCAACATAAAGCAAGGTAAAGCAAGGCAAGGTAAACAACGTAAAGCAACGTAAAGCAACGTAAAGCAATGAAAAGCAAGGCAAGGCAAAGCAAGGTAAAGCAAGTTAAAGCAACGTAAAGCAACGTAAAGCAAGGCAACGTAAAGCAAAGTAAAGCAAGGCAAGGCAAAGCAACGTAAAGCAAGGCAACTTAAAGCAACGTAAAGCAAGGCAAGGTAAAGCAAGGTAAAGCAAGGCAACGTAAAGCAACGTAAAGCAAGGCAAGGCAAAGCAACGTAATGCAAGGCAACGTAAAGCAAATTAAAGCAAGTCAAGGCAAAGCAACGTAAAGCAAGGCAACGTAAATCAACGTAAAGCAACGTAAAGCAAGGCATCGTAACACAACGTAAAGCAACGTAAAGCAAGGCAACGTAAAGCAACGTAAAGCAACGTAAAGCAAGGCAACGTAAAGCAAGGCAACGTAAAGCAAGGCAACGTAAAACAACGTAAAGCAAGGCAAGGCAAAGCAACGTAAAGCAAGGCAACGTAAAACAACGTAAAGCAAGGCAACGTAAAGCAATGTAAAGCAACGTAAAGCAAGGCAACGTAAAGCAACGTAAAGCAACGTAAAGCAAGGCAACGTAAAGCAACGTAAAGCAAAGTAAAGCAAGGCCATGTAAGGCAAAGTAAAGCAACGTAAGGCAAGGCAATGTAAATCAATGTAAAGCAACGTAAAGCAACGTAAAGCAAGGCAACGTAAAGCAACGTAAAGCAACGTAAAGCAAGGCAAGACAAGGCAACGTAAAGCAAGGCAACGTAAAGCAAGGCAAGACAAGGCAACGTAAAGCAATGCAAGACGAGGCAAAGTAAAGCAAGGCAACGTAAATCAAGGCAAGGCAAGGCAACGTAAAGCAAGGCAAGACAAGGCAACCTAAAGCAAGGCAACGTAAAGCAAGGCAACGTAAAGCAAGGCAAGACAAGGCAACGTAAAGCAAGGCAAGACATGGCAACGTAAAGCAAGGCAACGTAAAGCAAGGCAACGTAAAACAAGGCAAGACAAGGCAACGTAAAGCAAGGTAAGAAAAGGCAACGTAAAGCAAGGCAACGTAAAGCAAGGCAAGGCAAGGCAACGTAAAGCAAGGCAACGTAAAGCAAGGCAAGGCAAGGCAAGGCAAGGCAACGTAAAGCAAGGCATGACAAGGCAACGTAAAGCAAGGCAAGGCAAGGCAACGTAAAGCAAGGCAAGACAAGGCAACGAAAAGCAAGGCAACGTAAAGCAAGGCAAGACAAGGCAACGTAAAGCAAGGCAACGTAAAGCAAGGCAAGGCAAGGCAACGTAAACCAAGGAAAGACAAGGCAACGAAAAGCAAGGCAACGTAAAGCAAGTCAAGACAAGGCAACGTAAAGCAAGGCAACGTAAAGAAAGGCAAGACAAAGCAACGTAAAGCAAGGCAACGTAAAGCAAGGCAACGTAAAGCAAGGCAACGTAAAGCAACGCAACGCAACGTAAGGCCAGGCAACGTAAAGCAAGACATCGTAAAGCAAGGCAATGTAAAGCAACGTAAAGCAACGTAAAGCAAGGCAACGTAAAGCTACGTAAACAACGTAAGGCAAGGCAACATAAAGCAAGGCAACGTGAAGCAAGGCAACGTAAAGCAACGTAAAGCAACATAAAGCAACGTAAGGCAAGGCAACTTAAAGCAAGGCAAAGAAAGGCAAAGCAAGGCAAAGCAAAGTAAAGCAAGGCAAGGCAAATCAAGCCAAAGCAACGTAAAGCAAGGAAACGTAAAGCAACGTAAAGCAAGGTAAAGCAACGTAAAGCAAGGTAAAGCAAGGCAAAGGAAGGCAAAGCAACGCAAAGCAACGTAAAGCAAGCCAACGTAAAGCAACATAAAGCAAGGTAAACAAGGCAAGGTAAAGCAAGGTAACGCAAGGTAAAGCAACGTAAAGCAACGTAAAGCAAGGCAAAGTAAAGCAACGTAAAACAAGGTAAAGCAAGGCAAGGCAAACCAAGGTAAAGCAACGTAAAGCTAGGCAATGTAAAGCAACTTAAAGCAAGGTAAAGCAAGGCAAGGTAAGCAAGGTAAGGCAAGGTAAAGCAAGGTAAAGCAAGGTAAAGCAAGGCAACGTAAAGCAAAATAAAGCAAGGTAAAGCAAGGTAAAGTAAAGCAAGGCAAAGCAACGTAAAGCAAGGCAACGTAAAGCAACATAAAGCAAGGTAAAGCAAGGTAAAACAAGGCAAGGCAAAGCAAGGTAAAGCAAGGTAAAGCAAGGTAAAGCAAGGCAACGTAAAGCAATGTAAAGCAAGGTAAAGCAAGGCAAGGTAAAGCAAGGTAAAGCAAGGCAACGTAAAGCAACGTAAAGCAAGGCAAGGCAAAGCAAGGTAAAGCAACGTAAAGCAAGGCAATGTAAAGCAACATAAAGCAAGGTAAAGCAAGGCAAGGTAAACAACGTAAAGCAACGTAAAGCAACGTAAAGCAATGAAAAGCAAGGCAAGGCAAAGCAAGGTAAAGCAAGTTAAAGCAACGTAAAGCAACGTAAAGCAAGGCAACGTAAAGCAACGTAAAGCAAGGCAAGGCAAAGCAACGTAAAGCAAGGCAACTTAAAGCAACGTAAAGCAAGGCAAGGTAAAGCAAGGTAAAGCAAGGCAACGTAAAGCAACGTAAAGCAAGGCAAGGCAAAGCAACGTAATGCAAGGCAACGTAAAGCAAATTAAAGCAAGTCAAGGCAAAGCAACGTAAAGCAAGGCAACGTAAATCAACGTAAAGCAACGTAAAGCAAGGCATCGTAACACAACGTAAAGCAACGTAAAGCAAGGCAACGTAAAGCAACGTAAAGCAACGTAAAGCAAGGCAACGTAAAGCAAGGCAACGTAAAACAACGTAAAGCAAGGCAAGGCAAAGCAAGGTAAAGCAAGGCAACATAAAGCAACGTAAAGCAAGGCAAGGCAAAGCAACGTAAAGCAAGGCAACGTAAAACAACGTAAAGCAAGGCAACGTAAAGCAATGTAAAGCAACGTAAAGCAAGGCAACGTAAAGCAACGTAAAGCAACGTAAAGCAAGGCAACGTAAAGCAACGTAAAGCAAAGTAAAGCAAGGCCATGTAAGGCAAAGTAAAGCAACGTAAGGCAAGGCAATGTAAATCAATGTAAAGCAACATAAAGCAACGTAAAGCAAGGGAACGTAAAGCAACGTAAAGCAACGTAAAGCAAGGCAAGACAAGGCAACGTAAAGCAAGGCAACGTAAAGCAAGGCAAGACAAGGCAACGTAAAGCAATGCAAGACGAGGCAAAGTAAAGCAAGGCAACGTAAATCAAGGCAAGGCAAGGCAACGTAAAGCAAGGCAAGACAAGGCAACCTAAAGCAAGGCAACGTAAAGCAAGGCAACGTAAAGCAAGGCAAGACAAGGCAACGTAAAGCAAGGCAAGACATGGCAACGTAAAGCAAGGCAACGTAAAGCAAGGCAACGTAAAACAAGGCAAGACAAGGCAACGTAAAGCAAGGTAAGAAAAGGCAACGTAAAGCAAGGCAACGTAAAGCAAGGCAAGGCAAGGCAACGTAAAGCAAGGCAACGTAAAGCAAGGCAAGGCAAGGCAAGGCAAGGCAACGTAAAGCAAGGCATGACAAGGCAACGTAAAGCAAGGCAACGTAAAGCAAGGCAAGGCAAGGCAACGTAAAGCAAGGCAAGACAAGGCAACGAAAAGCAAGGCAACGTAAAGCAAGGCAAGACAAGGCAACGTAAAGCAAGGCAACGTAAAGCAAGGCAAGGCAAGGCAACGTAAACCAAGGCAAGACAAGGCAACGAAAAGCAAGGCAACGTAAAGCAAGTCAAGACAAGGCAACGTAAAGCAAGGCAACGTAAAGAAAGGCAAGACAAAGCAACGTAAAGCAAGGCAACGTAAAGCAAGGCAACGTAAAGCAAGGCAAGGCAAGGCAACGTAAACCAAGGCAAGACAATGCAACGTAAAGCAAGGCAAAGTAAAGCAAGGAAAGGTAAAGCAAGGCAAGGCAAGGCAACGTAAAGCAAGGCAACGTAAAGCAAGGCATGGCAAGGCAACGTAAAGCAAGGCAACGTAAAGCAAGGCAAGGCAAGGCAACGTAAAGCAAGGCAACGTAAAGCAAGGCAAGGCAAGGCAACGTAAAGCAAGGCAAGGCAAGGCAAGGCACGCCAACGTAAGGCAACGTAAGATAAGGCAACTTAAGGCAACGTAAGTTCAGGCAACGTAAGGCAACATAAGGCAACGTAAGTTAAGGTAACGTAAGGTAAGGCAACGTAAGGCAACGAAAGGCAATGTAAGGTATTGCAACGTAAAGCAACGTAAGGTAAGGCAACGTAAGGTAAGGCAATGTAAGGCAATGTAAGGTAAGGCAACATAAAGGCAACGTAAGGTAAGGCAACGTAAGGCAACATAAGGCAACGTCAGTTAAGGTAACGTAAGTTAAGGCAACGTAAGGCAACAAAAGGCAATGGAAGGTATGGCAACGTAAGGCAACGTAAGGTAAGGCAACGTAAGGTAAGCAACGTAAGGCAACGTAAGGAAACATAGGAAAGGCAAAGTAAGCAAGGCAACGTAAGGCAACATAAGGTAAGGCAACGTAAGGTAAGTGAACATAAGGCAACGTAAGGCAAGGCAACGTAAGGCAAGGTAAGCAAAGTAAGGTAAGGCAACGTAAGGCAAGGTAAGGCAACGTAAGGTAAGGCAACGTAAGGCAAGGTAAGGCAACGTAATGTAAGGCAACGTAAAGTAAAGGCAACGTAAGGCAACGTAAGATAAGGCAACGTAAGATAAGGCAACGTAAGATAAGGCAACGTAAAGGCAAGGCAACGTAAAGGCAAGGCAACGTAAAGTAAAGGCAACGTAAAGTAAAGGCAACGTAAGATAAGGCAACGTAAGATAAGGCAATGTAAAGGCAAGGCAACGGCAAGACAACGTAATGTAAGGCAAGGCAACGTAATGTAAGGTGAGGCGAGGCGAGGCGAGGCGAGGCAACGGCAAGGCAACGTAATGTAAGGCAAGGCAACGTAATGTAATGCAAGGCAACGTAATGTAAGGCGAGGCGAGGCGAGGCGAGGCGAGGCAACGGCAAGCAACGTAATGTAAGGCAAGGCAACGTAATGTAAGGCGAGGCAACGTAATGTAAGGCGAGGCAACGTAATGTAAGGCGAGGCGAGGCGAGGCGAGGCGAGGCGAGGCGAGGCAATGGCAAGGCAACGTAATGTAAGGCAAGACAACGTGATGTAAGGCGAGGCGAGGCGAGGCGAGGCGAAGCGAGGTAAAGCAGGGCAAGGCAAAGCAACGTGAAGCAAGGCAACTTAAAGCAACATAAAGCAAGGCAAGGTAAAGCAACGTAAAGCAACGTAAAGCAAGGCAATGCAAAGCAACGTAAAGCAAGGCAACGTAAAACAACGTAAAGCAAGGCTACGTAAAGCAAGGTAAAGCAATGTATAGCAAGGCAACGTAAAGCAACGTAAAGCTACATAAAGCAATGTAAAGCAAGGCAACGTAAAGCAAGGCAACATAAAGCAACGTAAAGCAAGGCAACGTAAAGCAAGGCAACGTAAAGCAACGTAAAGCAAGGAAACGTAAAGCAACGAAAAGCAAGGCAACGTAAAGCAATGTAAAGCAACGTAAATCAAGGCAACGTAAAGCAACGTAAAGCAACGTAAAGCATCGTAAGGCAAGGCAACGTAAAGCATGGCAACAAAAATGAAGGCAACGTAAAGCAACGTAAAGCAAGGCAACGTAAAGCAACGTAAAGCAACGTAAGGCAAGGCAACGTAAAGCAAGGCAACATAAAGCAAGGCAGCGTAAAGCAACGTAAAGCAAGATAAGGCAAGGCTACGTAAAGCAAGGCAACGTAAGGCAAGGCAACGTAAAGCAACGTAAAGCAACGTAAAGCAAGGCAACTTAAAGCAACGTAAAGCAACGTAAGTCAAGGCAACGTAAAGCATGGCAACGTAAAGCAAGGCAACGTAAAGCAACGTAAAGAAAGGCAACATAAAACAACGTAAAGCAACGTAAGGGAAGGCAACGTAAAGCAAGGCAACGTAAAGCAAGGCAACGTAAAGCAACGCAACGTAAGGCCAGGCAACGTAAAGCAAGGCATCGTAAAGCAAGGCAATGTAAAGCAACGTAAAGCAACGTAAAGCAAGGCAACGTAAAGCTACGTAAACAACGTAAGGCAAGGCAACGTAAAGCAAGGCAACGTGAAGCAAGGCAACGTAAAGCAACGTAAAGCAACATAAAGCAACGTAAGGCAAGGCAACTTAAAGCAAGGTAAAGAAAGGCAAAGCAAAGCAAAGCAAAGTAAAGCAAGGCAAGGCAAATCAAGGCAAAGCAACGTAAAGAAAGGAAACGTAAAGCAACGTAAAGCAAGGTAAAGCAACGTAAAGCAAGGTAAAGCAAGGCAAAGGAAGGCAAAGCAACGCAAAGCAACGTAAAGCAAGCCAACGTAAAGCAACATAAAGCAAGGTAAACAAGGCAAGGTAAAGCAAGGTAACGCAAGGTAAAGCAACGTAAAGCAACGTAAAGCAAGGCAAAGTAAAGCAACGTAAAACAAGGTAAAGCAAGGCAAGGCAAACCAAGGTAAAGCAACGTAAAGCTAGGCAATGTAAAGCAACTTAAAGCAAGGTAAAGCAAGGCAAGGTAAAGCAAGGTAAGGCAAGGTAAAGCAAGGCAACGTAAAGCAAAATAAAGCAAGGTAAAGCAAGGTAAAGTAAAGCAAGGCAAAGCAACGTAAAGCAAGGCAACGTAAAGCAACGTAAAGCAAGGTAAAACAAGGCAAGGCAAAGCAAGGTAAAGCAAGGTAAAGCAAGGTAAAGCAAGGCAACGTAAAGCAATGTAAAGCAAGGTAAAGCAAGGCAAGGTAAAGCAAGGTAAAGCAAGGCAACGTAAAGCAACGTAAAGCAAGGCAAGGCAAAGCAAGGTAAAGCAACGTAAAGCAAGGCAATGTAAAGCAACATAAAGCAAGGTAAAGCAAGGCAAGGTAAACAACGTAAAGCAACGTAAAGCAACGTAAAGCAACGAAAAGCAAGGCAAGGCAAAGCAAGGTAAAGCAAGTTAAAGCAACGTAAAGCAACGTAAAGCAAGGCAACGTAAAGCAAGGCAACTTAAAGCAACGTAAAGCAAGGCAAGGTAAAGCAAGATAAAGCAAGGCAACGTAAAGCAACGTAAAGCAAGGCAAGGCAAAGCAACGTAATGCAAGGCAACGTAAAGCAAATTAAAGCAAGTCAAGGCAAAGCAACGTAAAGCAAGGCAACGTAAATCAACGTAAAGCAACGTAAAGCAAGGCATCGTAAAGCAACGTAAAGCAACGTAAAGCAAGGCAACGTAAAGCAACGTAAAGCAACGTAAAGCAAGGCAACGTAAAGCAAGGCAACGTAAAGCAAGGCAACGTAAAACAACGTAAAGCAAGGCAAGGCAAAGCAAGGTAAAGCAAGGCAACATAAAGCAACGTAAAGCAAGGCAAGGCAAAGCAACGTAAAGCAAGGCAACGTAAAACAACGTAAAGCAAGGCAACGTAAAGCAATGTAAAGCAACGTAAAGCAAGGCAACGTAAAGCAACGTAAAGCAACGTAAAGCAAGGCAACGTAAAGCAACGTAAAGCAAAGTAAAGCAAGGCCATGTAAGGCAAAGTAAAGCAACGTAAGGCAAGGTAATGTAAATCAATGTAAAGCAACGTAAAGCAACGTAAAGCAAGGCAACGTAAAGCAACGTAAAGCAACGTAAAGCAAGGCAAGACAAGGCAACGTAAAGCAAGGCAACGTAAAGCAAGGCAAGACAAGGCAACGTAAAGCAATGCAAGACAAGGCAAAGTAAAGCAAGGCAACGTAAATCAAGGCAAGGCAAGGCAACGTAAAGCAAGGCAAGACAAGGCAACCTAAAGCAAGGCAACGTAAAGCAAGGCAACGTAAAGCAAGGCAAGACAAGGCAACGTAAAGAAAGGCAAGACAAGGCAACGTAAAGCAAGGCAAGACATGGCAACGTAAAGCAAGGCAAAGTAAAGCAAGGCAACGTAAAACAAGGCAAGACAAGGCAACGTAAAGCAAGGTAAGAAAAGGCAACGTAAAGCAAGGCAACGTAAAGCAAGGCAAGGCAAGGCAACGTAAAGCAAGGCAACGTAAAGCAAGGCAAGGCAAGGCAAGACAAGGCAACGTAAAGCAAGGCATGACAAGGCAACGTAAAGCAAGGCAACGTAAAGCAAGGCAAGGCAAGGCAACGTAAAGCAAGGCAAGGCAAGGCAACGAAAAGCAAGGCAACGTAAAGCAAGGCAAGACAAGGCAACGTAAAGCAAGGCAACGTAAAGCAAGGCAAGGCAAGGCAACGTAAAGCAAGGCAAGGCAAGGCAACGTAAACCAAGGCAAGACAAGGCAACGAAAAGCAAGGCAACGTAAAGCAAGTCAAGACAAGGCAACGTAAAGCAAGGCAACGTAAAGAAAGGCAAGACAAAGCAACGTAAAGCAAGGCAACGTAAAGCAAGGCAACGTAAAGCAAGGCAAGGCAAGGCAACGTAAACCAAGGCAAGACAAGGCAACGTAAAGCAAGGCAAAGTAAAGCAAGGAAAGGTAAAGCAAGGCAAGGCAAGGCAACGTAAAGCAAGGCAACGTAAAGCAAGGCATGGCAAGGCAACGTAAAGCAAGGCAACGTAAAGCAAGGCAAGGCAAGGCAACGTAAAGCAAGGCAACGTAAAGCAAGGCAAGGCAAGGCAACGTAAAGCAAGGCAAGGCAAGGCAAGGCACGCCAACGTAAGGCAACATAAGGTAAGGCAACGTAAGATAAGGCAACTTAAGGCAACGTAAGTTCAGGCAACGTAAGGCAACATAAGGCAACGTAAGTTAAGGTAACGTAAGGTAAGGCAACGTAAGGCAACGAAAGGCAATGTAAGGTATTGCAACGTAAAGCAACGTAAGGTAAGGCAACGTAAGGTAAGGCAATGTAAGGCAATGTAAGGTAAGGCAACATAAAGGCAACGTAAGGTAAGGCAACGTAAGGCAACATAAGGCAACGTCAGTTAAGGTAACGTAAGTTAAGGCAACGTAAGGCAACAAAAGGCAATGGAAGGTATGGCAACGTAAGGCAACGTAAGGTAAGGCAACGTAAGGTAAGCAACGTAAGGCAACGTAAGGAAACATAGGAAAGGCAAAGTAAGCAAGGCAACGTAAGGCAACGTAAGGTAAGGCAACGTAAGGTAAGTGAACATAAGGCAACGTAAGGCAAGGCAACGTAAGGCAAGGTAAGCAAAGTAAGGTAAGGCAACGTAAGGCAAGGTAAGGCAACGTAAGGTAAGGCAACGTAAGGCAAGGTAAGGCAACGTAAGGTAAGGCAACGTAAAGTAAAGGCAACGTAAGGCAACGTAAGATAAGGCAACGTAAGATAAGGCAACGTAAGATAAGGCAACGTAAAGGCAAGGCAACGTAAAGGCAAGGCAACGTAAAGTAAAGGCAACGTAAAGTAAAGGCAACGTAAGATAAGGCAACGTAAGATAAGGCAATGTAAAGGCAAGGCAACGGCAAGACAACGTAATGTAAGGCAAGGCAACGTAATGTAAGGTGAGGCGAGGCGAGGCGAGGCGAGGCGAGGCAACGGCAAGGCAACGTAATGTAAGGCAAGGCAACGTAATGTAAGGCGAGGCGAGGCGAGGCGAGGCGAGGCAACGGCAAGCAACGTAATGTAAGGCAAGGCAACGTAATGTAAGGCGAGGCAACGTAATGTAAGGCGAGGCAACGTAATGTAAGGCAAGGCGAGGCGAGGCGAGGCAATGGCAAGGCAACGTAATGTAAGGCAAGACAACGTAATGTAAGGCGAGGCGAGGCGAGGCGAAGCGAGGTAAAGCAGGGCAAGGCAAAGCAACGTGAAGCAAGGCAACTTAAAGCAACATAAAGCAAGGCAAGGTAAAGCAACGTAAAGCAACGTAAAGCAAGGCAATGCAAAGCAACGTAAAGCAAGGCAACGTAAAGCAACGTAAAGCAAGGCTACGTAAAGCAAGGTAAAGCAATGTATAGCAAGGCAACGTAAAGCAACGTAAAGCTACATAAAGCAATGTAAAGCAAGGCAACGTAAAGCAAGGCAACGTAAAGCAAAGTAAAGCAATGTAAAGCAAGGCAACGTAAAGCAAAGTTAATCAAGGCAACGTAAAGGAACATAAAGCAAGGCAACATAAAGCAAGGCAACATAAAGCAACGTAAAGCAAGGCAACGCAAAGCAAGGCAACGTAAAGCAACGTAAAGCAAGGAAACGTAAAGCAACGAAAAGCAAGGCAACGTAAAGCAATGTAAAGCAACGTAAATCAAGGCAACGTAAAGCAACGTAAAGCAACGTAAAGCATCGTAAGGCAAGGCAACGTAAAGCATGGCAACAAAAATGAAGGCAACGTAAAGCAACGTAAAGCAAGGCAACGTAAAGCAACGTAAAGCAACGTAAGGCAAGGCAACGTAAAGCAAGGCAACATAAAGCAAGGCAGCGTAAAGCAACGTAAAGCAAGATAAGGCAAGGCTACGTAAAGCAAGGCAACGTAAGGCAAGGCAACGTAAAGCAATGTAAAGCAACGTAAAGCAAGGCAACTTAAAGCAACGTAAAGCAACGTAAGGCAAGGCAACGTAAAGCAAGGCAACGTGAAGCAAGGCAACGTAAAGCAACGTAAAGCAACATAAAGCAACGTAAGGCAAGGCAACTTAAAGCAAGGCAAAGAAAGGCAAAGCAAAGCAAAGCAAAGTAAAGCAAGGCAAGGCAAATCAAGGCAAAGCAACGTAAAGCAAGGAAACGTAAAGCAACGTAAAGCAAGGTAAAGCAACGTAAAGCAAGGTAAAGCAAGGCAAAGGAAGGCAAAGCAACGCAAAGCAACGTAAAGCAAGCCAACGTAAAGCAACATAAAGCAAGGTAAACAAGGCAAGGTAAAGCAAGGTAACGCAAGGTAAAGCAACGTAAAGCAACGTAAAGCAAGGCAAAGTAAAGCAACGTAAAACAAGGTAAAGCAAGGCAAGGCAAACCAAGGTAAAGCAACGTAAAGCTAGGCAATGTAAAGCAACTTAAAGCAAGGTAAAGCAAGGCAAGGTAAAGCAAGGTAAGGCAAGGTAAAGCAAGGTAAAGCAAGGTAAAGCAAGGCAACGTAAAGCAAAATAAAGCAAGGTAAAGCAAGGTAAAGAAAAGCAAGGTAAAGCAACGTAAAGCAAGGCAACGTAAAGCAACGTAAAGCAAGGTAAAACAAGGCAAGGCAAAGCAAGGTAAAGCAAGGTAAAGCAAGGTAAAGCAAGGCAACGTAAAGCAATGTAAAGCAAGGTAAAGCAAGGCAAGGTAAAGCAAGGTAAAGCAAGGCAACGTAAAGCAACGTAAAGCAAGGCAAGGCAAAGCAAGGTAAAGCAACGTAAAGCAAGGCAATGTAAAGCAACATAAAGCAAGGTAAAGCAAGGCAAGGTAAACAACGTAAAGCAACGTAAAGCAACGTAAAGCAACGAAAAGCAAGGCAAGGCAAAGCAAGGTAAAGCAAGTTAAAGCAACGTAAAGCAACGTAAAGCAAGGCAACGTAAAGCAACGTAAAGCAAGGCAAGGCAAAGCAACGTAAAGCAAGGCAACTTAAAGCAACGTAAAGCAAGGCAAGGTAAAGCAAGGTAAAGCAAGGCAACGTAAAGCAACGTAAAGCAAGGCAAGGCAAAGCAACGTAAAGCAAGGCAACGTAAAGCAAATTAAAGCAAGTCAAGGCAAAGCAACGTAAAGCAAGGCAACGTAAATCAACGTAAAGCAACGTAAAGCAAGGCATCGTAACGCAACGTAAAGCAACGTAAAGCAAGGCAACGTAAAGCAACGTAAAGCAACGTAAAGCAAGGCAATGTAAAGCAAGGCAACGTAAAGCAAGGCAACGTAAAACAACGTAAAGCAAGGCAAGGCAAAGCAAGGTAAAGCAAGGCAACATAAAGCAACGTAAAGCAAGGCAAGGCAAAGCAACGTAAAGCAAGGCAACGTAAAACAACGTAAAGCAAGGCAACGTAAAGCAATGTAAAGCAACGTAAAGCAAGGCAACGTAAAGCAACGTAAAGCAACGTAAAGCAAGGCAACGTAAAGAAACGTAAAGCAAAGTAAAGCAAGGCCATGTAAGGCAAAGTAAAGCAACGTAAGGCAAGGCAATGTAAATCAATGTAAAGCAACGTAAAGCAACGTAAAGCAAGGCAACATAAAGCAACGTAAAGCAACGTAAAGAAAGGCAAGACAAGGCAACGTAAAGCAAGGCAACGTAAAGCAAGGCAAGACAAGGCAACCTAAAGCAAGGCAACGTAAAGCAAGGCAACGTAAAGCAAGGCAAGACAAGGCAACGTAAAGCAAGGCAAGACATGGCAACGTAAAGCAAGGCAACGTAAAGCAAGGCAACGTAAAACAAGGCAAGACAAGGCAACGTAAAGCAAGGTAAGACAAGGCAACGTAAAGCAAGGCAACGTAAAGCAAGGCAAGGCAAGGCAACGTAAAGCAAGGCAACGTAAAGCAAGGCAAGGCAAGGCAAGGCAAGGCAACGTAAAGCAAGGCATGACAAGGCAACGTAAAGCAAGGCAACGTAAAGCAAGGCAAGACAAGGCAACGAACAGCAAGGCAACGTAAAGCAAGGCAAGACAAGGCAACGTAAAGCAAGGCAACGTAAAGCAAGGCAAGGCAAGGCAACGTAAACCAAGGCAAGACAAGGCAACGAAAAGCAAGGCAACGTAAAGCAAGGCAAGACAAGGCAACGTAAAGCAAGGCAACGTAAAGAAAGGCAAGACAAAGCAACGTAAAGCAAGGCAACGTAAAGCAAGGCAACGTAAAGCAAGGCAAGGCAAGGCAACGTAAACCAAGGCAAGACAAGGCAACGTAAAGCAAGGCAATGTAAAGCAAGGAAAGGTAAAGCAAGGCAAGGCAAGGCAACGTAAAGCAAGGCAACGTAAAGCAAGGCATGGCAAGGCAACGTAAAGCAAGGCAACGTAAAGCAAGGCAAGGCAAGGCAACGTAAAGCAAGGCAACGTAAAGCAAGGCAAGGCAAGGCAACGTAAAGCAAGGCAAGGCAAGGCAAGGCACGCCAACGTAAGGCAACGTAAGGTAAGGCAACGTAAGATAAGGCAACGTAAGGCAACGTAAGTTAAGGCAACGTAAGTCAACATAAGGCAACGTAAGTTAAGGTAACGTAAGGTAAGGCAACGTAAGGCAACGAAAGGCAATGTAAGGTATTGCAACGTAAGGCAACGTAAGGTAAGGCAACGTAAGGTAAGGCAACGTAAGGTAAGGCAATGTAAGGTAAGGCAACATAAAGGCAAGGTAAGCAAAGTAAGGTAAGGCAACGTAAGGCAAGGTAAGGCAACGTAAGTTAAGGCAACGTAAGGCAAGGTAAGGCAACGTAATGTAAGGCAACGTAAAGTAAAGGCAACGTAAGGCAACGTAAGATAAGGCAACGTAAGATAAGGCAACGTAAAGGCAAGGCAACGGCAAGGCAACGTAATGTAAGGCGACGCGAGGCGAGGCAACGGCAAGGCAACGTAAAGTAAGGCAAGGCAACGTAATGTAAGGCAAGGCAACGTAATGTAAGGCAAGGCAACGTAATGTAAGGCGAGGCGAGGCAAGGCAACGTAATGTAAGGCGAGGCGAGGCGAGACGAGGCAACGGCAAGGCAACGTAATGTAAGGCAAGGCAACGTAATGTAAGGCAAGGCAACGTAATGTAAGGCGAGGCGAGGCAATACAACGTAATGTAAGGCGAGCCGAGGCGAAGCGAGGAGAGGCGAGGCAAGGCGAGGCAAGGCGAGGTATGGAAAGTTATGGAAAATTAAGGTATGGTAGGGTATAGTAAGTTATGGAAAGTTATGGAAAGTTAAGGTATGGTAGGGTATGGTAAGTTATGGAAAGTTATGGAAAGTTATGGAAAGTTAAGGTATGGTAGGGTATGGTAAGTTATGGAAAGTTAGGGTATGGTAAGTTAAGGAAAGTTAGGGTATGGTAAGTTATGGAAAGATAAGGTAAGTTAGGGTATGGTAAGTTATGGAAAGTTAGGGTATGGTAAGTTATGGAAAGATAAGGTAAGTTAGGGTATGGTAAGTTAAGGTAAGTTAGGGTATGGTAAGTTATGGAAAGTTAAGGTAAGTTAGGGTACGGTAAGTTAAGGTAAGTTAGGGTATGGTAAGTTACGGAAAGTTAAGTTAAGTTAGGATATGGTAAGTTATGGAAAGTTAAGGTAAGTTAGGGTATGGTAAGTTACGGAAAGTTAAGGTATGGTAAGTTATGGAAAGTTAAGGTAAGTTAGGGTATGGTAAGTTATGGAAAGTTAAGGTATGGTAAGTTATGGAAAGTTAAGGTAAGTAAGGGTATGGTAAGTTATGGAAAGTTAAGGTATGGTAAGTTATGGAAAGATAAGGTAAGTTAGGGTATGGTAAGTTATGGAAAGTTAAGGTAAGTTAGGGTATGGTAAGTTATGGAAAGTTAAGGTATGGTAAGTTATGGAAAGTTAAGGTAAGTTAGGGTATAGTAAGTTATGGAAAGTTAAGGTATGGTAAGTTATGGAAAGTTAAGGTAAGTTAGGGTATGTTAAGTTATGGAAAGTTAAGGTAAGTTAGGGTATGGTAAGTTATGGAAAGTTTAGGTTTGGTAAGTTATGGAAAGTTAAGGTAAGTTAGGGTATGGTAAGTTATGGAAAGTTAAGGTAAGTTAGGGTATGGTAAGTTATGGAAAGTTAAGGTATGGTAAGTTATGGAAAGTTAAGGTAAGTTAGGGTATGGTAAGTTATGGAAAGTTAAGGTATGGTAAGTTATGGAAAGTTAAGGTAAGTTAGGGTATAGTAAGTTATGGAAAGTTAAGGTATGGTAAGTTATGGAAAGTTAAGGTAAGTTAGGGTATGTTAAGTTATGGAAAGTTAAGGTAAGTTAGGGTATGGTAAGTTATGGAAAGTTTAGGTTTGGTAAGTTATGGAAAGTTAAGGTAAGTTAGGGTATGGTAAGTTATGGAAAGTTAAGGTAAGTTAGGGTATGGTAAGTTATGGAAAGTTAAGGTATGGTAAGTTATGGAAAGTTAAGGTAAGTTAGGGTATGGTAAGTTATGGAAAGTTAAGGTAAGTTAGGGTATGGTAAGTTTTGGAAAGTTAAGGTAAGTTAGGGTATGGTAAGTTATTGAAAGTTAAGGTAAGTTAGGGTATGGTAAGTTATGGAAAGTTATGGTATGGTAAGTTATGGAAAGTTAAGGTAAGTTAGGATATGGTAAGTTTTGGAAAGTTAAGGTAAGTTAGGGTATGGTAAGTTATGGAAAGTTAAGGCATGGTAAGTTATGGAAAGTTAAGGTATGGTAAGTTATGGAAAGTTAAGGTAAGTTAGGGTACGGTAAGTTATGGAAAGTTAAGGTAAGTTAGGGTATGGTAAGTTATGGAAAGTTAAGATAAGTTAGGGTATGGTAAGTTATGGAAAGTTAGGGGAAGCTAAGTTATGGAAAGTTAAGGTAAGTTAGGGTATGGTAAGTTATGGAAAGTTAAGGTATGGTATGTTATGGAAAGTTAAGTTAAGTTAAGGTAAGTTAGGGTATGGTAAGTTATGGAAAGATAAGGTAAGTTAGGATATGGTAAGTTATGGAAAGTTAAGGTAAGTTAGGGTATGGTAAGTTATGGAAAGTTAAGGTATGGTAAGTTATGGAAAGTTAAGGTAAGTTAGGGTATGGTAAGTTATGGAAAGTTAAGGTATGGTAAGATATGGAAAGTTAAGTTAAGTTAGGGTATGGTAAGTTATCGAAAGTTAAGGTAAGTTAGGGTATGGTAAGTTATGGAAAGTTAAGGTATGGTAAGTTATGGAAAGTTGAGGTAAGTTAGGGTATGGTAAGTTATAGAAAGTTAAGGTAAGTTAGGGTATGGTAAGTTATGGAAAGTTAAGGTATGGTAAGTTATGGAAAGTTAAGGTAAGTTAGGGTATGGTAAGTTATGGAAAGTTAAGGTATGGTAAGTTATGGAAAGTTAAGGTAAGTTAGGGTATGGTAAGTTATGGAAAGTTAAGGTATGGTAAGTTTTGGAAAGTTAAGGTAAGTTAGGATATGGTAAGTTATGGAAAGTTAAGGTAAGTTAGGGTATGGTAAGTTATGGAAAGTTAAGGTATGGTAAGTTATGGAAAGTTAAGGTATGGTAAGTTATGGAAAGTTAAGGTATGGTAAGTTATGGAAAGTTAAGGTAAGTTAGGGTATGGTAAGTTATGGAAAGTTAAGGTAAGTTAGGGTATGTTAAGTTATGGAAAGTTAAGGTATGGTAAGTTATGGAAAGTTAAGGTAAGTTAAGGTAAGTTAGGGTATGGTAAGTTATGGAAAGTTAAGGTAAGTTAGGGTATGGTAAGTTATGGAAAGTTAAGGTATGGTAAGTTATGGAAAGTTAAGTTAAGGTAAGTTAAGGTATGGTAAGTTATGGAAAGTTAAGGTAAGTTAGGTTATGGTAAGTTATGGAAAGTTAAGGTAAGTCAGGGTATGGTAAGTTATGGAAAGTTAAGGAATGGTAAGTTATGGAAAGTTAAGGTAAGTTAAGGTAAGTTAGGGTATGGTAAGTTAAGGAAAGTTAAGGTAAGTTAGTGTATGGTAAGTTATGGAAAGTTAAGGTATGGTAAGTTATGGAAAGTTAAGGTAATTTAAGGTAAGTTAAGGTATGGTAAGTTTTGGAAAGTTAAGGTAAGTCTGGGTATGGTAAGTTATGGAAAGTTAAGTTATGGAAAGATAAGGTAGGTTAAGTTATGGTAAGTTAAGTTAGGGTATGGTAAGTTATGGAAAGTTAAGGTAAGTTAGGGTCCTGTAAGATATGTAAAGTTAAGGTATGGTAAGATATGGAAAGTTAAGGTAAGTTAGGGTATGGTAAGTTATGGAAAGTTAGGGTATGGTAAGTTATGGAAAGTTAAGGTATGGTAAGTTATGGAAAGTTAAGTTAAGATAGGGTATGGTAAGTTATGGAAAGTTAGGGTATGGTAAGTTTTGGAAAATTAAGCTAAGTTAGGGTATGGTAAGTTATGGAAAGTTAGGGTATGGTAAGTTTTGGAAAGTTGGGTATGGTAAGTTATGGAAAGTTAAGGTGAGTTAGGGTATGGTAAGTTATGGAAAGTTAGGGTATGGTAAGATATGGAAAGTTAAATTAAGTTAGGGTACGGTAAGATATGGGAAGTTGGGTATGGTAAGTTATGGAAAGTTAAGGTAAGTTAGGGTATGGGAAGTTATGGAAAGTTAAGGTATGGTAAGTTATGGAAAGTTAAGGTAAGTTACGGTATGGTAAGTTATGGAAAGTTAGTTTATGGTAAGTTATGGAAAGTTAAGGTAAGTTAGGGTCTGGTAAGTTAATGTAAGTTAAGGTATGGTAAGTTATGGAAAGTTAAGGTAAGTTAGGGTATGGTAAGTTATGGAAAATTAAGGTATGGTAAGTTATGGAAAGTTAAGGTAAATTAGTGTATGGTAAGTTATAGTAAGTTATGGAAAGTTAAGGTATGGTAAGTTATGGAAAGTTAAGGTATGGTAAGTTATGGAAAGTTAAGGTAAGTTAGGGTATGGTAAGTTATGGAATGTTAAGGTATGGTAAGTTATGGAAAGTAAAGGTAAGTTAGGGTATGGTAAGTTATGGAAAGTTAAGGTATAGTAAGTTATGGAAAATTAAGTTAAGTTAGGGTATGGTAAGTTATGGAAAATTAAGGTATGGTAAGTTATGGAAAATTAAGTTAAGTTAGGGTATGGTAAGTTAAGGTAAGTTAGGGTATGGTAAGTTATGGAAAGTTAGGTTATGGTAAGTTATGGAAAGTTAAGGTAAGTTAGGGTATGGTAATTATGGAAAGATAAGGTATTGTAAGTTATGGAAAGTTAAGGTATGGTAAGTCATGGAAAGTTAGTTTATGGTAAATTATGGAAAGTTAAGTTATGGTAAGTTATGGAAAGTTAAGGTAAGTTAGGGTATGGTAAGTTATGGAAAGTTAAGTTAAGTTAGGGTATGGTAAGTTATGGAAAGTTAGCGTATTGTAGGTTTTGGAAAATTAAGGTAAGTTAGGGTATGGTAAGTTATGGAAAGTTAAGGTATGGTAAGTTATGGAAGTTAATGTAAGTTAGGGTATGGTAAGTTATGGAAAGTTAAGGTATGGTAAGTTATTGAAAGTTAAGGTAAGTTAGGGTATGGTAAGTTAAGGTAAGTTAAGGTAAGGTAAGTTATGGAAAGCTAAGGTAAGTTAGGGTATGGTATGTTATGGAAAATTAAGGTATGGTAAGTTATGGAATGTTAAGGTATGTCAGGGTATGCTAAGTTATGGAATGTTAGGGTATGGTAAGTTATTGAAATTAAGGTAAGTTAGGGTATGGTAAGTTAAGGTAAGTTAAGGTAAGGTAAGTTATGGAAAGCTAAGGTAAGTTAGGGTATGGTATGTTATGGAAAATTAAGGTATGGTAAGTTATGGAATGTTAAGGTATGTCAGGGTATGCTAAGTTATGGAATGTTAGGGTATGGTAAGTTATGGAAAGTTAGGGTATAGTAAGTTATGGAAAGTTAAGTTATGGTAAGTTATGGAAAGTTAAGGTAAGATAGGGTATGGTAAGTTATGGAAAGTTAGTGTATGGTAAGGTATGGAAAGTTAAGGTATGGTAAGTTATGGAAAGTTAAGGTATGTTAGGGTATGATAAGATATGTAAAGTTAAGGTATGGTAAGTTATGGAAAGTTCAGGTAAGTTAGGGTATGGGCAGTTAAGGAAAGTTAAGGTATGGTAAGTTATTGAAAGTTAAGATAAGTTAGGGTATGGTAAGTTATGGAAAGTTAAGGTAAGTTAGGGTATTGTAAGTTATGGAAAGTTAAGGTTTGGTAAGTTATGGAAAGTTAAGGTAAGTTAGGGTATGGTAAGTTATGGAAAGTTAAGGTAAGTTATGGAAAGTTAAGGTATGGTAAGTTATGGAAAGTTAAGGTAAGTTAGGGTATGGTAAGTTATGGGAAGTTAAGTTAAGTTAGGGTATGGTAAGTTTTGGAAAGTTAAGGTAAGTTAGGGTATGGTAAGTTATGGAAAGTTAAGGTAAGTTAGGGTATGGTAAGTTATGGAAAGTTAGGGTATGGTAAGTTATGGAAAGGTAAGGTAAGTTAGGGTGTGGTAAGTTAAGGTAAGTTAGGGTATGGTAAGTTATGGAAAGTTAAGGTAAGTTAGGGTATGGTAAGTTAAGGTAAGTTAGGGTATGGTAAGTTATGGAAAGTTAAGTTATGTTAGGGTATGGTAAGTTATGGAAAGTTAAGGTAAGTTAGGGTATGCTAAGTTATGGAAAGTTAAGGTAAGTCAGAGTATGGTAAATTATGGAAAGTTAGCGTATGGTAAGTTTTGGAAAATTAAGGTAAGTTAGGGTATGGTAAGTTATGGGAAGTTAAGTTATGGTAAGTTATGGAAAGTTAAAATAAGTAAGGGTATGGTAAGTTATGGAAAGTTAAGGTAACTTAGGGTATGGTAAGTTATGGAAAGTTAAGGTAAGTTAGGGTATGGTAAGTTATGGAATGTTAAGGTATGGTAAGTTATGGAAAGTTAAGGTAAGTTAGGGTATGATAAGTTATGGAAAGTTAGGTTATGGTAATTTATGTAAAGTTAAGGTATGGTAAGTTTTGGAAAGTTAGGGTATGGTAAGTTATGGAAAGTTAAGGTATGGTTAGTTATGGAAAGTTAAGATAAGATAGGGTATGGTAAGTTATGGAAAGCTAGGGTATGGTAAGATTTGCAAAGTTAAGGTAAGTTAGGGTATGGTAAGTTATGGGAAGTTAGGGTATGGTAAGTTTTGGAAAGTTAAGATATGGTAAGTTATGGAAAGTTAAGGTAAGTTAGGGTATGGTAAGTTATGGAAAGTTAGGGTATGGTAAGTTATGGAAAGTTAAGGTAAGTTAGGGTATGGTAAGATATGGAAAGTTGGGTATGGTAAGTTATGGAATGTTAAGGTAAGTTAGGGTATGGTAAGTTATGGAAAGTTAAGGTATGGTAAGTTATGGAAAGTTAAGGTAAGTTAGGGTATGGTAAGTTATGGAAAGTTAAGGTATCGTAAGTTATGGAAAGTTAAGGTAAGTTAGGGTGTGGTAAGTTAATGTAAGTTAAGTTATAGTAAGATATGGAAAGCTAAGGTAATTTTGGGTATGGTATGTTTTGGAAATTTAAGGTATGGTAAGTTATGGAAAGTTAAGGTAAGTTAGGGTATGGTAAGTTATGGAAAGTTAAGGTAAGTTAGGGTATGGTAAGTTATGGAAAGTTAGGGTATGGTAAGTTATGGAAAGTTAAGTTATGGTAAGTTATGGAAAGTCAAGTTAAGTTAGGGTATGGTAAGTTATGGAAAGTTAAGGTAAGTTAGAGCATGGTAATTTATAGAAATTTAGGGAATGGTACGTTATGGAAAGTTAAGTTAAGTTAGGGTATGGTAAGTTATGGAAAGTTAGGGTATGGTAAGTTATGGAAAGTTAAGTTAGGGTATGGTAAGTTATGGAAAGTTATGGAAAGATAAGTTATAGTAAGTTATGGCAAGTTAAGGTATTGTAAATTATGGTAAGTTAAGGTAAGATAGGGTATGGTAAGTTGTGGAAAGTTAAGGTATTGTAAGTTATGGTAAGTTAAGGTAAGATAGGGTATGGTAAGTTGTGGAAAGTTAAGGTATGGTAAGTTATGGAAAGTTAAGGTAAGTTAGGGTATGGTAAGTTAAGGTATGGTAAGATATGGAAAGTTAAGGTAAGATAGGGTATGGTAAGTTATGGAAATTAAAGTTAAGTTAGGGTATGGTAAGTTATGGAAAGTTAAGGTATGGTAAGTTATGGAAATTTAAGGTAAGTTAGGGTATGGTAAGTTATGGAAAATTAAGGTAAGTTAAGTTATGGAAAGTTAAGGTATGGTAAGTTTTGGAAAGTTAAGGTAAGTTACGGTATGGTAAGTTATGGAAAGTTGAGGTATGGTAAGATATGGAAATTTAAGGTAAGTTAGGGTATGGTAAGTTATGGAAAGTTAGGGTATGGTAAGTTATGGAAATTTAAGGTATGGTAAGTTTTGAAAAGTTAAGTTAAGTTAGGGTATGGTAACTTATGGAAAATTAAGGTATGGTAAGTTATGGAAAATTAAGTTAAGTTAGGGTATGGTAAGTTAAGGTAAGTTAGGGTATGGTAAGTTATGGAAAGTTAGGTTATGGTAAGTTATGGAAAGTTAAGGTAAGTTAGGGTATGGTAATTATGGAAAGATAAGGTATTGTAATTTATGGAAAGTTAAGGTATGGTAAGTCATGGAAAGTTAGTTTATGGTAAATTATGGAAAGTTAAGTTATGGTAAGTTATGGAAAGTTAAGGTAAGTTAGGGTATGGTAAGTTATGGAAAGTTAAGTTAAGTTAGGGTATGGTAAGTTATGGAAAGTTAGCGTATTGTAAGTTTTGGAAAATTAAGGTAAGTTAGGGTATGGTAAGTTATGGAAAGTTAAGGTATGGTAAGTTATGGAAGTTAATGTAAGTTAGGGTATGGTAAGTTATGGAAAGTTAAGGTATGGTAAGTTATTGAAAGTTAAGGTAAGTTAGGGTATGATAAGTTAAGGTAAGTTAAGGTAAGGTGAGTTATGGAAAGCTAAGGTAAGTTAGGGTATGGTATGTTATGGAAAATTAAGGTATGGTAAGTTATGGAATGTTAAGGTATGTCAGGGTATGCTAAGTTATGGAATGTTAGGGTATGGTAAGTTATGGAAAGTTAGGGTATAGTAAGTTATGGAAAGTTAAGTTATGGTAAGTTATGGAAAGTTAAGGTAAGATAGGGTATGGTAAGTTATGGAAAGTTAGTGTATGGTAAGGTATGGAAAGTTAAGGTATGGTAAGTTATGGAAAGTTAAGGTATGTTAGGGTATGATAAGATATGTAAAGTTAAGGTATGGTAAGTTATGGAAAGTTCAGGTAAGTTAGGGTATGGGCAGTTATGGAAAGTTAAGGTATGGTAAGTTATTGAAAGTTAAGATAAGTTAGGGTATGGTAAGTTATGGAAAGTTAAGGTAAGTTAGGGTATGGTAAGTTATGGAAAGTTAAGGTTTGGTAAGTTATGGAAAGTTAAGGTAAGTTAGGGTATGGTAAGTTATGGAAAGTTAATGTAAGTTATGGAAAGTTAAGGTATGGTAAGTTATGGAAAGTTAAGGTAAGTTAGGGTATGGTAAGTTATGGAAAGTTAAGTTAAGTTAGGGTATGGTAAGTTTTGGAAAGTTAAGGTAAGTTAGGGTATGGTAAGTTATGGAAAGTTAAGGTAAGTTAGGGTATGGTAAGTTATGGAAAGTTAGGGTATGGTAAGTTATGGAAAGGTAAGGTAAGTTAGGGTGTGGTAAGTTAAGGTAAGTTAGGGTATGGTAAGTTATGGAAAGTTAAGGTAAGTTAGGGTATGGTAAGTTAAGGTAAGTTAGGGTATGGTAAGTTATGGAAAGTTAAGTTATGTTAGGGTATGGTAAGTTATGGAAAGTTAAGGTAAGTTAGGGTATGCTAAGTTATGGAAAGTTAAGGTAAGTCAGGGTATGGTAAATTATGGAAAGTTAGCGTATGGTAAGTTTTGGAAAATTAAGGTAAGTTAGGGTATGGTAAGTTATGGAAAGTTAAGGTAACTTAGGGTATGGTAAGTTATGGAAAGTTAAGGTAAGTTAGGGTATGGTAAGTTATGGAATGTTAAGGTATGGTAAGTTATGGAAAGTTAAGGTAAGTTAGGGTATGATAGGTTATGGAAAGTTAGGTTATGGTAATTTATGTAAAGTTAAGGTATGGTAAGTTATGGAAAGTTAGGGTATGGTAAGTTATGGAAAGTTAAGGTATGGTTAGTTATGGAAAGTTAAGTTAAGATAGGGTATGGTAAGTTATGGAAAGCTAGGGTATGGTAAGATTTGCAAAGTTAAGTTAAGTTAGGGTATGGTAAGTTATGGGAAGTTAGGGTATGGTAAGTTTTGGAAAGTTAAGATATGGTAAGTTATGGAAAGTTAAGGTAAGTTAGGGTATGGTAAGTTATGGAAAGTTAGGGTATGGTAAGTTATGGAAAGTTAAGGTAAGTTAGGGTATGGTAAGATATGGAAAGTTGGGTATGGTAAGTTATGGAATGTTAAGGTAAGTTAGGGTATGGTAAGTTATGGAAAGTTAAGGTATGGTAAGTTATGGAAACTTAAGGTAAGTTAGGGTATGGTAAGTTATGGAAAGTTAAGGTATCGTAAGTTATGGAAAGTAAAGGTAAGTTAGGGTGTGGTAAGTTAATGTAAGTTAAGTTATAGTAAGTTATGGAAAGCTAAGGTAATTTTGGGTATGGTATGTTTTGGAAAATTTAGGTATGGTAAGTTATGGAAAGTTAAGGTAAGTTAGGGTATGGTAAGTTATGGAAAGTTAAGGTAAGTTAGGGTATGGTAAGTTATGGAAAGTTAGGGTATGGTAAGTTATGGAAAGTTAAGTTATGGTAAGTTATGGAAAGTCAAGTTAAGTTAGGGTATGGTAAGTTATGGAAAGTTAAGTTAAGTTAGAGCATGGTAATTTATAGAAATTTAGGGAATGGTACGTTATGGAAAGTTAAGTTAAGTTAGGGTATGGTAAGTTATGGAAAGTTAGGGTATGGTAAGTTATGGAAAGTTAAGTTAGGGTATGGTAAGTTATGGAAAGTTATGGAAAGATAAGTTATAGTAAGTTATGGCAAGTTAAGGTATTGTAAATTATGGTAAGTTAAGGTAAGATAGGGTATGGTAAGTTGTGGAAAGTTAAGGTATTGTAAGTTATGGTAAGTTAAGGTAAGATAGGGTATGGTAAGTTGTGGAAAGTTAAGGTATGGTAAGTTATGGAAAGTTAAGGTAAGTTAGGGTATGGTAAGTTATGGAAAGTTAGGGTATGGTAAGTTATGGAAAGTTAGGGTATGGTAAGTTATGGAAAGTTAAGTTAAGTTAGGGTATGGTAATTATGGAAAGTTAAGGTATGGTAAGTCATGGAAAGTTAAGGTATTGTAAGTTATGGAAAGTTAGTTTATGGTAAGTTATGGAAAGTTAAGATATGGTAAGTTATGGAAGTTAAGGTAAGTTAGGGTATGGTAAGTTATGGAAAGTAAAGTTATGGTAAGTTATGGAAAGTTAGGGTATAGTAAGGTGTGGAAAGTTAAGGTAAGTTAGGGTATGGTAAGTTATGGATAGTTAAGTTAAGTTAGGGTATGGTAAGCTATGGAAAGTTAGGGTATGGTAAGTTTTGGAAAGTTGGGTATGGTAAGTTATGGAAAGTTAAGGTAAGATAGGGTATGGTAAGTTATGGAAAGTTAGGGTATGGTAAGTTATGGAAGGTTAAGTTAAGTTAGGTTATGGTAAGATATGGAAAGTTGGGTATCGTAAGTTATGGAAAGTTAAGGTAAGTTAGGGTATGGTAAGTTATGGAAAGTTAAGGTATGTTAAGTTATGGAAAGTTAAGTTAAGTAAGGGTATGGTAAGTTATGGAAAATTAAGGTATCGTAAGTTATGGAAATATTAGGTAAGTTAGGGTATGGTAAGTTATGGAAAATTAAGGTATGGTTAGTTTTGGAAAGTTAAGGTAATTATGGGTATGGTAAGTTATAGTAAGTTATGGAAAGTTAAGGTATGGTAAGTTATGGATGTTAAGGTATGGTAAGTTATGGAAAGTTAAGGTATGGTAAGTTATGGAAAGTAAAGATAAGTTAGGGTATGGTAAGTTATGGAAAGTTAAGGTATGGTAAGTTATGGAAAATTAAGTTATGTTATGGTCTGGTAAGTTATGGAAAGTTAAGGAATGATAAGTTATGGAAAGTAAAGGTATGGTAAGATATGAAAAGTTAAGTTACGTTAGGGTATGATACTTTATGGAAAATTAAGGTATGGTAAGTTATGGAAAATTAAGTTAAGTTAGGGTATGGTAAGTTATGGAAAGTTAAGATATGGTAAGTTATAGAAATTTAAGGTAATTTAGGGTATGGTAATTATGGAAAGATAAGGTATGGTAAGTTATGGAAATTAAGGTATGGTAAGTTATGGAAAGTTAGTTTATGGTAAGTTATGGAAAGTTAAGGTATGGTAAGTTATGGAAAGTTAAGGTAAGTTAGGGTATGGTATGTTATGGAAAGTTAAGGTATGGTAAGTTTTGGAAAATTAAGGTGAGTTAGGGTATGGTAAATTATGGAAAGTTAAGGTATGGTAAGTTATTGAAAATTAAGGTAAGTTAGGGTATGGTAAGATATGGAAAGTTAAGGTATGGTAAGTTTTGGAAAGTTAAGGTAAATTAGTGTATGGTAATGTCAGGTAAGTTAAGGTATGATAAGTTATGGAAAGCTAAGGTAAGTTAGGGTATGGTATGTTATGGAAAATTAAGGTATGGTAAGTTATGGAAAGATAAGGTAAGTTAGGGTATGGTAAGTTATGGAAATTTAGGGTATGGTAAGTTATGGAGAGTTAAGATAAGGTAAGTTTTGGAAAGTTAAGGTAAGTAATGGCATGGTAATTTATGGAAAGTTAAGGTAATTTAGTGTATGGTAAGTTATAGAAATTTACGGTATGGTAAGTTATGGAAAGTTAAGGTAAGTTAGGGTAAGGTAAGTTATGGAAACTTAGGGTATTGTAAATTATGGAAAGTTAAGGTAAGTTAGGGTATGGTTAATAATAGAAAGTTATGGAAAATTACGTTATAGTAAGTTATGGAAAGTTAAGTTATGGAAAGATAAGGTATGTTAAGTTATGGTAAGTTAAGTTAGGGTATGGTAAGTTATGGAAAGTTAAGGTAAGTTACGGTCTGGTAAGTTATGGAAAGTTAAGGTAAGTTAGGGTATGGTAAGTTATGGAAAGTTAGGGTATGGTAAGTTATGGAAATTTAAGTTAAGTTAGGGTATGGAAAGTTAAGGAAAGTTAGGGTATTGTTAGTTTTGGAAAGTTAAGGTAAGTTAGGGTATGGTAAGTTATGGAACGTTAGGGTATGCTAAGTTTTGGAAAGTTAATGTATGGTAAGTTATGGATAGTTAAGGTAAGATAGGGTATGGTAAGATATGGAAAGTTAGGGTATGGTAAATTATGGAAAGCTTAGGTAAGGTAGGGTATGGTAAGATATGGAAAGTTGGGTTTGGTAAGATATGGAATGTTAAGGTAAGTTATAGTTTGGTAAGTTATGGAAAGTTAAGGTATGGTAAGTTATGGAAAGTTAAGGTAAGTAAGGGTATGGTAAGTTATGGAAATTTAAGGTATGGTAAGTTATGGAAAGTTAAGGTAAGTTAGGGTGTGGTAAGTTATGGAAAATTAAGGTATGGTAAGTTATGGAAAGTTAAGGTAATATAGGGTATGGTAAGTTATAGTAAGTTATGGAAAGTTAAGGTATGGTATGTTATGGAAAGTTAAGGTATGGTAAGTTATGGAATGTTAAGGTAAGATAGGGTATAGTAAGTTATGGAAAGTTAAGGTATGTTAAGTTATGGAAAGTTAAGTTAAGTTAGGGTATGGTAAGTTATGGAAAGTTCAGGTAAGTTAGGGTATGGGAAGTTATGGAAAGTTAAGGTATGGTAAGTTATGGAAAGTTAAGGTAAGTTAGGATATGGTAAGTTATGGAAAGTTACGGTATGGTAAGTTATGGAAAGTTAGTTTATGGTAAATTATGGAAAGTTAAGATATGGTAAGTTATGGAAAGTTAGGGTATGGTAATTTATGGGAAGTTAAGGTAAGTTAGGGTATGGTGTGTTATGGAAAGTTAAGGTAAGTTAAGGTATGGTAAGTTATGGAAAGTAAGGGTATCGTAATTTATGGAAAGTTCATGTATGGTAAGTTATGGAAAGTTAAGTTAAGTTAGGGTATGGTAATTATGGAAAATTAAGGTATGGTAAGTTAAGGAAAGTTAAGGTAATTTAGGGTATGGTAAGTTATAGAAAGTTAAGGTATGGTAAGTTATGGAAAGTTAAGGTAAGTTAGGGTATGATAAGTTATGGAAATTAAAGGTATGGTAAGTTATGGAAAGTTAAGTTATGGTAAGTTATGGAAAGTTAAGGTAAATTATGGTATGGTAAGTTATGGAAAGTTAAGGTAAGTAAGGGTATGGTAAGTTATGGAAAGTTAAGGTATGGTAAGTTATGGAAAGTTAAGGTAAGTTAGGGTATGGTAAGTTATGGAAAGTTAAGGTATGGCAAGTTACGGAAAGTTAAGGTATGGTAAGTTATGGAAAGATAAGGTAAGTTAGGGTATGCTAATTTATGGAAAGATAAGGTATGGTAAGTTATGGAAAGTTAAGGTAAGTTAGGGTATGGTAAGTCATGGAAAGTTAGGGTAAGTTAGGGTATGGTAAGTTATGGAAAGTGAGGGTATGGTAAGTTATGGAAAGTTAAGGTATGGTAAGTTATGGGAAGTTAAGGTATGGTAAGTTATGGAAAGTTAAGGTAAGTTAGGGTATGGTAAGTTATGGAAAGTAAAGTTAATTAGGGTATGGTTAGTTATGGAAAGTTAAGTTATGGTAAGTTATGGAAAGCTAAGTTAAGGTAAGTTATGGAAAGTTAAGTTAAGTTAGGGTATGGTATGTTATGGAAATTT
Source organism: Phaenicophaeus curvirostris (assembly GCF_032191515.1). Lineage (NCBI taxonomy): Eukaryota > Metazoa > Chordata > Aves > Cuculiformes > Cuculidae > Phaenicophaeus > Phaenicophaeus curvirostris. The sequence goes on along the minus strand of NC_091408.1, from coordinate 16,009,426 downwards.
AAGGTAAGTTATGGTATGGTAAGTTATGGAAAGTTAAGGTAAGTTATGGTATGGTAAATAATGGAAATTTAAGGTATGGTAAGATATGGAAAGTTAAGCTATGGTAAGTTATGTAAAGTTAAGGTAAATTATGGTATGGTAAGTTATGGAAATTAAGGTATGGTAAGTTATGGAAAGTTAAGCTAAGTTAGGGTATGGTAAGTTAAGGGAAGTTAAGATATTTTAAGTTATGGAAAGTTAAGGTAAGTTAGGGTATGGTAACTTATGGAAAGTTAGCGGATGCTAAGTTATGGAAAGTTAAGGTAAGTTAGGATATGGTAAGTTATGGAAAGTTATGGAAAGTTAAGGTATGGTAAGTTATGGAAAGATAAGGTAAGTTAGGGTATGGCAATTTATGAAAAGTTAAGGTAAGTTAGGGTATGGTAACTTATGGAAAGTTAAGGTAAGTTAGGGTATGGTAAGTTATGGAAAGTTAAGGTATGGTAAGTTATGGAAAGTTAAGTTAAGTTAGGCTATGGTAAGTTATGGAAATTTAAGGTATGGTAAGTTATGGAAAGTTAAGGTAAGTTAGGGTGTGGTAAGTTAATGTAACTTAAGGTATGGTAAGTTATGGAAAGTTAAGCTAAGTTAGGGTATGGTAAGTTATGGAAAATTAAGGTATGGTAAATTATGGAAAGTTAAGGTAATATAGGGTATGGTAAGTTATAGTAAGTTATGGAAAGTTAAGTTATGGTATGTTATGGAAAGTTAAGGTATGGTAAGTTATGGAATGTTAAGGTAAGATAGGGTATAGTAACTTATGGAAAGTTAAGGTATGGTAAGTTATGGAAAGTTAAGTTAAGTTAGGGTATGGTAAGTTATGGAAAGTAAGGGTATCGTAATTTATGGAAAGTTCAGGTATGGTAAGTTATGGAAAGTTAAGGTATGGTAAGTTATGGAAAGTTAAGTTAAGTTAGGTTATGGTAAGTTATGGAAAATTAAGGTATGGTAATTTAAGGAAAGTTAAGGTAATTTAGGGTATGGTAAGTTATGGAAAGTTAAGGTAAGTTAGGGTATGATAAGTTATGGAAATTAAAGGTATGGTAAGTTATGGAAATTTAAGTTATGGTAAGTTATGGAAAGTTAAGGTAAATTATGGTATGGTAAGTTATGGAAAGTTAAGGTAAGTAAGGGTATGGTAAGTTATGGAAAGTTAAGGTATGGTAAGTTATGGAAAGTTAAGGTAAGTTAGGGTATGGTAAGTTATGGAGAGTTAAGGTATGGCAAGATATGGAAAGTTAAGGTAAGTTTGGGTATGATAAGTTATGGAAAGTTAAGATATGGTAAGTTATGGAAAGTTAAGGTAAGTTAGGGTATGGAAATTTATGGAAAGTTAAGGTATGGCAAGTTACGGAAAGTTAAGGTATGGTAAGTTATGGAAAGTTAAGATATGGTAAGTTATGGAAAGTAAGGGTATGGTAAGTTATGGGAAGTTAAGGTAAGTTAGGGTATGGTATGTTATGGAAAGTTAAGGTAAGTTAGGGTACGGTAAGTTTTAGAAAGTTAAGGCATGTTAAGTTATGGAAAGTTAAGGTATGGTAAGTTATGGAAAGTTAAGATAAGTTAGGGTATGGTAAGTTATGGAAAGTAAGGGTATCGTAATTTTTGGAAAGTTCAGGTATGGTAAGTTATGGAAAGTTAAGGTATGGTAAGTTATGGAAAGTTAAGTTAAGTTAGGGTAAGGTAAGTTATAGAAAATTAAGGTATGGTAAGTTAAGGAAAGTTAAGGTAATTTAGGGTATGGTAAGTTATAGAAAGTTAAGGTATGGTAAGTTATGGAAAGTTAAGGTAAGTTAGGGTATGGTAAGTTATGGAAAGTTAAGGTATGGTAAGTTACGGAAAGTTAAGTTAAGTTAGGGTATGGTAAGTTATGGAAGTAAAGTTAATTAGGGTATGGTTAGTTATGGAAAGTTAAGGTATGGTAAGTTATGGAAAGCTAAGTTAAGGTAAGTTATGGAAAGTTAAGGTAAGTTAGGGTATGTTAAGTTATGGAAATTTAAGGTATGGTACGTTATGGAAATTTATGGTAATTTATGGAATGGTAAGTTATGGAAAGTTAAGGTAAGTTAGGGTATGGTAAATAATGGAAATTTAAGGTATGTTAAGATATGGAAAGTTAAGCTATGGTAAGTTATGTAAAGTTAAGGTAAATTATGGTATGGTAAGTTATGGAAAGTTAAGGTATGGTAAGTTATGGAAAGTTAAGCTAAGTTAGGGTATGGTAAGTTATGGGAAGTTAAGATATTTTAAGTTATGGAAAGTTAAGGTAAGTTAGGGTATGGTAAGTTATGGAAAGTTAAGGTATGTTAAGGTATGGTATGTTACGGAAAGTTAAGGTATGGTAAGTTATGGAAAGTTAAGGTAAGTTAGGGTATGGTAAGTTATATAAAGTTAGGGGATGCTAAGTTATGGAAACTTAAGGTAAGTTAGGGTATGGTAAGTTATGGAATGTTAAGGTATGGTAAGTTATGGAAAGTTAAGGTAAGTTAGGGTATGGCAATTTATGAAAAGTTAAGGTAAGTTAGGGTATGGTAAGTTATGGAAAGTTAAGGTAAGTTAGGGTATGGTAAGTTATGGAAAGTTAAGGTGTGGTAAGTTATGGAAAGTTAAGGTAAGTTAGGGTATGGTAAGTTATGGAAAGTAAGGGTATCGTAATTTATGGAAAGATCAGGTATGGTAAGTTATGGAAAGTTAAGCTATGGTAAGTTATGGAAAGTTAAGGTAAGTTAGGGTATGGTAAGTTATGGAAAGTAAGGGTATCGTAATTTATGGAAAGTTCAGGTATGGTAAGTTATGGAAAGTTCAGGTATGGTAAGTTATGGAAAATTAAGGTATGGTAAGTTAAGGAAAGTTAAGGTAATTTAGGGTATGGTAAGTTATGGAAAGTTAAGGTATGGTAAGTTATGGAAAGTTAAGGTAAGTTAGGGTATGATAAGTTATGGAAATTAAAGGTATGGTAAGTTATGGAAAGTTAAGTTATGGTAAGTTATGGAAAGTTAAGGTAAATTATGGTATGGTAAGTTATGGAAAGTTAAGGTATGGTAAGTTATGGAAAGTTAAGGTAAGTTAGGGTATGGTAAGTTATGGAGAGTTAAGGTATGGCAAGATATGGAAAGTTAAGGTAAGTTTGGGTATGATAAGTTATGGAAAGTTAAGATATGGTAAGTTATGGAAAGTTAAGGTAAGTTAGGGTGTGGTAAGTTATGGAATGTTAAGGTATGGCAAGTTACGGAAAGTTAAGTTATGGTAAGTTATGGAAAGTTAAGGTAAGTTAGGGTATGCTAAGTTATGGAAAGATAAGTTATGGTAAGTTATGGAAATTTAAGGTAAGTTAGGGTATGTTAAGTCATGGAAAGTTAGGGTAAGTTAGGGTATGGTAAGTTATGGAAAGTGAGGGTATGGTAAGTTATGGAAAGTTAGGGTATGGTAAGTTATGGAAAGTTAAGGTATGGTAAGTTATCGAAAGTTAAGGTAAGTTAGGGTATGGTAAGATATGGAAAGTAAAGTTAATTAGGGTATGGTTAGTTATGGAAAGTTTAGGTATGGTAAGTTATGGAAAGCTAATTTAAGGTAAGTTCTGGAAAGTTAAGGTAAGTTAGTGTATGGTAAGTTATGGAAAGTTAAGGCAACTTAGGTTATGTTAAGTTATGGTAATTTAAGGTATGGTATGTTATGGAAATTTAAGGTAATTTATGGTATGGTAAGTTATGGAAAGTTAAGGTAAGATAGGGTATGGTAAGTCATGGAAAGTTAGGGTATGGTATGTTTTGGAAAGTTAAGGTAAGTTAGGGTATGGTAAGTTATGGGAAGTTAGGGTATGGTAAGTTATGTAAAGTTAAGTTATGGTAAGTTATGGAAAGTTAAGGTAAGTTAGGGTATGGTAAGTTATGGAAAGTTAGGGTATGGTAAGTTATGGAAAGTTAAATTAAGTTAGGGTATGGTAAGATATGGAAAGTTTGGTATGGTAAGTTATGGAAAGTTAAGGTAAGTTAGGGTATGGTAAGTTATGGAAAGTTAAGGTATGGTAAGTTATGGAAAGTTAAGGTAAGTTAGGGTATGGTAAGTTATGGAAAGTTAAGGTATCGTAAGTTATGGAAAGTTAAGGTAAGTTAGGGTGTGGTAAGTTAATGTAAGTTAAGTTATAGTAAGTTATGTATAGCTAACGTAATTTTGGGTATGGTATGTTTTGGAAAATTAAGGTATGGTAAATTATGGAAAGTTAAGGTAAGTTAGGATATGGTAAGTTATGGAAAGTTAGGGTATGGTAAGTTATGGAAAGTTATGGAAAGATAAGTTATAGTAAGTTATGGCAAGTTAAGGTATTGCAAGTTATGGTAAGTTAAGTTAAGATAGGGTAAGTTGTGGAAAGTTAAGGTATGGTAATCTATGGAAAGTTAAGGTAAGATAGGGTATGGTAAGTTATGGAAATTAAAGTTAAGTTAGGGTATGGTAAGTTATGGAAAGTTAAGGTATGGTAAGTTATGGAAATTAAAGTTAAGTTAGGGTATGGTAAGTTATGGAAAGTTAAGGTATGGTAAGTTATGGAAAGTTAAGTTAAGTTAGGGTATGATAAGATATGGAAAGTTCAGGCATGGTAAGTTATGGAAAGTTCAGTTAAGTTAGGGTATGGGAAGTTATGGAAAATTAACGTATGGTAAGTTATGGAAAGTTAAGGTATGGTAAGTTTTGGAAAGTTAAGGTAAGTTACGGTATGGTAAGTTATGGAAAGTTAAGTTATGGTAAGTTATGGAAAGTCAGGTTAAGTTAGGGTATGGTAAGTTATGGAAAGTTCAGGTAAGTTAGGGTATGGTAAGTTATGGGAAGTTAAGATATTTTAAGTTATGGAAAGTTAAGGTAAGTTAGGGTATGGTAAGTTATGGAAAGTTAAGGTATGTTAAGGTATGGTATGATACGGAAATTAAGGTATGGTAAGTTATGGAAAGTTAAGGTAAGTTAGGGTATGGTAAGTTATGGAAAGTTAGGGGTTGCTAAGTTATGGGAAGTTAAGGTAAGTTAGGGTATGGCAATTTATGAAAAGTTAACGTAAGTTAGGGTATGGTAAGTTATGGAAAGTTAAGGTAAGTTAGGGTATGGTAAGTAATGGAAAGTTAAGGTATGGTAAGTTATGGAAAGTTTAGGTAAGTTATGGTATGGTAAGTTATGGAAAGTTAAGTTAAGTTAGGTTATGGTAAGTTTTGGAAAGTTAAGGTATGGTAAGTTATGGAAAGTTAAGATAAGTTAGAGTAGGGTAAGTTATGGAAATTTAAGGTAATTTATGGTATGGTAAGTTATGGAAAGTTAAGGTAATTTAGGGTATGGTAAGTTATGGAAAGTTAAGGTATGGCAAGTTATGGAAATTTAAGTTAAGTTAGGGTTTGGTAAGTTATGGGAAGTTAAGGTAAGTTAGGGTATGGTAAGTTAATGAAAGTTAATGTAAGTTAGGGTATGGTAAGTTATGGAAAGTTAAGGTATGGTAAGTTATGGAAAGTTAAGGTAAGTTAAGGTATGGTAAGTTATGGAAAGTTAAGGTAAGTTAGGGTATGGTAAGTTATGGAACGTTAGGGTATGGTAAGTTATTTAAAGTTAAGGTATGTTAAGTTATGGAAAGTTAAGGTAAGTTAGGGTATAGTAAGTTATGGAAAGTAAGGGTATGGTAAGTTATGGAAAGTTAAGGTACGGTAAGTTATGGAAAGTTAAGTTAAGATAGGGTATGGTAAGTCATGGAAAGTTAGGGTATGGTATGTTTTGGAAAGTTAAGGTAAGTTAGGGTATGGTAAGTTATGGGAAGTTAGGGTATGGTAAGTTATGTAAAGTTAAGTTATGGTAAGTTATGGAAAGTTAAGGTAAGTTAGGGTATGGTAAGTTATGGAAAGTTAGGGTATGGTAAGTTATGGAAAGTTAAATTAAGTATAGGGTATGGTAAGATATGGAAAGTTGGGTATGGTAAGTTATGGAAAGTTAAGGTAAGTTAGGGTACGGTAAGTTATGGAAAGTTAAGGTATGGTAAGTTATGGAAAGTTAAGGTAAGTTAGGGTATGGTAATTTATGGAAAGTTAAGGTAAGTTAGGGTGTGGTAAGTTAATGTAAGTTAAGTTATAGTAAGTTATGGAAAGCTAAGGTAATTTTGGGTAAGGTATGTTTTGGAAAATTAAGGTAAGGTAAGTTATGGAAAGTTAAGGTAAGTTTGGATATGGTAAGTTATGGAAAGTTAGGGTATGGTAAGTTATGGAAAGTTAAGTTATGGTAAGTTATGGAAAGTCAAGTTAAGTTAGGGTATGGTAAGTTATGGAAAGTTAAGGTAAGTTAGGGTATGGTAACTTATGGAAAGTTAAGGTATGGTAAGTTATGGAAAATTAAGGTAAGGTAAGTTATGGAAAGTTAAGGTAAGGTAAGTTATAGAAAGTCAAGGTAAGTTAGGGTATGGTATGTTATGGAAAGTTAAGGTAAGTTAGGGTATGGTAAGTTATGGAAAGTTAAGGTATGGTAAGTTATGGAAAGTTAAGTTAAGTTATGGTATGGTAAATTATGGAAATTTAAGGTTATTTATGGTATGGTAAGTTATGGAAAGTTAAGGTAAGTTATAGTATGTTAAGTTATGGAAAGTTAAGGTAAGTTAGAGTATGGTAAGTTTTGGAAATTTAAGGTAAGTTAGGGTATGGGAAGTTATGGAAAGTTAAAGTATGGTAAGTTATGGAAAGTTAAGGTAAGGTAAGTTATGGAAAGTCAAGTTAAGTTAGGGTATGGTAAGTTATGTAAAGTTAAGTTAAGTTAGGGTATGGGAAGTTATGGAAAGTTAAAGTATGGTAAGTTATGGAAAGTTAAGGTAAGGTAAGTTATGGAAAGTCAAGTTAAGTTAGGGTATGGTAAGTTATGTAAAGTTAAGGTAAGTTAGAGTATGGTAAGTTATGGAAAGTTAAGGTAAGTTAGGGTATGATAAGTTATGGAAAGTTAAGGTAAGTTAGGGTATGGTAAGTTATTCAATGTTAAGGTAAGTTATGGTATGGTAAGTTATGTAAAGTTAAGGTATGGTAAGTTATGGAAAGTTAAGGTAAGTTAGGGTATGGTAAGTTATGGAAAGTTAAGGTATGGTAAGTTATGGAAAGTTAAGGTAAGTTAGGGTATGGTAAGTTATGGAAAGTTAAGGTATCGTAAGTTATGGAAAGTTAAGGTAAGTTAGGGTGTGGTAAGTTAATGTAAGTTAAGTTATAGTAAGTTATGTATAGCTAACGTAATTTTGGGTATGGTATGTTTTGGAAAATTAAGGTATGGTAAATTATGGAAAGTTAAGGTAAGTTAGGATATGGTAAGTTATGGAAAGTTAGGGTATGGTAAGTTATGGAAAGTTATGGAAAGATAAGTTATAGTAAGTTATGGCAAGTTAAGGTATTGCAAGTTATGGTAAGTTAAGTTAAGATAGGGTAAGTTGTGGAAAGTTAAGGTATGGTAATCTATGGAAAGTTAAGGTAAGATAGGGTATGGTAAGTTATGGAAATTAAAGTTAAGTTAGGGTATGGTAAGTTATGGAAAGTTAAGGTATGGTAAGTTATGGAAATTAAAGTTAAGTTAGGGTATGGTAAGTTATGGAAAGTTAAGGTATGGTAAGTTATGGAAAGTTAAGTTAAGTTAGGGTATGATAAGATATGGAAAGTTCAGGCATGGTAAGTTATGGAAAGTTCAGTTAAGTTAGGGTATGGGAAGTTATGGAAAATTAACGTATGGTAAGTTATGGAAAGTTAAGGTATGGTAAGTTTTGGAAAGTTAAGGTAAGTTACGGTATGGTAAGTTATGGAAAGTTAAGTTATGGTAAGTTATGGAAAGTCAGGTTAAGTTAGGGTATGGTAAGTTATGGAAAGTTCAGGTAAGTTAGGGTATGGTAAGTTATGGGAAGTTAAGATATTTTAAGTTATGGAAAGTTAAGGTAAGTTAGGGTATGGTAAGTTATGGAAAGTTAAGGTATGTTAAGGTATGGTATGATACGGAAATTAAGGTATGGTAAGTTATGGAAAGTTAAGGTAAGTTAGGGTATGGTAAGTTATGGAAAGTTAGGGGTTGCTAAGTTATGGGAAGTTAAGGTAAGTTAGGGTATGGCAATTTATGAAAAGTTAACGTAAGTTAGGGTATGGTAAGTTATGGAAAGTTAAGGTAAGTTAGGGTATGGTAAGTAATGGAAAGTTAAGGTATGGTAAGTTATGGAAAGTTTAGGTAAGTTATGGTATGGTAAGTTATGGAAAGTTAAGTTAAGTTAGGTTATGGTAAGTTTTGGAAAGTTAAGGTATGGTAAGTTATGGAAAGTTAAGATAAGTTAGAGTAGGGTAAGTTATGGAAATTTAAGGTAATTTATGGTATGGTAAGTTATGGAAAGTTAAGGTAATTTAGGGTATGGTAAGTTATGGAAAGTTAAGGTATGGCAAGTTATGGAAATTTAAGTTAAGTTAGGGTTTGGTAAGTTATGGGAAGTTAAGGTAAGTTAGGGTATGGTAAGTTAATGAAAGTTAATGTAAGTTAGGGTATGGTAAGTTATGGAAAGTTAAGGTATGGTAAGTTATGGAAAGTTAAGGTAAGTTAAGGTATGGTAAGTTATGGAAAGTTAAGGTAAGTTAGGGTATGGTAAGTTATGGAACGTTAGGGTATGGTAAGTTATTTAAAGTTAAGGTATGTTAAGTTATGGAAAGTTAAGGTAAGTTAGGGTATAGTAAGTTATGGAAAGTAAGGGTATGGTAAGTTATGGAAAGTTAAGGTACGGTAAGTTATGGAAAGTTAAGTTAAGATAGGGTATGGTAAGTCATGGAAAGTTAGGGTATGGTATGTTTTGGAAAGTTAAGGTAAGTTAGGGTATGGTAAGTTATGGGAAGTTAGGGTATGGTAAGTTATGTAAAGTTAAGTTATGGTAAGTTATGGAAAGTTAAGGTAAGTTAGGGTATGGTAAGTTATGGAAAGTTAGGGTATGGTAAGTTATGGAAAGTTAAATTAAGTATAGGGTATGGTAAGATATGGAAAGTTGGGTATGGTAAGTTATGGAAAGTTAAGGTAAGTTAGGGTACGGTAAGTTATGGAAAGTTAAGGTATGGTAAGTTATGGAAAGTTAAGGTAAGTTAGGGTATGGTAATTTATGGAAAGTTAAGGTAAGTTAGGGTGTGGTAAGTTAATGTAAGTTAAGTTATAGTAAGTTATGGAAAGCTAAGGTAATTTTGGGTAAGGTATGTTTTGGAAAATTAAGGTAAGGTAAGTTATGGAAAGTTAAGGTAAGTTTGGATATGGTAAGTTATGGAAAGTTAGGGTATGGTAAGTTATGGAAAGTTAAGTTATGGTAAGTTATGGAAAGTCAAGTTAAGTTAGGGTATGGTAAGTTATGGAAAGTTAAGGTAAGTTAGGGTATGGTAACTTATGGAAAGTTAAGGTATGGTAAGTTATGGAAAATTAAGGTAAGGTAAGTTATGGAAAGTTAAGGTAAGGTAAGTTATAGAAAGTCAAGGTAAGTTAGGGTATGGTATGTTATGGAAAGTTAAGGTAAGTTAGGGTATGGTAAGTTATGGAAAGTTAAGGTATGGTAAGTTATGGAAAGTTAAGTTAAGTTATGGTATGGTAAATTATGGAAATTTAAGGTTATTTATGGTATGGTAAGTTATGGAAAGTTAAGGTAAGTTATAGTATGTTAAGTTATGGAAAGTTAAGGTAAGTTAGAGTATGGTAAGTTTTGGAAATTTAAGGTAAGTTAGGGTATGGGAAGTTATGGAAAGTTAAAGTATGGTAAGTTATGGAAAGTTAAGGTAAGGTAAGTTATGGAAAGTCAAGTTAAGTTAGGGTATGGTAAGTTATGTAAAGTTAAGTTAAGTTAGGGTATGGGAAGTTATGGAAAGTTAAAGTATGGTAAGTTATGGAAAGTTAAGGTAAGGTAAGTTATGGAAAGTCAAGTTAAGTTAGGGTATGGTAAGTTATGTAAAGTTAAGGTAAGTTAGAGTATGGTAAGTTATGGAAAGTTAAGGTAAGTTAGGGTATGATAAGTTATGGAAAGTTAAGGTAAGTTAGGGTATGGTAAGTTATTCAATGTTAAGGTAAGTTATGGTATGGTAAGTTATGTAAAGTTAAGGTATGGTAAGTTATGGAAAGTTAAGGTAAGTTAGGGTATGATAAGTTATGGATAGTTAAGGTAAGTTAGGGTATGGAAAGTTAAGGTAAGTTAAGGTAAGTTAATGTATGGTAAGTTATGTAAATTTAGGGTATGGTAAGTTATGGAAAGTTAAATATGGTAAATTATGGAAAGTTAAGGTAAGTTAGGGTATGGTAAATTATGGAAATTTAAGGTTAGTTATGGTATGGTAAGTTATGGAAATTTAAGGTAAGTTAGGGTATGGTAATTTATGGAAAGTTAAGGTATGGTAAGTTATGGATAGTTAAGGTAAGTTATGGTATGTTAAGTTATGGAAAGTTAAGGTAAGTTAGGGTATGGTAAGTTATGGAAAGTTAAGGTAAGTTATGGAAAGTTAAGGTAAGTTAGGGTATGGAAAGTTAAGGTAAGGTAAGTTATAGAAAGTCAAGGTAAGTTAGGGTATGGTATGTTATGGAAAGTTAAGGTAAGTTAGGGTATGGTAAGTTATGGAAAGTTAAGGTATGGTAAGTTATGGAAAGTTAAGGTAAGGTAAGTTATAGAAAGTCAAGGTAAGTTAGGGTATGGTATGTTATGGAAAGTTAAGGTAAGTTAGGGTATGGTAAGTTATGGAAAGTTAAGTTATGGTAAGTTATGGAAAGTTAAGGTAAGGTAAGTTATGGAAAATCAAGGTAAGTTAGTGTATGGTAATTTATGGAAGTTAAGGTAAGTTAGGGTATGGTAAGTTATGGAAAGTTAAGGTAAGTTAGGGTATGGTAAGTTATGGAATGTTAAGGTAAGTTATGGTATGGTAAGTTATGGAAAGTTAAGGTATGGTAAGTTATGGAAAGTTAAGGTAAGTTAGGGTATGATAAGTTATGGATAGTTAAGGTAAGTTAGGGTATGGTAAGTTATGGAAAGTTAAGGTATGGTAAGTTATGGAAAGTTAAGGTAAGTTAGGGTATGGTAAGTTATGGAAAGTTAAGGTAAGTTAGGTTATGGTATGTTATGGAAAGTTAAGGTATGGTAAGTTATGGAAAGTTAGGATAAGTTAGGGTATGGTAAGTTATGGAAACTTAAGGTAAGTTAGGGTATGGTAAGTTTTGGAAAGTTAAGGTAAGTTAGGGTATGTTATGTTATGGAAAGTTAAGGTATGGTAAGTTATGGAAAGTGAAGGTAAGTTATGGTATGGTAAGTTATGGAAAGTTAAGGTAAGTTAGGGTATGGTAAGTTATGGAAAGTTAAGGTAAGTTAGGTTATGGAAAGTTAAGTTAAGTTAAGGTAAGTTAATGTATGGTAAATTATGGAAAGTTAAGGTAAGTTATGGTATGTAAATTTAAGGTAAGTTAAGGTAAGTTAAGTTATGGCAAGTTAAAGTAAGTTAATGTAAGTTAAGGTATGGTAAGTTATGGAAAGTTAAGGTAAGTTTGGGTATGGAAATTTAAGGTAAGTTAAGGTAAGTTTGGGTATGGAAAGTTAAGGTAAGTTAAGGTAAGTTATGGAAAGTTAAGGTATGGTAAGTTTTGGAAAGTTAAGTTAAGTTAGGGTATGGAAAGTTAAGGTATGTTAGGGTATGGTAAGTTATGGAAATTTAAGTTAAGTTAGGGTATGGAATGTAAAGGTAAGTTCAGGTATGTTATGGAAACTTAAGGTAAGTTAAGGTAATTTATGGAAAGTTAAGTTAAGTTTAGGTAAGTTATGGAAAGTTAAGGTAAGTTAGGTTATGGAAAGTTAAGGAAAGTTAAGGTAAGTTATGGAAAGTTAAGGTAAGTTAGGGTATGGAATATTAATGTAAGTTAAGGTAAGTTATGGAAAGTTAAGGTAAGTTAGGGTATGGAAAGTTAAGGTAAGTTAAGTTATGGAAAGTTAAGGTAAGTTAGGATATGGTAAGTTATGGAAAGTTAAGGTATGGTAAGTTATGGAAAGTTAAGGTAAGTTAAGGTATGGAAAGTTAAGGTATGTTAAGGTAAGTTATGGAAAGTTAAGGTAATTTAGGATATGGAAAGTTAAGGTAAGTTAAGGTGTGGAAAGTTAAGGTAAGTTAAGGTAAGTTATGGAAATTAAAGGTAAGATAAGGTAAGTTAAAGTATGGAAAGTTAAGGCAAGTTAAGCTATGGAAGGTTAAGGTAAGTTAAGTTATGGAAATTAAAGGTAAGTTAAGGTATGGAAATTAAAGGTAAGTTACGGTATGGAAATTAAAGGTAATATAATGTAAGTTATGGAAATTAAAGGTAAGTTAAGGTTAGTTAAGGTATGTTATGGAAATTAAAGTTAAGTTAAGGTAAGTTAAGGTATGGAAATTTAAAGTAAGTTAAGGTAAGTTAAGTTATGGAAAGTTAAGTTAACTTAAGGTAAGTTAAGTTAAGGGAAGTTAAGGCAAGGTAAAGTAAGGTACGTAAAGTTAAGGTAAGTTAAGGCAAAGTAAGTAAAGGTAATAGAATTTAAGATAAGGTAAGGTAAGTAAAGTTTTGTTTAGTGAAGTTAAGTTAAGGTAAGGTAGGTAAAGTTAAGGTAAAGGTAAGTTAAGGTAAGTTACGTTAACTTAAGTTAAGGTAAGTTAAGTTAAGCTAAAGTAAGTTAAATTAAGGTTAATTTAAGTTAAGGTAGGTTAAGTTAAGTAAGTTAAGTTAAGGAAAGTTAAGGTAAGTTAAGTTCAGATAAGTAAATTTAAGTTAAATACAGTTAAGTTAAGGTAAGGTAAGTTAAGGTAGGTTAAGGTAAGGTAAGTTAAGGCAAGACTAGGTAAGTTAAGGTAAATTTTGTTAAGGCAATGAAAGTTATGGTAAATTTAGTCAAGGTAAATTAAGGTAAATTAAGTTAAGATTAGTTAGTTAAGTTAAGGTAAGTTAAGCCAAGGCAAGGTAAGTTAAAGTAAGTTAGGGTAAGGGAAGGTAAGTTAAGTTAAGGTAAGTTAAGGTAAGTAAAGGTAAGGTAAGTTAAGGGAAGTAAAGTAAGTTAAGGTATGTTTGGTTAAGGTAAGTTAAGATAGAGTAAGGAAAGTTAAGGTAAGTTAAGCTAAGGAAAGTTAAGGTAAGTTAAGGTAAGTTAAGGAAGGTTAAGTTAAGGTAAGTAAAGCAAAACTAAGGCAAGGCATGGTAAGTTAACGTAAGTTTAGTTAAGGCAAGGTAAGTTAAGGTAAGTTAAGTGAAGGTAATTTAATGTAAGTTAAGGCTAGGCAAAGTAAGTTAAGGTAAGTTAAGGCAATTTAAGTTAAGTTATGTTAAGGTAAGGTAAGGTAAGGTAAGGTAAGTTAAGTTATGTTAAGGTAAGTTAAGACAAGGAAAGGTAAGTTAAGGTAAGGTTTGAAAAGGCAAGGTAAGTTAAGGTAATTTAAGTTTAGGTAAGGTAAGCTAAATTAAGTTAAGTAAGTTTAGATAAAGTAAGTTAAATTAAGGTAAGTTAACTTAAGTTTAGTAAAGACAATGTTACTCAAGGTAAGGTAAGTTTAGTTAAGTTAGGTTAAGGTAACATAAGTCAAGGAAAGTTAAGTTAAGGTATATTAAGGAAAGTTAAGTTAAGGTAAGTTAATTTAAGTTAAGGTAAGTTAAGGTAAGTTAAGTTATGGTAAATTAAGTTAAGTTAATGTAAGTTAAGTGAAGTTAAGGTAAGTTAAGTTAGGTTAAGGTAAGAATTCAAGGTAAGTTAAGTAAAGGTAAGTTAAGGTAAGTTAAATTAAGGTAAGGTAAGATAAGGTAAGTAAAGTTAATTTAAGTCAACTTAAGTTAAGTTAAATAAGTTAAGTTAATGCAAGGTAAGTTAAGGTAATTTAAGGTAAGGTAAGTTAAGGTAAGTTATAGTAAGTTAAGGTAAGTAAAGTTAAGTTAAGTTAAGGTACTTTAAGGCAAGTTAAGTTAAGGTAAGTTATAGTAAGTTAAGGTAAGTAAAGTTAAGTTAAGTTAAGGTACTTTAAGGCAAGTTAAGTTAAGGTAAGTTATAGTAAGTTAAGGTAAGTAAAGTTAAATTAAGTTAAGGTACTTTAAGGCAAGGCAAGGTAATTTAAGGTAAGTTTAGTTAAGGCAAGTTAAGTTAAGGTGAGTTAAGGTAAGTTAAGTTAAGGTAAGGTAATTAAGTTAAGGTAAGTTAAGATAATGTAAGGTAAGTTAAGGTATCTTAAGCTTAGGAATGTTAAGGTAAGTTAAGATAATGTAAGTTAAGGTAGGTTAAGTTAAGGAAATTTATGGAAAATTAAGGAAAGGGAAGGTAATTTAAGGTAAGTTAAGGCAAGGTAAGGTAATTTAAGGTAAGTTTAGTCAAGGCAAGGTAAGTTAAAGTTAAGGTAAGGTAAGTTAAAGTTAAGGTAAGGTAAGTTAAGTAAAGGTAAGTTAAGTTACGTTAAGTTAATGTAAGTTAAGGTAAGTTATGTTAAGGTAATTTAAATTAAGGTAAGGTAAGAAAAGTTAAGTTAAGGTAAGGTAAGTTAAGTTAAGGGAACTTAAGGTAAGGTAAGTTAAGGTAAGTAAATGCAAGGCAATGTTAATTAAGGTAAGGTAAGTTAAGTTAACTTAAAGTAAGTCAAATTATGGTAAGTCAAGTTAAGTTAAGTTAAGTTAAGTTAGGGTAAATTAAGGTAAGTTAAGGTAAGGTAAATTAAGGTAAGGTAAGTTAAGTTCTGTTAAGTAAAGGTAAGATAAGTTCAGTTAAGTTAAGATAAGTTAAGTTAAGTTAAGGAAAGTTAAGTTTAATTTAAGTTAAGGTAAGATAAGTTAAGTTAAAGGTAAGTTAAATTAAGGTAAGTTAAGTTCACTTAAGGTAAGTTAAGGTAAGGTAAGGTAAGTGAAGTGAAGTTAAGGTAAGTTAAGTTAAGTATAGTTAAGTCAAGTCAAGTTAAAGAAAGTTTTGGCAAGTTAAGGCAAGTTTAACCAAGGCAAGTTAAGGGAAGTTAAGGGAAGTTAAGGCAAGTTGACGCAGTTTGAGGAAGTTGAGGCAAGCTAAGTTAAGGCAAGTTAAGTTTAGTTAAGTTATGGCAAGTTTTGTTAAGGCAAGTTAAGTTAAGGCAAGTAAAGGCAAGTTAATTTAAGGCAAGTGAAGTTAAGTGAAGGCAAGTAAAGTTAAGGTAAGTTAAGTAAAGTTAAGGCATGTTAAGGCAAGTTAAGGCAAGTGAAGGCATGTTAAGGCAAGTTAAGGCAAATAAAGGTTGGTTAAGGCAAGGCAAGTTAAGGCAAGATAATGCAACTTAAGGCAAATTAAGGCAAGTTAAGTTAAGGTAAGGCATGTCAAGTTATGTTAAGTTAAGTTATGTTAAGTTAAGGCATGTTAAGACAAGTTAAGTCAAGTTAAGGCAAGTTAAGTTAAGTTAAGTTAAGGCAAGTTATTTAAAGGTAAGATAAGTTTAATTAAGTGGTTATGTTAAGTTAATTTGAGCGTAAGGTAAGGTCAGGTAAGTTACGGTCAGGTAATGTAAGGTCAGGGTAAGGTCAGGTCAGGTCAGGGTTAGGTCAGGGTTAGGTCAGGTCAAGGTACGGTAAGGTAAGTTCGGTTAAGGTAAGGTAATGATAAGGTAAGGAAAGGTAAGGAAAGGTAAGGAAAGGTAAGGTAAGGCAAAGTAAGGCAAGGCAAGGTAAGGCAAGGTAAGGCAAGGTAAGGCAAGGTAAGGTAAGGTAAGGTAAGGTAAGGCAAGGCAAGGTAAGGCAAGGCAAGGTAAGGCAAGGTAAGGCAAGGCAAGGTAAGGCAAGGTAAGGTAAGGTAAGGTAAGGCAAGGCAAGGCAAGGCAAGGCAAGGTAAGGTAAGGCAAGGCAAGTTAAGACAAGTTAAGTTCAGGCAAGTTTGGTTAAGGCAAGTTAAGTTAAGTTAAGTTAAGGCAAGGCAAGGGAAGGCAAGTCTAGGTAAAGCAATGCAAGACAAGTTTAATCATGATAAGTAAAGTTAAGACAAGTTAAGTCAAGTTGCAGCAAGTAAAATCAAGTTATGCCAAGTTATGTCAAGTAAAAAAAAGTTAAGTTAAGTAAAGGTAAGTCAAGTTAAGTCAAGTTAAGTCAAGCTAAGTCTAGTTAAGTCAAGGCAAGTCAAGGTAAGTCAAGGCAAGACAAATTAAGTAAAGTTAAGTAAAGTTAAGGCAAGGTAAGCCAAGTCATGTAAAGTAAAGGCAAGTTAAATTAAGGCAAGTCAAGTTAAGGCAAGTTAAGTTAAGTTAACACAATATAAGTTAAGTTAAGGCAAATTCAATTAAGGCAAGTTAAGTTTAGCTAAGTTAAGGAGAGTTAATTTAAGGTAAGTTAAGTGAGGTTAAGTTAACTTAAGGTAAGTTAACATAACGATAAGATAAGATTACGTAAGGTGAGGTAAGGTAAGGTAAGGTAACGTAACGTAAGGCAAGCTAAGGTCAGGTAAGGTAAAGTCAGGGTAAGGTGCAGAGGGAGGTGAGATGCTGTCTCCCTCTCAAGGTCAGAGTAAGGTTAGTTCAGGTCAGGTCAGGTTAGGGTAAGGTCAGGTCAGGTCAGGGTAAGGTCAGGTCTGGGTAACGTAAGGTAAGGTAAGTGGTGGGAATGGTGGGAATGGGCGGGCCAGAATATGTAGTGTAGGACTTTGCTCCTATAAGCCTTAGGGTTAGGGTTAAGGTCAGAGTTCCAAGGACCAGACTATTTCCCACGCCCAGCCCGTTCCCAAGCCCCACCTTTTCCCATGCTCTGCCCGAAACAAGCCCTTCCTCTTTACTGAAGTTAAGTTAAGTTGAGCTAAGTTAAGTTATGTTAAGTTATGTTAAGTTAAGATAAGTTAAGTTAAGTTAAGTTAATATAACATCAGTTAAGGGAAGTTAAGGTAAGTTAAGTTAAGGTAAGTTAAAGTAATTTAAGGCAAGGCAAGGTAAGTTAAGGTAGGTTTAGTTAAGGCAAGGTAAGTTAAGGTAAGGTAAGGTAAGTAAAGTTAAGGTAAGTTAAGGTAAAATAAGGTAAGGCAAGGTAAGTTAAGGTAGGTTTAGTTAAGGCAAGGTAAGTTAAGGTAAGGTAAGGTAAGTAAAGTTAAGGTAAGTTAAGGTAAAATAAGGCAAGGCAAGGTAAGTTAAGGTAAGTTTAGTTAAGGCAAGGTAAGTTAAGGTAAGCTAAGGTAAGTTAAATTAAGGTAAGTTAAGGTAAGGTAAGTTAAGGTAAGGTAAGGTAAGTTAAGGTAAGTTAGGTTAAGTTAAGGTAAGTTAAGGTAAATCAAGGTAAGACAAGGTAAGTTAAGGTATGTTTAGTTAAGGCAAGATAAGTTAAGGTAAGTTCGGTTAAGGTAAGGTAAGTTAAGTTAAGGTAAGTTAAGTAAAGTTATGTTAAGTTAAGGTTAGTTAAGTATAAGGTAATTTAAGTTAACCTAAGTTAGGCTAAGGTAAAGTGAGTTTAAGTCAAGGTAAGTTAAGTTAATTTAAGGCAAGGTAAGTTAAGGAAAGTAAAGGTAAGTTATGTTAAGGTAAGTGAAGTTAAGGTAAGATAAGTTAAGGTAAGATAAGTTAAGGTAAAGGCAAGTTAAGGTAAGTTAAGTTATGTAAGGTAAGGTAAGTTATGGTAAATTTTGTTAAGGCAAGGTAAGTTAAGGTAAGTTAAGGGAAGGCAAGGTAAGTTAAGGTATGTTTAGTTAAGGCAAGATAAGTTAAGGTAAGTTAAGTAAAGTAAAACTAAGGTAAGTTAAGATTAGTTAACGTTAATTAAGTTAAATTAAGGAAAGGTAAGGTAAGTTAAGTTAAGTTAATTTATAGTAAGTTATGTTAAGTTAAGTTATGTTATATTAAGTTATGTTAAGGTAAGGTAAGGTAAGGTAAGGTAAGGTAAGGTAAGGTAAGGTAAGGTAAGGTAAGGTAAGTTAAGTTAAATTCAGGTAAGTTAAGTAAAGGTAAGTTAAGTTAAGGTAAGTTAAGTTAAATTCAGGTAAGTTAAGGCAAGGTAAGTTAAGGTAACTTAAGATAAGGTAATTTAAGGTGAGTTAGGTTAAGTTAAGTAAAGGTTCGTTAAGTTAAGTTAAGTTAAGTTAAGTTAAGTTAAGTTAAGTTAAGTTAAGTTAAGTTAAGTTAAAGTAAGGTAAGTGAAGTTAAGGTAAGTTAAGTAAAGTTAAGGTAAGTTAAGTTAAGGTAAGTTAAGTTAAGTGAAGGTAAGTTAAGGTAAGTTAAGGCAAGGCAATGTAAGTTAAAGAAAGTTTAGTTAAGGTAAGGTGAGTTAAGGTAAATTAAAGTAAGGTAAGTTAAGGTAATTTAAGGTAAGAGAAGTTAAGGTAAGATAAGTTAAGTTAAGTTAAGTTAAGTTAAGGTAAAGTAAGTTAAGTTAAGTTAAATTAAGTTAAGGTAAGTTATGTTAAGGGAAGTCAAGGTAAGTTAAGTTTAAGTTAAGGGAAGTTAAGGTGAGTTAAGTTAAGGTAAATTAAGATAAGTAAGTTAAGGTTAGATAAGTTATGTTAAGTTAAGGAAAGTTAAGGTAAGTTAAGGAAAGGTAAGTTAAGGTACGTTTAGTTAAGGTAAGTTACGGTGAGTTAAGGAAAGTTAATATAAGTTAAGTTAAGGTAAGTTACGGTAAGTTAAGGTAATTTAGGTTAAGGTAAGATAAGTTAAGGTAAGGTAAGTTAAGTTAAGGTAAGGTAAGTTTAGGTAAGTTAAGGTAAGAGAAGTTAATGTTAGTAAGGGTAAGATAAATTTAATTAAGGTAAGTAAAGTTAAGGTAAGGTTAGTTAAGTTAAGTTAAGTTTACTTAAGTTGAGGTAAGTGAAGTGAAGTTAAGGTAAGTTAAGTTAAGGTAAGTCTAAGTAAGTTAGGTCAAGGTAAGGTAAATTAAGGTAAGTTTAGTTAAGGCAAGGTAAGTTAAGGTAAGGTAAGGTAAGTTAAGTTAAGTTTAGTTAATATAAGGTAAATTAAGTTAAGGAAATTTAAGGTAAGTTAAAATAAGGTAAGTGAAGTTAAGTTAAGGTAAGGTAAGTGAAGGTAAGGTAAATTAAGGCAAGGCAAGGTAAGTTAAGGTAAGGTAAGTTTAGTTAGGGCAAGGTAAGTTAAGGTAAGTTAAGTTAAGGTAAGTTAAGTTAAAGTAAGGTAAATTAAGATAAGGTAAGAAAAGTTAAGGTAGTTTAAGTTAAGTTAAGTTAAGGTAAGTTATGGCATGGCAAGTTAACTTAAGGCAAGTTAAAGCAAGCAAAGGCAAGTTAAGGCAAGTTAAGTTAAGTTAAGGTAGTTAAGGCAGGTAAAGGCAAGTTAAGTTAAGGAAAGCTAAGGCAAATTAAGTTAAGGCAAGTCAAGTTAAGGCAAGTTAAGGTAAGTAAAGTTAAGTCAAGTCAAGTTATGGTAAGTTAAGGCAAGTTAAGGCAAGTTAAGTAAAGGTAAGTTAAGTTAAGGCAAGACAAGGAAAGTTCAGTTAAAACAAGTTAAGGTAGTTAAGGTGGGTAAAGGCAATTTAAGTTAATGCAAGTTAAAGCAAGTTCCATTAAGGCAAGTGAAGGCAAGTTAAGTCAAGTTAAGTCATGTTAAGTTAAGGCAAATTTAAGTTAAGGCAAGTTAAGTTAAGTTATGACAAGTTAAGTTATCTTAGGTTAAGGCAAGGCAAGTTAAGTCAAGTGAAGGGAAGTTAAGTCAAGTCAAGTGAAGGCAAGGTAAGTCATGTTAAGTCAAGTTAAGGCAAGTTTGGTCAAGTTAAGTCAAGTTAAGCAAAGTTATTTGAAGTTAAAGCAAGTTAAGTTCAGTTAAAGCAACTTAAGTTAAGGCAAATTAAGTTAAGGCAAGTTAAGTAAAGTTAAGACAAGTTAAGGTAATTTAACTTAAGACAAGTTAAGTTAAGTTAGGTTAAAACAGGTTAAGGCAAGTAAAGGCAAGTTAAGGCAAGTTAAGTTAAGTTTAGTTAAGGCAAGTTAAGGCAACTAAAGGCAATTTAAGGCTACTTAAGGTAAGGCAACTTATGTCAAGTTAAGTCAAGTTATGTCAAGTCAAGTTAAGTCAAGTTAGTTCATGGGAAATAAAGACAAGTTAAGGCCAGTTAAGGCAAGTTAAAGAAAGTTAACGCAAGTTAAGGCAAGGCAAATCAAGGCAAGTCAAGGTCAAGGTCAAGATGAAGTCAAGGTCAGGTCAAGCTCATGGTCAGGCAATGGTCAGTGTAAGATAAGGTCAGGATAGGTGAGGTCCAGTAATGTATGTCAGGGTAAGTTCAAGTCAGGTCAGGTGAGGTTCGGGCATGGTCAGGTCGGGTCAGGTCAGGTCAAGGTCAATTTCAATCCAAGGTCAGGGTAATTTAAGTTCAGGATAGGTAAGGTCAGGAAATGTAAGGTCAGGGTAATGAAAATTCAGGTCAAGTTCAGGGTAATGTAAGGTCAGGTAAGGTCAGGGAAACTTCAGGTTCAGTCAGGTCAGTGTAAGGTCAGGTCAGGACAGGATAAGGTCAGGTCAAGTTAAGGTAAGGTAAGGTAAGGTAAGGGTAAGATAAGTGTAATGTTATGTAACCTAAGGTAAGGTACGGTAAGGTCATGCAAAGTAAGGTTAGGGTAAGGTCAGGGTAAGGTCAGTCAGGTCAGGTCAGGTCAGATAAGGTAAGGTAAGGAAAAGTAAGGTAAGATAAGGTAAGGTAAGGGTAAGATAAGTGTAATGTAACCTAAGGTAAGGTACGGTAAGGTCATGTAAAGTAAGGTTAGGGTAAGGTTACGGTAAGGTACGGTAAGGTCATGTAAAGTAAAATAACTTTGCTTAACTTGACTTAACTTGACCAAACTTGCCTTAACTTGACTTAACATGACTTACCTTGCCTTCACTTGACTTAACTTGCCTTGCCTTAACCTAAGATAACTTAACTTGTCATAACTTAACTTAACTTGCCTTAACTTAAATTTGCCTTAACTTAACATGACTTAACTTGACTTAACTTGCCTTCACTTGCCTTAATGGAACTTGCTTTAACTTGCATTAACTTAAATTGCCTTTACCCACCTTAACTACCTTAACTTGTTTTAACTTAACTTTCCTTGCCTTGCCTTAACTTAACTTACCTTTACTTAACTTGCCTTAACTTGCCATAACTTGCCTTAACTTAACTTGCCTTAACTTGCCTTTGCTTGCTTTAACTTGCCTTAAGTTAACTTGCCATGCCATAACTTACCTTAACTTAACTTAACTTAAACTACCTTAACTGTTCTTACCTTATCTTAATTTACCTTACTTTAACTTAACTTACCTTAACTTAACTTACCTTAACTTACCTTGCCCTAACTAAACTTACCTTACCTTAACTTACCTTGCCTTGCCTTAATTTACCTTACCTTCACTTACCTTACCTTAACTTAACTTCACTTACCTTATTTTAACTTACCTTAAATTTCCTTAACTTAATTTACCTTACCTTAACTAAACTTAACTTAACTTACCTTACCTTACCTTAACTTACCTTACCTTAACTAAACTTACCTTAATTTACCTTACCTTGACCTAACTTACTTAGACTTACCTTAACTTAACTTACCTTAACTTCACTTCACTTACCTCAACTTAAGTAAACTTAACTTAACTTAACTAACCTTACCTTAACTTTACTTACCTTAATTAAATTTATCTTACCCTTACTAACATTAACTTCTCTTACCTTAACTTACCTAAACTTACCTTAACTTAACTTAACTTACCTTACCTTAACTTATCTTACCTTAACCTAAATTACCTTAACTTACCGTAACTTACCTTAACTTAACTTATATTAACTTTCCATAACTCACCGTAACTTACCTTAACTAAACGTACCTTAACTTACCTTTCCTTAACTTACCTTAACTTTCCTTAACTTAACATAACTTATCTAACCTTAACTTACTTATCTTAATTTACCTTAACTTAACTCACCTTAACTTCCCTTAACTTAAACTTAACTTACCTTGACTTCCCTTAACATAACTTACCTTAACTTAATTTAACTTAACTTAACTTACTTTACCTTAACTTAACTT
This sequence comes from Phaenicophaeus curvirostris, assembly GCF_032191515.1. NCBI lineage: Eukaryota > Metazoa > Chordata > Aves > Cuculiformes > Cuculidae > Phaenicophaeus > Phaenicophaeus curvirostris. Next base: position 15,987,438 of record NC_091408.1, on the reverse strand, counting down.
AACTTAACTTAACTTATCTTACCTTAACTTCTCTTACCTTAAATTACCTTAACTTACCTTACTTTAATTTACCTTAACTCACCTTACCTTAACTAAACTTTCTTTAACTTACATTGCCTTGCCTTAACTTACCTTAACTTACCTTCACTTAACTTAACTTACCTTAACTTAACTTACCTTAACTTTACTTAACTTACCTTAACTTCACTTACCTTACTTTAACTTAACTTAACTTAACTTAACTTAACTTAACTTAACTTAACTTAACTTAACGAACCTTTACTTAACTTAACCTAACTCACCTTAAATTACCTTATCTTAAGTTACCTTAACTTACCTTGCCTTAACTTACCTGAATTTAACTTAACTTACCTTAACTTAACTTACCTTTACTTAACTTACCTGAATTTAACTTAACTTACCTTAACTTACCTTACCTTACCTTACCTTACCTTACCTTACCTTACCTTAACATAACTTAATATAACATAACTTAACTTAACATAACTTACTATAAATTAACTTAACTTAACTTACCTTACCTTTCCTTAATTTAACTTAATTAACGTTAACTAATCTTAACTTACCATAGTTTTACTTTACTTAACTTACCTTAACTTATCTTGCCTTAACTAAACATACCTTAACTTACCTTGCCTTCCCTTAACTTACCTTAACTTACCTTGCCTTAACAAAATTTACCATAACTTACCTTACCTTACATAACTTAACTTACCTTAACTTGCCTTTACCTTAACTTATCTTACCTTAACTTATCTTACCTTAACTTCACTTACCTTAACATAACTTACCTTTACTTTCCTTAACTTACCTTGCCTTAAATTAACTTAACTTACCTTAACTTAAACTCAGTTTACCTTAGCCTAACTTAGGTTAACTTAAATTACCTTATACTTAACTAACCTTAACTTAACATAACTTTACTTAACTTACCTTAACTTAACTTACCTTACCTTAACCGAACTTACCTTAACTTATCTTGCCTTAACTAAACATACCTTAACTTACCTTGTCTTACCTTGATTTACCTTAACTTACCTTAACTTAACCTAACTTACCTTAACTTACCTTACCTTACCTTAACTTACCTTACCTTAACTTACCTTAATTTAACTTACCTTAGCTTACCTTAACTTACCTTGCCTTAACTAAACTTACCTTAACTTACCTTGCCTTGCCTTGCCTTGCCTTGCCTTGCCTTACGTTTCCTTGCCTTGCCTTGCTTTACGTTGCCTTGCTTTAAGTTGTCTTGCCTTGTCTTGCTTTATGTTGCCTTGCTTTACGTTGCTTTACGTTGCCTTGCTTTACGTTGCTTTACGATGCCTTGCTTTACGTTGCTTTACTTTGCCTTGCTTTACGTTGCTTTACGTTGCCTGGCTTTATGTTGATTTACCTTGCCTTCCTTTCTGTTGCCTTGCCTTGCCTTGTTTTCCGTTGCTTTACGTTGCCATGCTTTATGTTGCTTTACGTTGCCTTGCTTTACGTTGCCTTGCCTTGCCTTGCTTTACGTTTCTTTACGTTGCCTTGCTTTATGTTGCTTTACGTTGCCTTGCTTTATGTTGCTTTACGTTGACTTGCTTTGCGTTGCCTTGCGTTGCCTTGCTTTACGTTACCTTGCCTTGCCTTGCTTTACGTTACCTTGCCTTGCCTTGCTTTACTTTGCTTTACGTTGCCTTGCTTTACGTTGCTTTACTTTGCCTTGCTTTACCTTGCTTTACGTTGCCTTGCTTTACGTTGCCTTGCTTTACGTTGCTTTACGTTGCTTTGCTTTACGTTGCTTTACCTTGCCTTGCTTTACGTTGCTTTACGTTGCCTTGCTTTACGTTGCCTTTGCTTGCCTTGCTTTACGTTGCCTTAGTTAACGTTGCCTTGCTTTACGTTGCTTTACGTTACATTGCTTTACATTGCTTTACGTTGTCTTGCTTTACGTTTCCTTGCCTTGCCTTGCTTTACGTTGCCTTGCTTTACGTTGCCTTCCCTTGCCTTGCTTTACGTTGCCTTGCTTTACGTTGCTTTAGGTTGCCTTGCTTTAGGTTGCTTTACGATGCCTTACTAAACGTTGCTTTACGTTGCCTTGCTTTACGTTGCCTTGCTTTACGTTGCCTTGCCTTGCCTTTCTTTACGTTGCTTTACGTTGCCTTGATTGACATTGCTTTACGTTGCCTTGCCCTACGTTGATTTACGTTGCCTTGCTTTATGTTGCCTTGCATTGCCTTCCTTTCCGTTGCTTTACGTTGCTTTGCTTTACGTTGCTTTACGTTGCCTTGCTTTACGTTGCCTTGCGTTGCCTTGCTTTACGTTGCCTTGCCTTGCATTGCTTTACGTTGCTTTACATTGCCTTGCTTTACGTTGATTTATGTTGCCTTGCATTACGTTGTCTTGCCTTGCCTTGCTTTACGTTGCTTTACGTTGCCTTGCTTTACGTTGCCTTGCTTTACGTTGCCTTGCCTCCCCTTGCTTTACGTTGCTTTACGTTGCCTTGCTTTACGTTGCTTTACGTTGCCTTGCTTTACGTTGTCTTGATTTACGTTGCCTTGCCTTGCCTTGTTTACGTTGCTTTACGTTGCCTTGATTTACGTTGCTTTACGTTGCCTTGCTTTACGTTGCTTTACGATGCCTTGCTTTACGTTGCTTTATGTTGCCTTGCTTTACGTTGCTTTACGTTGCCTAGCTTTATGTTGATTTACCTTGCCTTCCTTTACGTTGCCTTGCCTTGCCTTCTTTTCCGTTGCTTTACGTTTCCATGCTTTATGTTGCTTTACGTTGCCTTGCTTTACGTTGCCTTGCTTTACGTTGCTTTACGTTGCTTTACATTGCCTTGCTTTACGTTGCTTTACGTTGCCTTGATTTACGTTGCTTTACGTTGCTTTTAGTTGCCTTGCTTTACGTTGCTTTACGTTGCCTTGCTTTACGTTGCTTTACGTTGCCTTGCTTTACATCGCTTTATTCTCCTTTATGTTGCTTTACGTTGTTTTATGTTGATTTGCGTTGCCTTGCTTTACGTTGCTTTACGTTGCCTTGCTTTACATTGCTTTATGTTGCTTTACGTTGCTTTAGGTTGCCTTGCTTTACGTTGCTTTACGTTGCCTTGCTTTACGTTGCTTTACGTTGCTTTAGGTTTCCTTGCTTTACGTTGCTTTACGTTGCTTTACGTTTCCTTGCTTTACGTTGCTTTACGTTGCCTTGCTTTACATTGCTTTATTCTCCTTTATGTTGCTTTACGTTGTTTTATGTTGATTTGCGTTGCCTTGCTTTACGTTGCTTTACGTTGCCTTGCTTTACATTGCTTTATGTTGCTTTACGTTGCTTTACGTTGCCTTGCTTTACGTTGCTTTACGTTGCCTTGCTTTATGTTGCTTTACGTTGCTTTAGGTTTCCTTGCTTTACGTTGCTTTACGTTGCTTTACGTTTCCTTGCTTTACGTTGCTTTACGTTGACTTGCTTTACGTTGCTTTACGTTGCTTTACGTTGCCTTGCTTTACGTTGCTTTACGTTGCCTTGCTTTACGTTGCTTTATGTTGCTTTACGTTTCCTTCCTTTACGTTAGTTTACGTTGCCTTGCTTTACGTTGCTTTACGTTGCCTTGCTTTACGTTGCTTTACGTTGTCTTGCTTTACGTTGCTTTACGTTGCCTTGCTTTACGTTGCATTACGTTGCCTTGCTTTAAGTTGCTTTACGTTGCCTTGATTTACGTTGCTTTACGTTGCTTTACGTTGCCTTGCTTTACGTTGCTTTACGTTGCCTTGCTTTACGTTGCTTTACGTTGTCTTGCTTTACGTTGCTTTACCTTTCTTTATGTTGCCTTGCTTTACGTTGCCTTGCTTTACGTTGCCTTGCTTTATGTTGCTTTACGTTGCTTAACTTTGCGCTGCTTCACGTTGCCTTTCTTTACGTTGCTTTACTTTGCCTTGCATTACCTTGCTTTACGTTGCTTTACGTTGCCTTGCTTTACGTTGCCTTGCGTTGCCTTGCTTTACGTTGCCTTGCCTTGCCTTGCTTTACGTTGCTTTACATTGCCTTGCTTTACGTTGATTTATGTTGCCTTGCATTACGTTGTCTTGCCTTGCCTTGCTTTACGTTGCTTTACGTTGCCTTGCTTTACGTTGCCTTGCTTTACGTTGCCTTGCCTCCCCTTGCTTTACGTTGCTTTACGTTGCCTTGCTTTACGTTGCTTTACGTTGCCTTGCTTTACGTTGTCTTGATTTACGTTGCCTTGCCTTGCCTTGTTTACGTTGCTTTAAGTTGCCTTGATTTACGTTGCTTTACGTTGCCTTGCTTTACGTTGCTTTACGATGCCTTGCTTTACGTTGCTTTATGTTGCCTTGCTTTACGTTGCTTTACGTTGCCTAGCTTTATGTTGATTTACCTTGCCTTCCTTTACGTTGCCTTGCCTTGCCTTGCTTTACGTTTCTTTACGTTGCCTTGCTTTATGTTGCTTTACGTTGCCTTGCTTTATGTTGCTTTACGTTGACTTGCTTTGCGTTGCCTTGCGTTGCCTTGCTTTACGTTACCTTGCCTTGCCTTGCTTTACTTTGCTTTACGTTGCCTTGCTTTACGTTGCCTTGCTTTACGTTGCCTTGCCTTGTCTAGCTTTACGTTGCCTTTCTTTACGTTGCCTTGCATTACGTTGCTTTACCTTGCTTTACTTTGCCTTGCTTTACGTTGCTTTACGTGGCCTTGCTTTACCTTGATTTACGTTGCCTTGCTTTACGTTGCTTTACATTGCTTTACCTTTCTTTACGTTGCCTTGCTTTACATTTCTTTATGTTGCATTGCTTTACGATGTCTTGCCTTGCCTTGCTTTACGTTGCCTTGCTTTACGTTGGTTTACGTTGCCTTGCTTTACGTTGCTTTACGTTGCCTTGTTTTACGTTGCTTTACGTTGCCTTGCTTTACGTTGCTTTACGTTGTTTTACGTTGCCTTGCCTTACGTTGCTTTACGTTGACTTGCTTTACGTTGCTTTACGTTGCTTTACATTGCCTTGCTTTACGTTGCTTTATTTTGCCTTGCTTTACGTTGCTTTACGTTACCTTGATTTACGTTGCTTTACGTTGCCTTGCTTTACGTTGCTTAACGTTGCCTTGCTTTACGTCGCTTTACGTTGCCTTGCTTTACGTTGCCTTGCCTTGCCTCGCTTTACGTTGCTTTACGTTGCCTTGCTTTACGTTGCTTTACGTTGTCTTGCTTTACGTTGCCTTGCCTTGCCTTGCTTTACATGGCTTTACGTTGCCTTGCTTTACGTTGCTTTACTTTGCCTTGCTTTACGTTGCTTTACTTTGCCTTGCTTTACGTTGCCTTTTCTTGCCTTGATTTACGTTGCTTTACGTTGCCTTACTTTACGTTGCTTTACGTTGCCTTGTTTTACGTTGCCTTGCCTTGCCTTCCTTTACGTCGCTTTACGTTGCCTTCCTTTACGTTGCCTTGCCTTGCCTTGCTTTACGTTGCTTTACGTTGCCTTGCTTTACGTTGCCTTGTTTTACGTTGCCTTACGTTTCCTTCCTTTACGTGGCCTTACGTTGCCTTGCTTTATGTTGCCTTGCCTTGCCTTCCTTTACGTTGCCTTGCTTTACGTTGCCTTGCCTTGCCTTGCTGTACGTTGCCTTGCTTTACGTTGCCTTGCTTTACGTTGCCTTGCTTTACATTGCCTTGCCTTACCTTGCTTAACGTTGCCTTGCTTTACGTTGCTTTACGTTGCCTTGCTTTACCTAACTTTACGTTGCCTTGCTTTACGTTGCCTTACTTTACGTTGCTTTACGTTGCTTTAAGTTTCGTTGCCTTACGTTGCATTACGTTTCGTTGCATTACGTTGCCTTGCTTTACCTTCTTTCCTTGCTTTACGTTGCTTTAGGTTGCCTTGCTTTACGTTGCTTTACGTTGCTTTACGTTGCCTTGTTTACGTTGCTTTACGTTGCTTTACGTTGCCTTACTTTACGTTGCTTTACGTTGCTTTAAGTTTCATTGCCGTACGTTGCATTACGTTTCATTGCATTACGTTGCCTTGCTTTACCTTCTTTACCTTGCTTTACGTTGCTTTATGTTGCTTTACATTGCCTTGTTTACGTTGCTTTACGTTGCTTTACGTTGCCTTTCTTTACGTTGTTTACGTTGCCTTCCTTTACCTTGCTTTACGTTGCTTTACTTTGCTTTACGTTGCTTTACATTGCCTTGTTTATGTTGCTTTACGTTGCCTTGCTTTACGTTGCTTTACGTTACCTTGCTTTGCCTTGCCTTGGTTTACCTTGCTTTACGTTGCTTTACCTTGCTTTACCTTGCTTTACGTTGCTTTAGGTTGCCTTGCTTTACCTTGCTTTACGTTGCTTTACGTTGCTTTACTTAGCCTTGCTTTACGTTGATTTACCTTGCTTTACTTTGCCTTGCTTTACGTTGCTTTACGTGGCCTTGCTTTACCTTGTTTTACGTTGCTTTAATTTGCCTTGCTTTACCTTGCTTTACGTTGCTTTACTTTGCTTTACCTTGCTTTACATTGCTTAGTTTACGTTGCTTTACGTTGCTTTACTTTGCCTTGCTTTACGTTTATTTACGTTGCCTTGCTTTACCTTGCTTTACCTTGCTTTACGTTGTCTTGATTTACATTGCTTTACGTTGCTTTAACTTGCTTTACCTTGCTTTACGTTGCTTTACGTTGCATTGCTTTACCTTCCTTTACGTTGCTTTACGTTGCTTTACGTTGCCATTTATTACGTTGCTTTACGTTGCTTTACGTTGCCTTGATTTACGTTGCTTTACGTTGCTTTATCTTGCTTTACGTTTCCTTGCTTCACGTAGCTTTACGTTGCTTTACGTTGCCTTGCTTTACCTTGCTTTATGTTGCTTTACGTTGCTTTACGTTGCCTTAAGTTGCTTTACGTTGCTTTACGTTGCCTTGCTTTACCTTGCTTTATGTTGCCTTACGTTGCTTTACATTCTTTACGTTGCATTGCTTTACCTTGCTTTACGTTGCTTTAGGTTGCCTTGCTTTACTTTGCTTTACGTTGCTTTACGTTGCTTTACGTTGCCTTTCGTTGCCTTACGTTGCTTTACGTTGCCTTGCTTTACGTTTCTTTACGTTGCCTTGCTTTACTTTGCTTTACGTTGCTTTACGTTGCTTTACGTTGCCTTTCGCTGCCTTACGTTGCTTTACGTTGCCTTGCTTTACCTTGATTTACGTTGCTTTATGTTGCCTTGCTTTCCGTTGCTTTACGTTGCCTTGCTTTATGTTGCTTTACGTTGCCTTGATTTACGTTGCCTTGCCTTGCCTTGCATTACGATTCTTTACGTTGCCTTGCTTTACGTTGCTTTACGTTGCCTTGCTTTACCTTGCTTTACGTAGCTTTACGTTGCCTTGCTTTACGTTCCTTTACGTTGCTTTACTTCGCCTAGCTTTACGTTGCTTTACGTTGCTTTACGTTGCATTGCTTTACGTTGCTTTACGTTGCCTTGCTTTACGTTGCTTTACGTTGCCTTGCTTTACGTTGCTTTATGTTGCTTTACGTTTCCTTGCTTTACGTTGCATTACGTTGCCTTGCTTTACGTTGCTTTACGTTGCTTTACGATGCCTTGCTTTACGTTGCTTTACGTTGCCTTGATTTACGTTGCTTTACGTTGCTTTAGGTTGCCTTGCTTTACGTTGCTTTACGTTGCCTTGCTTTACGTTGCCTTGCTTTACGTTGCATTGCATTGCCTTGCTTTACGAAGCCTTGCCTTCCCTTCCTTTACATTGCTTTACGTAGCCTTGATTTACATTGCTTTACGTTGCCTTAATATACGTTGCCTTGCTTTACGTTGCTTTACATTACATTGCTTTACGTTGCATTGCCTTGCTTTACGTTGCCTTGCCTTGCCTTGCTTTACGTTGCCTTGCCTTGCCTTGCTTTCAGTTGTTTTACGTTGCCTTGATTTATGTTGCTTTACGTTGCCTTGCTTTACGTTGCCTTGCCTTGGTTTACGTTGCTTTACGTTTCCTTGCTTTACGTTGCCTTGAGTTGCCTTGCTTTACGTTGACTTGCCTTGCATTGCTTTACGTTGCCTTGCTTTACGTTGCCTTGCTTTACATTGCTTTACGTTGCTTTACGTTGTTTTACTTTACGTTGCTTTACGTTGTCTTACTTTACGTTGCTTTACGTTGCCTTGCTTTACGTTGCCTAGCCTTGCCTTGCTTTACGTTGCTTTACGTTGCCTTCCTTTACGCTGTTTACGTTGCCTTGCTTTACGTTACCTTGCCTTGCCTTGCTTTACGTTACCTTGCCTTGCCTTGCTTTACGTTGCTTTATGTTGCCTTGCTTTACGTTTCTTTACGTTGCCTTGCTTTACGTTACCTTTTTTCCTTGCTTTACGATTCTTTACTTTGCCTTAATTTACGTTGCTTTACGTTGCCTTTTTTTACGTTGCCTTGCCTTGCCTTGCTTTACGTTATTTTACGTTGCCTTGTTTTACGTTGCCTTTCCTTGCCTTGCTTTACGTTATTTTACGTTGCCTTGCTTTACGTTGCCTTGCTTTATGTTGCCTTCCTTTACGTTGCCTTACGTTGCCTTGCTTTACGTTGCCTTGCTTTACGTTGCATTGCTTTACGTTGCTTTGCCTTGCATTACGTTGCCTTGCTTTACGTTGCCTTGCTTTACGTTGCTTTACGTTGCCTTGCTTTACGTTGCTTTACGTTGCCTTGCTTTACGTTGCTTAACGTTGCCTTACGTTGCCTTGCTTTACGTTGCCTTGCTTTACGTTGATTTACGTTTCCTTGCTTTACGTTGCCTTGCTTTACGTTGCTTAATGTTCCTTGCTTTATGTTGCTTTACGTTGCTTTACATTGCCTTGCTTTACGTTGCTTTACGTTGCCTTGCTTTATGTTGATTTACCTTGTCTTCCTTTATGTTGCCTTGCCTAGCCTTGTATTCCGTTGCTTTACGTTGCTATACTTTACGTTGCTTTACGTTGCCTTGCTTTACGTTGCCTTGCTTTACGTTGCCTTGCCTTGCCTTCCTTTACGTTGCTTTACGTTGCCTTGATTGACATTGCTTTACGTTGCCTTGCTCTACGTTGATTTACGTTGCCTTGCTTAATGTTGCCTTGCATTGCCTTGCTTTCCGTTGCTTTACGTTGCGTTGCTTTACGTTGCTTTACGTTGCCTTGCTTTACGTTGCCTTGCCTTGAATTGCTTTAAGTATATTTACGTAGCCTTGCTTTACGCTGCTTTACGTTTTCTTGCTTTACGTTGCCTTGACTTGCCTTGTTTTACATTGCTTTACATTGCCTTGCTTTACGTTGCTTTACGCTACTTTATGTTTTCTTGCTTTACGTTGCCTTGACTTGCCTTGCTTTACGTTCCTTTACGTTGCCTTCCTTTATGTTGCTTTACGTTGCCTTGCTTTACGTTGCTTTACGTTGCCTTGCTTTACGGTGATTGCTTTACGTTGCTTTACGTTGCTTTACGTTGCTTTACGTTGCCTTGCTTTATCTTGCTTTACGTTGCTTTATGTTACATTGCTTTATGTTGCTTTTCGTTGCTTTACGTTGCCTTGCTTTACGTTGCTTTACGTTGCGTTGCTTTCGTTGCTTTATGTTGCCTTGCTTTACGTTGCATTACGTTGCTTTACGTTGCCTTGCTTTACGTTGCTTTACGTTGCTTTACGTTTCCTTGCTTTACTTTACTTTACGTTGCCTTTCTTTAGGTTGCTTTACGTTGCTTTAGGTTGCCTTGATTTACGTTGCTTAACGTTGCCTTGCTTTACGTTGCTTTACGTTGCTTTACGTTGCCTTGGTTTACGTTGCTTTACGTTGCCTTGCTTTACGTTGCTTTAGGTTGCTTTACGTTGCTTTACTTTACGTTGTTTTACGTTGCCTTTCTTTATATTGCTTTACGTTGTTTTACGTTGCCTTGCTTTACGTTGCTTTACGTTGCCTTGCTTTACGTTTCTTTACGTTGCTTTACGTTGCCTTGCTTTACGTAGCTTTACCTTGCTTTACCTTTCTTTACGTTGCCTTGCTTTACGTTGCCTTGCTTTATGTTGCTTTACCTTGCTTTACCTTTCTTTACGTTGTCTTGCTTTACGTTGATTTTCGTTGCCTTGCTTTACGTTGCTTTACGTTGCCTTGCCTTGCTTTATGTTGCTTTACTTTGCCTAGCTTTACGTTGCTTTACGTTGCCTTGCTTTACGTTGCTTTACGTTGCCTTGCTTTACGTTGCCTTGCCTTGTTTTACGTTGCTTTACGTTGCCTTGCTTTACGTTGCTTTACGTCGCCTTGCTTTACGTTGCTTTACGTTGCCTTGCTTTACGTTGCCTTGCCTTGCCTTGCTTTACGTTGCTTTACGTTGCCTTGCTTTACGTTGCTTTACGTTGCCTTGCTTTACGTTGCCTTTCCTTGCCTTGCTTTACGTTGCTTTATGTTGCCTTACTTTACGTTGCTTTACGTTGCCTTGTTTTACGTTGCCTTGCCTTGCGTTGCTTTACATTGCTTTACGTTGCCTTGCTTTACGTTGCTTTGCTTTATGTTGCTTTACCTTGCTTTAACTTTCTTTACGTTGTCTTGCTTTACGTTGATTTTCGTTGCCTTGCTTTACGTTGCTTTACGTTGCCTTGCCTTGCTTTATGTTGCTTTACGTTGCCTAGCTTTACGTTGCTTTACGTTGCCTTGCTTTACGTTGCTTTACGTTGCCTTGCTTTACGTTGCTTTACGTCGCCTTGCTTTACGTTGCTTTACGTTGCCTTGCTTTACGTTGCCTTGCCTTGCCTTGCTTTATGTTGCTTTACGTTGCCTTGCTTTACGTTGCTTTACGTTGCCTTGCTTTACGTTGCCTTTCCTTGCCTTGCTTTACGTTGCTTTATGTTGCCTTACTTTACGTTGCTTTACGTTGCCTTGTTTTACGTTGCCTTGCCTTGCGTTGCTTTACGTTGCTTTACGTTGCCTTGCTTTACGTTGCTTTGCTTTACGTTGCCTTGCTTTACGTTACTTTGCATTGCCATACCTTGCCTTGCTTTACGTTGCCTTGCTTTACGTTGCTTTACGTTGCCTTGCTTTACGTTGCTTTACTATGCATTGCTTTATGTTGCTTTACGTTGCCTTGCTTTACGTTGCCAAGCTTTATGTTGATTTATCTTGCCTTCCTTTACGTTGCCTTGCCTTGCCTTGTTTTCCGTTGCTTTACGTTGCCATGCTTTATGTTGCTTTACGTTGCCTTGCTTTACGTTGCCTTGCCTTGCCTTTCTTTACGTTTCTTTACATTGCCTTGCTTTATGTTGCTTTAGGTTGCCTTGCTTTATGTTGCTTTACATTGACGTGCTTTGCGTTGCATTGCGTTGCCTTGCTTTACGTTACCTTGCCTTGCCTTGCTTTACTTTGCTTTACGTTGCCTTTCTTTACGTTGCCTTGCTATACGTTGCCTTGCCTTGTCTAGCTTTACGTTGCCTTTCTTTACGTTGCCTTGCTTACGTTGCTTTACGTTGCCTTGATTTACGTTGCTTTACGTTGCTTTGCTTTACGTTGCTTTACCTTGCCTTGCTTTACGTTGCTTTACGTTGCCTTGCTTTACGTTGCCTTGCTTTGTCTATCTTTACGTTGCCTTTCTTTACGTTGCCTTGCTTTACGTTGCTTTACGTTACATTGCTTTACATTGCTTTAAGTTGCCTTGCTTTATGTTTCCTTGCCTTGCCTTGCTTTACGTTGCCTTGCTTTACGTTACCTTCCCTTGCCTTGCTTTAGGTTGCCTTGCTTTACGTTGCTTTACGTTGCCTTGCTTTAGGTTGCTTTACGATACCTTACTAAACGTTGCTTTACGTTGCCTTGCTTTACGTTGCCTTGCTTTACGTTGCCTTGCCTTGCCTTGCTTTACGTTGCTTTACGTTGCCTTGATTGACATTTCTTTACGTTGCCTTGCCCTACGTTGATTTACATTGCATTGCTTTACGTTTCCTTGCATTGCCTTGCTTTCCGTTGCTTTACGTTGCGTTGCTTTACGTTGCTTTACGTTGCCTTGCTTTACGTTACCTTGCGTTGCCTTGCTTTACGTTGCCTTGCCTTGCATTGCTAAACGTTGCTTTACATTGCCTTGTATTACGTTGATTTATGTTGCCTTGCATTACGTTGTCTTGCCTTGCCTTGCTTTACATTGCTTTACGTTCTCTTGCTTTACGTTGCTTTACGTTGTCTTGCTTTACGTTGCCTTGCCTTGCCTTGTTTACGTTGCTTTACGTTGCCTTGATATACGTTGCTTTACGTTGCCTTGCTTTACGTTGCCTTGCTTTACGTTGCCTTTCCTTGCCTTGCTTTACGTTGCTTTACGTTGACTTGCTTTACGTTGTTTTACGTTGCTTTAAGATGCCTTGCTTTACGTTGCTTTAAGTTGCCTTGTTTTTTGTTGCTTTACGTTGTTTACGTTGCCTTGCGTTACGCTGCTTTACGTTGCATTGCTTTACACTGCTTTACATTGCATTACTTTGCCTTGCTTTACGTTGCTTTACATTGCATTGCTTTACGTTGCTTACGTTGCTTTACGTTGCCGTGCTTTACGTTGCTATACGTTGCCTTGCTTTACGTTGCCTTGCTTTACGTTGACTTTCCTTACCTTGCTTTACGTTGCCTTGCTTTACATTGCTTTACGTTGCCTTGCTTTACGTTGCTTTACGTTGCTTTAAGTTGCTTTGAATTAGTTTGCTTTACGTTGCCTTGAATTACTTTGCTTTACGTTGCCTTGCTTTACGTTGCTTTACGTTGCCTTGCATTGCCTTGCTTTACGTTGCTTTACTTTGCTTTACGTTGCCTTGCTCTACGTTGCCTTGCTTTACGTTGCTTTACGTTGTCTTGCTTTACCTTTCTTTACGTTGCCTTGCTTTACGTTGCCTTGCCTTGCCTTGCTTTACGTTGCCTTGCCTTGCCCTGCTTTACGTTGCCTTGCTTTAAGTTTCCTTGCCTAGCCTTGCTATACGTTGCAGTGCTTTAAGTTGCCTTGCTTTACGTTGCTTTACATTGCCTTGCTTTACGTTGCCTTGCTTTACGTTGCTTTACGTTGCCTTGATTTACGTTGCTTTACATTGCTTTACGTTGCCTTTCTTTACGTTGCCTTGCTTTACCTTGCTTTACGTTGCTTTACATTGCCTTGCTTTACGTTGCTTTACTTTGCCTTGATTTACGTTGCTTTACGTTGCTTTTAGTTGCCTTGCTTTACGTTGCTTTACTTTGCCTTGCTTTACGTTGCTTTACGTTGCCTTGCTTTACATTGCTTTATTCTCCTTTATGTTGCTTTACGTTGTTTTATGTTGATTTGCGTTGCCTTGCTTTACGTTGCTTTACGTTGCCTTGCTTTACATTGCTTTATGTTGCTTTACGTTGCTTTACGTTGCCTTGCTTTACGTTGCTTTACGTTGCCTTGCTTTACGTTGCTTTACGTTGCTTTAGGTTTCCTTGCTTTACGTTGCTTTACGTTGCTTTACGTTTCCTTGCTTTACGATGCTTTACGTTGCCTTGCTTTACATTGCATTATTTTCCTTTATGTTGCTTTACGTTGTTTTATGTTGATTTGCGTTGCCTTGCTTTACGTTGCTTTACGTTGCCTTGCTTTACATTGCTTTATGTTGCTTTACGTTGCTTTACGTTGCCTTGCTTTACGTTGCTTTACGTTGCTTTAGGTTTCCTTGCTTTACGTTGCTTTACGTTGCTTTACGTTTCCTTGCTTTACGTTGCTTTACGTTGACTTGCTTTACGTTGCTTTACGTTGCTTTACGTTGCCTTGCTTTACGTTGCTTTACGTTGCCTTGCTTTACGTTGCTTTATGTTGCTTTACGTTTCCTTCCTTTACGTTAGTTTACGTTGCCTTGCTTTACGTTGCTTTACGTTGCTTTACGTTGCCTTGCTTTACGTTGCATTACGTTGCCTTGCTTTAAGTTGCTTTACGTTGCTTTACGTTGCCTTGCTTTACGTTGCTTTACGTTGCTTTACCTTTCTTTACGTTGCCTTGCTTTACGTTGCTTTACGTTGCCTTGCTTTACGTTGCTTTACGTTGTCTTGCTTTACGTTGCCTTTCTTTACGTTGCCTTGCTTTACGTTGCCTTGCTTTATGTTGCTTTACGTTGCTTAACTTTGCGCTGCTTCACGTTGCCTTGCTTTACGTTGCTTTACTTTGCCTTGCATTACCTTGCTTTACGTTTCTTTACGTTGCCTTGCTTTACGTTGCTTTACGTTGCCTTGCTTTACCTTCTTTACCTTGCTTTACGTAGCTTTATGTTGCCTTGCTTTACGTTGCTTTACATTGCCTTGTTTATGTTGCTTTACGTTGCTTTACGTTGCCTTGCTTTACGTTGCTTTACGTTGCCTTGCTTTACGTTGCTTTACCTTGCTTTACTTTACCTTGCTTTACGTTGCTTTACGTGGCCTTGCTTTACCTTGTTTTACGTTGCTTTACGTTGCTTTCCTTTACGCTGCTTTACGTTGCTTTACCTTGCTTTACCTTGCTTTACATTGCCTTGTTTACGTTGCTTTACGTTGCTTTACGTTGCCTTGCTTTACGTTGCTTTACGTTCCCTTGCTTTACCTTGCTTTACCTTGCTTTACGTTGCTTTACGTTGCTTTACGTTGCTTTACGTAGCCTTGCTTTACGTTGATTTACGTGGCCTTGCTTTACCTTGTTTTACGTTGCTTTACATTGCCTTGCTTTACCTTGCTTTACGTTGCCTTGCTTTACCTTGCTTTACGTTGCCTTGCTTTACGTTGCTTTACGTTGCCTTGCTTTACGTTGCTTAACGTTGCTTTACGTTGCCTTCCTTTACGTTGCTTTACGTTGCCTTGCTTTACGTTGCTTTACCTTGTCTTGATTTACATTGCTTTACGTTGCTTTACCTTGCTTTACCTTGCTTTACGTCGCCTTTCTTTAAGTTGCTTTACGTTGCTTTACATTGCCTTGCTTTAACTTTCTTTACGTTGCCTTGCTTTACCTTTCTTTACGTTGCCTTGCTTTACGTTGCTTTACGTTGCATTACCTTTCTTTACGTTGCCTTGCTTTACGTTGCATTACGTTGCCTTGCTTTACGTTGCCTTGCCTTGCCTTGCTTTACGTTTCTTTACGTTGCCTTGCTTTACGTTGCTTTACGTTGCCTTGCTTTACGTTGCTTTACGTTGCCTTGCCTTGATTTACGTTGCTTTACGTTGCCTTGCTTTACGTTGCCTTCATTTACGTTGCTTTACGTTGCCTTGCTATACGTTGCCTTGCCTTACGTTTCCTTGCCTTGCCTTGCGTTACGTTGCCTTGCTTTACGTTGCTTTGCCTTGATTTACGTTTCTTTACGTTTCCATGCTTTATGTTGCTTTACGTTGCCTTGCTTTATTTCGCTTTACGTTGACTTGCTTTGCGTTGCCTTGCGTTGCCTTGCTTTACGTTACCTTGCCTTGCCTTGCTTTACTTTGCTTTACGTTGCCTTGCTTTACGTTGCCTTGCTTTACGTTGCCTTGCCTTGTCTAGCTTTACGTTGCCTTTCTTTACGTTGCCTTGCTTTACGTTACTTTACGTTGCCTTGCTTTACGTTGCTTTACGTTGCTTTGCTTTACGTTGCTTTACGTTGCCTTGCTTTACGTTGCTTTACGTTGCCTTGCTTTACGTTGCCTTTGCTTGCCTTGCTTTACGTTGCCTTAGTTAACGTTGCCTTGCTTTACGTTGCTTTACGTTACATTGCTTTACATTGCTTTACGTTGCCTTGCTTTACGTTTCCTTGCCTTGCCTTGCTTTACGTTGCCTTGCTTTACGTTGCCTTCCCTTGCCTTGCTTTACGTTGCCTTGCTTTACGTTGCTTTACGTTGCCTTGCTTTAGGTTGCTTTACGATGCCTTACTAAACGTTGCTTTACGTTGCCTTGCTTTACATTGCCTTGCTTTACGTTGCCTTGCCTTGCCTTTCTTTACGTTGCTTTACGTTGCCTTGATTGACATTGCTTTACGTTGCCTTGCCCTACGTTGATTTACGTTGCCTTGCTTTATGTTGCCTTGCATTGCCTTCCTTTCCGTTGCTTCACGTTGCTTTGCTTTACGTTGCTTTACGTTGCCTTGCTTTACGTTGCCTTGCGTTGCCTTGCTTTACGTTGCCTTGCCTTGCATTGCTTTACGTTGCTTTACATTGCCTGCTTTACGTTGATTTATGTTGCCTTGCATTACGTTGTCTTGCCTTGCCTTGCTTTACGTTGCTTTACGTTGCCTTGCTTTACGTTGCCTTGCTTTACGTTGCCTTGTCTCCCCTTGCTTTACGTTGCTTTACGTTGCCTTGCTTTACGTTGCTTTACGTTGCCTTGCTTTACGTTGTCTTGCTTTACGTTGCCTTGCCTTGCCTTGTTTACGTTGCTTTACGTTGCCTTGATTTACGTTGCTTTACGTTGCCTTGCTTTACGTTGCCTTTCCTTGCCTTGCTTTACGTTGCTTTACGTTGCCTTGCTTTACGTTGCTTTACGATGCCTTGCTTTACGTTGCTTTATGTTGCCTTGCTTTACGTTGCTTTACGTTGCCTAGCTTTATGTTGATTTACCTTGCCTTCCTTTACGTTGCCTTCCCTTGCCTTGTTTTCCGTTGCTTTACGTTTCCATGCTTTATGTTGCTTTACATTGCCTTGCTTTATATTGCCTTGCCTTGCTTTACGTTTCTTTACGTTGTCTTGCTTTATTTTGCTTTACGTTGCCTTGCTTTATGTTGCTTTACGTTGACTTGCTTTGCGTTGCCTTGCGTTGCCTTGCTTTACGTTACCTTGCCTTGCCTTGCTTTACTTTGCTTTACGTTGCCTTGCTTTACGTTGCCTTGCCTTGTCTAGCTTTACGTTGCCTTTCTTTACGTTGCCTTGCTTTACGTTGCTTTACCTTGCTTTACATTGCCTTGCTTTACGTTGCTTTACGTGGCCTTGCTTTACCTTGTTTTACGTTGCCTTGCTTTACGTTGCTTTACATTGCTTTACCTTTCTTTACGTTGCCTTGCTTTACATTGCCTTGCTTTACGTTGCCTTGCTTTACGTTGCCTTGCCTTGTCTAGCTTTACGTTGCCTATCTTTATGTTGCATTGCTTTACGCTGCTTTACGTTGCCTTGCTTTACGTTGCCTTTACTTGCCTTGTTTACGTTGCCTTAGTTTATGTTGCCTTGCTTTACGTTGCCTTCCCTTGCCTTGGTTTACTTTGCCTTGCTTTACGTTGCTTTACGTAGCCTTGCTTTACGTTGATTTACGTGGCCTTGCTTTACCTTGTTTTACGTTGCTTTACATTGCCTTGCTTTACCTTGCTTTACGTTGCCTTGCTTTACCTTGCTTTACGTTGCCTTGCTTTACGTTGCTTTACGTTGCCTTGCTTTACGTTGCTTTACGTTGCCTTGCTTTACGTTGCTTAACGTTGCTTTACGTTGCCTTCCTTTACGTTGCTTTACGTTGCCTTGCTTTACGTTGCTTTACCTTGTCTTGATTTACATTGCTTTACGTTGCTTTACCTTGCTTTACCTTGCTTTACGTCGCCTTTCTTTAAGTTGCTTTACGTTGCTTTACATTGCCTTGCTTTAACTTTCTTTACGTTGCCTTGCTTTACCTTTCTTTACGTTGCCTTGCTTTATGTTGCTTTACGTTGCATTACCTTTCTTTACGTTGCCTTGCTTTACGTTGCTTTACGTTGCCTTGCTTTACGTTGCCTTGCCTTGCCTTGCTTTACGTTTCTTTACGTTGCCTTGCTTTACGTTGCTTTACGTTGCCTTGCTTTACGTTGCTTTACGTTGCCTTGCCTTGATTTACGTTGCTTTACGTTGCCTTGCTTTACGTTGCCTTGATTTACGTTGCTTTACGTTGCCTTGCTATACGTTGCCTTGCCTTACGTTTCCTTGCCTTGCCTTGCGTTACGTTGCCTTGCTTTAAGTAGTCTTGCCTTGTCTTGCTTTATGTTGCCTTGCTTTACGTTGCTTTACGTTGCCTTGCTTTACGTTGCTTTACGATGCCTTGCTTTACGTTGCTTTACGTTGCCTTGCTTTACGTTGCTTTACGTTGCCTAGCTTTATGTTGATTTACCTTGCCTTCCTTTACGTTGCCTTGCCTTGCCTTGTTTTCCGTTGCTTTACATTGCCTTGCTAAATGTTGCTTTACGTTGCCTTGCTTTACGTTGCTTTGCCTTGATTTACGTTTCTTTACGTTTCCATGCTTTATGTTGCTTTACGTTGCCTTGCTTTATTTTGCTTTACGTTGACTTGCTTTGCGTTGCCTTGCGTTGCCTTGCTTTACGTTACCTTGCCTTGCCTTGCTTTACTTTGCTTTACGTTGCCTTGCTTTACGTTGCCTTGCTTTACGTTGCCTTGCCTTGTCTAGCTTTACATTGCCTTTCTTTACGTTGCCTTGCTTTACGTTACTTTACGTTGCCTTGCTTTACGTTGCTTTACGTTGCTTTGCTTTACGTTGCTTTACGTTACCTTGCTTTACGTTGCTTTACGTTGCCTTGCTTTACGTTGCCTTTGCTTGCCTTGCTTTACGTTGCCTTAGTTAACGTTGCCTTGCTTTACGTTGCTTTACGTTACATTGCTTTACATTGCTTTACGTTGCCTTGCTTTACGTTGCCTTGCCTTGCCTTGCTTTACGTTGCCTTGCTTTACGTTGCCTTCCCTTGCCTTGCTTTACGTTGCCTTGCTTTACGTTGCTTTACGTTGCCTTGCTTTAGGTTGCTTTACGATGCCTTACTAAACGTTGCTTTACGTTGCCTTGCTTTACGTTGCTTTACGTTGCTTTGATTTACGTTGCTTTACGTTGCCTTGCTTTACGTTGCTTTACGTTGCCTTGCTTTACGTTGCCTTTGCTTGCCTTGCTTTACGTTGCCTTAGTTAACGTTGCCTTGCTTTACGTTGCTTTACGTTACATTGCTTTACATTGCTTTACGTTGCCTTGCTTTACGTTTCCTTGCCTTGCCTTGCTTTACGTTGCCTTCCTTTACGTTGCCTTCCCTTGCCTTGCTTTACGTTGCCTTGCTTTACGTTGCTTTACGTTGCCTTGCTTTAGGTTGCTTTACGATGCCTTGCTTTACGTTGCCTTGCCTTGCCTTTCTTTACGTTGCTTTACGTTGCCTTGATTGACATTGCTTTACGTTGCCTTGCCCTACGTTGATTTACGTTGCCTTGCTTTATGTTGCCTTGCATTGCCTTCCTTTCCGTTGCTTTACGTTGCTTTGCTTTACGTTGCTTTACGTTGCCTTGCTTTACGTTGCCTTGCGTTGCCTTGCTTTACGTTGCCTTGCCTTGCATTGCTTTACGTTGCTTTACATTGCCTGCTTTACGTTGATTTATGTTGCCTTGCATTACGTTGTCTTGCCTTGCCTTGCTTTACGTTGCTTTACGTTGCCTTGCTTTACGTTGCCTTGCTTTACGTTGCCTTGTCTCCCCTTGCTTTATGTTGCTTTACGATGCCTTGCTTTACGTTGCTTTACGTTGCCTTGCTTTACGTTGTCTTGCTTTACGTTGCCTTGCCTTGCCTTGTTTACGTTGCTTTACGTTGCCTTGATTTACGTTGCTTTACGTTGCCTTGCTTTACATTGCTTTACGTTGCCTTGATTTACGTTGCTTTACGTTGCCTTGCTTTACGTTGCTTTACGATGCCTTGCTTTACGTTGCTTTATGTTGCCTTGCTTTACGTTGCTTTACGTTGCCTAGCTTTATGTTGATTTACCTTGCCTTCCTTTACGTTGCCTTCCCTTGCCTTGTTTTCCGTTGCTTTACGTTTCCATGCTTTATGTTGCTTTACGTTGCCTTGCTTTACGTTGCCTTGCCTTGCTTTACGTTTCTTTACGTTGTCTTGCTTTATTTTGCTTTACGTTGCCTTGCTTTATGTTGCTTTACGTTGACTTGCTTTGCGTTGCCTTGCGTTGCCTTGCTTTACGTTACCTTGCCTTGCCTTGCTTTACTTTGCTTTACGTTGCCTTGCTTTACGTTGCCTTGCTTTACGTTGCCTTGTCTTGTCTAGCTTTACGTTGCCTTTCTTTACGTTGCCTTGCCTTACGTTGCTTTACCTTGCTTTACTTTGCCTTGCTTTACGTTGCTTTACGTGGCCTTGCTTTACCTTGTTTTACGTTGCCTTGCTTTACGTTGCTTTACATTGCTTTACCTTTCTTTACGTTGCCTTGCTTTACATTGCCTTGCTTTACGTTGCCTTGCTTTACGTTGCCTTGCCTTGTCTAGCTTTACATTGCCTTTCTTTACGTTGCCTTGCTTTACGTTGCTTTACGTTGCCGTAAATTACGTTCCTTTACGTTGCTTTCCTTTACGTTGCTTTACCTTGCCTTGCTTTACGCTGCTTTACGTTGCCTTGCTTTACGTTGCCTTTACTTGCCTTGTTTACGTTGCCTTAGTTTATGTTGCCTTGCTTTACGTTGCCTTCCCTTGCCTTGGTTTACTTTGCCTTGCTTTACGTTGCTTTACGTTGCCTTGCTTTAGGTTGCTTTACGATGCCTTACTAAACGTTGCTTTACGTTGCCTTGATTTACGTTGCCTTGCCTTGCCTTGCTTTACGTTGCTTTACGTTGCCTTGATTGACATTGCTTTACGTTGCATTGCCCTACGTTGATTTAAGTTGCATTGCTTTATGTTGCCTTCCATTGCATTGCTTTCCGTTGCTTTACGTTGCCTTGCTTTACATTGCTTTACGTTGCCTTGATTTACGTTGCTTTACGTTGCCTTGCTTTACGTTGCCTTGCTTTATGTTGGTTTACGTTGCCTTGCTTTAAGTTCCCTTGCTTTATGTTGCTTTACATTGCTTTACTTTACGTTGCCTTGCTTTACGATGCTTTCCGTTGCCTTGCTTTACGTTGCCTTGCTTTACGCTGCCTTGCTTTTCGTCGCCTTGCTTTACGTTGCCTTGCCTTGCCTTGCTTTACGTTGCCTTGCTTTAAGTTGCCTTGCCTTGCCTTGCTATACGTTGCCTTGCTTTACGTTGCCTTGCTTTACGTTGCCTATCCTTGCCTTGCTTAACGTTGCCTTGCTTTACGTTGCTTTACGTTGCCTTGATTTACGTTGCTTTACGTTGCCTTGCTTTACGTTGCTTTACGTTGCTTTACGTTGCCTTGGCTTACGTTGATTTACGTTGACTTGCTTTGCGTTGCCTTGCGTTGCCTTGCTTTACGTTACCTTGCCTTGCCTTGCTTTACGTTGCTTTACGTTGCCTTGCTTTACGTTGCCTTGGTTTACGTTGCTTTACGTTGCCTTGCTTTAAGTTGCTTTACGTTGCTATACGTTGCTTTACGTTGCTATACGTTGCCTTGCTTTACATTGCTTTACGTTGCCTTGCTTTACGTTGCTTTACGTTGCCTTGCTTTACGTTGCTTTACGTTGCCTTCCTTTACGTTGCCTTGCCTTGCTTTACGTTGCCTTGCTTTACGTTGCCTTACCTTGCCTTGCTTTACGTTGCCTTGCTTTACGTTGCCTTGCTTTACGTTGCCTTGCATTGCTTTACGTTGCTTTACGTTGCCTTGCTTTACATTTCTTTATGTTGCATTGCTTTACGATGTCTTGCCTTGCCTTGCTTTACGTTGCCTTGCTTTACGTTGGTTTACGTTGCCTTGCTTTACGTTGCTTTACGTTGCCTTGTTTTACGTTGCTTTACGTTGCCCTGCTTTACGTTGCTTTACATTGCTTTACGTTGCCTTGCTTTACGTTGCTTTACGTTGCCTTGCTTTACGTTGCTTTACGTTGCTTTACATTGCCTTGCTTTACGTTGCTTTATTTTGCCTTGCTTTACGTTGCTTTACGTTACCTTGATTTACTTTGCTTTACGTTGCCTTGCTTTACGTTGCTTAACGTTGCCTTGCTTTACGTCGCTTTACGTTGCCTTGCTTTACGTTGCCTTGCCTTGCCTCGCTTTACGTTGCTTTACGTTGCCTTGCTTTACGTTGCTTTACGTTGTCTTGCTTTACGTTGCCTTGCCTTGCCTTGCTTTACATGGCTTTACGTTGCCTTGCTTTACGTTGCTTTACTTTGCCTTGCTTTACGTTGCTTTACGTTGCCTTGTTTTACGTTGCCTTGCCTTGCCTTCCTTTACGTCGCTTTACGTTGCCTTCCTTTACGTTGCCTTGCCTTGCCTTGCTTTACGTTGCTTTACGTTGCCTTGCTTTACGTTGCCTTGTTTTACGTTGCCTTACGTTTCCTTCCTTTACGTTGCCTTACTTTGCCTTGCTTTATGTTGCCTTGCCTTGCCTTCCTTTACGTTGCCTTGCTTTACGTTGCCTTGCTTTACATTGCCTTGCCTTACCTTGCTTAACGTTGCCTTGCTTTACGTTGCTTTACGTTGCCTTGCTTTACGTAGCTTTACGTTGCCTTGCTTTACGTTGCCTTACTTTACGTTGCTTTACGTTGCTTTAAGTTTCGTTGCCTTACGTTGCATTACGTTTCGTTGCATTACGTTGCCTTGCTTTACCTTCTTTACCTTGCTTTACGTTGCTTTATGTTGCCTTGCTTTACGTTGCTTTACGTTGCTTTACGTTGCCTTGTTTACGTTGCTTTACCTTGCTTTACGTTGCCTTATTTTACGTTGCTTTACGTTGCTTTAAGTTTCATTGCCGTACGTTGCATTACGTTTCGTTGCATTACGTTGCCTTGCTTTACCTTCTTTACCTTGCTTTACGTTGCTTTATGTTGCCTTGCTTTACGTCGCTTTACGTTGCTTTACATTGCCTTGTTTACGTTGCTTTACGTTGCTTTACGTTGCCTTTCTTTACGTTGCTTTACGTTACCTTCCTTTACCTTTCTTTACGTTGCTTTACTTTGCTTTACGTTGCTTTACATTGCCTTGTTTATATTGCTTTACGTTGCCTTGCTTTACGTTGCTTTACGTTACCTTGCTTTACCTTGCCTTGGTTTACCTTGCTTTACGTTGCTTTACCTTGCTTTACCTTGCTTTACGTTGCTTTAGGTTGCCTTGCTTTACCTTGCTTTACGTTGCTTTACGTTGCTTTACTTAGCCTTGCTTTACGTTGATTTACCTTGCTTTACTTTGCCTTGCTTTAAGTTGCTTTACGTGGCCTTGCTTTACCTTGTTTTACGTTGCTTTTATTTGCCTTGCTTTATCTTGCTTTACGTTGCTTTACTTTGCTTTACCTTGCTTTACATTTCTTAGTTTACGTTGCTTTACGTTGCTTTACTTTGCCTTGCTTTACATTTATTTACGTTGCCTTGCTTTACCTTGCTTTACCTTGCTTTACGTTGTCTTGATTTACATTGATTTACGTTGCTTTAACTTGCTTTACCATGCTTTACGTTGCTTTACGTTGCATTGCTTTACCTTCCTTTACGTTGCTTTACGTTGCTTTACGTTGCCTTTTATTACGTTGCTTTACGTTGCTTTACGTTGCCTTGATTTACGTTGCTTTACGTTGCTTTATCTTGCTTTACGTTTCCTTGCTTCACGTAGCTTTACGTTGCTTTACGTTGCCTTGCTTTACCTTGCTTTATGTTGCTTTACGTTGCTTTACGTTGCCTTAAGTTGCTTTACGTTGCTTTACGTTGCCTTGCTTTACCTTGCTTTATGTTGCCTTACGTTGCTTTACATTCTTTACGTTGCATTGCTTTACCTTGCTTTACGTTGCTTTACGTTGCCTTGCTTTACTTTGCTTTACGTTGCTTTACGTTGCTTTACGTTGCCTTTCGTTGCCTTACGTTGCTTTACGTTGCCTTGCTTTACGTTTCTTTACGTTGCCTTGCTTTACTTTGCTTTACGTTGCTTTACGTTGCTTTACGTTGCCTTTCGCTGCCTTGCGTTGCTTTACGTTGCCTTGCTTTACCATGATTTACGTTGCTTTATGTTGCCTTGCTTTCCGTTGCTTTACGTTGCCTTGCTTTATGTTGCTTTACGTTGCCTTGCTTTACCTTGCTTTACGTAGCTTTACGTTGCCTTGCTTTACGTTCCTTAACGTTGCTTTACTTTGCCTAGCTTTACTTTGCTTTACGTTGCTTTACGTTGCATTGCTTTACGTTGCTTTACGTTGCCTTGCTTTACGTTGCTTTACGTTGCCTTGCTTTACGTTGCTTTATGTTGCTTTACGTTTCCTTGCTTTACGTTGCTTTACGTTGCCTTGCTTTACGTTGCTTTACGTTGCTTTACGATGCCTTGCTTTACGTTGCTTTACGTTTCCTTGATTTACGTTGCTTTACGTTGCTTTAGGTTGCCTTGCTTTACGTTGCTTTACGTTGCCTTGCTTTACGTTGCCTTGCTTTACGTTGCATTCCATTGCCTTGCTTTACGAAGCCTTGCCTTCCCTTCCTTTACATTGCTTTACGTTGCCTTGATTTACATTGCTTTACGTTGCCTTAATATACGTTGCCTTGCTTTACGTTGCTTTACATTACATTGCTTTACGTTGCATTGCCTTGCTTTACGTTGCCTTGCTTTACGTTGCCTTGCCTTGCCTTGCTTTCAGTTGTTTTACGTTGCCTTGATTTATGTTGCTTTACGTTGCCTTGCTTTACGTTGCCTTGCCTTGGTTTACGTTGCTTTACGTTTCCTTGCTTTACGTTGCCTTGAGTTGCCTTGCTTTACGTTGACTTGCCTTGCATTGCTTTACGTTGCTTTACATTGCCTTGCTTTACGTTGCTTTACGTTGCCTTGCTTTACGTTGCCTTGCTTTACATTGCTTTACGTTGCTTTACGTTGTTTTACTTTACGTTGCTTTACGTTGTCTTACTTTACGTTGCTTTACGTTGCCTTGCTTTACGTTGCCTAGCCTTGCCTTGCTTTACGTTGCTTTACGTTGCCTTCCTTTACGCTGTTTACGTTGCCTTGCTTTACGTTACCTTGCCTTGCCTTGCTTTACGTTACCTTGCCTTGCCTTGCTTTACGTTGCTTTATGTTGCCTTGCTTTACGTTTCTTTACGTTGCCTTGCTTTACGTTACCTTTTTTCCTTGCTTTACGATTCTTTACTTTGCCTTAATTTACGTTGCTTTATGTTGCCTTGTTTTACGTTGCCTTGCCTTGCCTTGCTTTACGTTGTTTTACGTTGCCTTGTTTTACGTTGCCTTTCCTTGCCTTGCTTTACGTTATTTTACGTTGCCTTGCTTTACGTTGCCTTGCTTTATGTTGCCTTCCTTTACGTTGCCTTACGTTGCCTTACTTTACGTTGCCTTGCTTTACGTTGCATTGCTTTACGTTGCTTTGCCTTGCCTTACGTTGCCTTGCTTTACGTTGCCTTGCTTTCCGTTGCTTTACGTTGCCTTGCTTTACGTTGCTTTACGTTGCCTTGCTTTACGTTGCTTAACGTTGCCTTACGTTGCCTTGCTTTACGTTGCCTTGCTTTACGTTGATTTACGCTTCCTTGCTTTACGTTGCCTTCCTTTACGTTGCTTAATGTTGCCTTGCTTTATGTTGCTTTACGTTGCTTTACGTTGCCTTGTTTTATGTTGATTTACCTTGCCTTCCTTTATGTTGCCTTGCCTAGCCTTGTATTCCGTTGCTTTACGTTGCTATACTTTACGTTGCTTTACGTTGCCTTGCTTTACGTTGCCTTGCTTTACGTTGCCTTGCCTTGCCTTCCTTTACGTTGCTTTACGTTGCCTTGATTGACATTGCTTTATGTTGCCTTGCTCTACGTTGATTTACGTTGCCTTGCTTAATGTTGCCTTGCATTGCCTTGCTTTCCGTTGCTTTACGTTGCGTTGCTTTACGTTGCTTTACGTTGCCTTGCTTTACGTTGCCTTGCCTTGCCTTGCTTTACGTTGCTTTACGTTGCCTTGCTTTACGTTGCATTGCCTTGCCTTGCTTTACGTTGCCTTGCCTTGCATTGCTTTAAGTAGATTTACGTAGCCTTGCTTTACGCTGCTTTACGTTTTCTTGCTTTACGTTGCCTTGACTTGCCTTGTTTTACGTTGCTTTACGTTGCCTTGCTTTACGTTGCCTTGCTTTACGTTGCTTTACGCTGCTTTATGTTTTCTTGCTTTACGTTGCCTTGACTTGCCTTGCTTTACGTTCCTTTACGTTGCCTTCCTTTATGTTGCTTTACGTTGCCTTGCTTTACGTTGCTTTACGTTGCCTTGCTTTACGTTGATTGCTTTACGTTGCTTTACGTTGCTTTACGTTGCTTTACGTTGCCTTGCTTTATCTTGCTTTACGTTGCTTTATGTTAAATTGCTTTATGTTGCTTTTCGTTGCTTTACGTTGCCTTGCTTTACGTAGCTTTACGTTGCGTTGCTTTACGTTGCTTTATGTTGCCTTGCTTTACGTTGCATTACGTTGCTTTACGTTGCCTTGCTTTACGTTGCTTTACGTTGCTTTACGTTTCCTTGCTTTACTTTGCTTTACGTTGCCTTGCTTTAGGTTGCTTTACGTTGCTTTACGTTGCCTTGATTTACGTTGCTTAACGTTGCCTTGCTTTACGTTGCTTTACGTTGCTTTACGTTGCCTTGGTTTACGTTGCTTTACGTTGCCTTGCTTTACGTTGCTTTAGGTTGCTTTACATTGCTTTACTTTACGTTGCTTTACGTTGCCTTGCTTTATATTGCTTTACGTTGTTTTACGTTGCCTTGCTTTACGTTGCTTTACGTTGCCTTGCTTTACGTTTCTTTACGTTGCTTTACGTTGCCTTGCTTTACGTAGCTTTACCTTGCTTTACCTTTCTTTACGTTGCCTTGCTTTACGTTGCCTTGCTTTATGTTGCTTTACCTTGCTTTACCTTTCTTTACGTTGTCTTGCTTTACGTTGATTTTCGTTGCCTTGCTTTACGTTGCTTTACGTTGCCTTGCCTTGCTTTATGTTGCTTTACTTTGCCTTGCTTTACGTTGCTTTACGTTGCCTTGCTTTACGTTGCTTTACGTTGCCTTGCTTTACGTTGCCTTGCCTTGCTATACGTTGCTTTACGTTGCCTTGCTTTATGTTGCTTTACCTTGCTTTACCTTTCTTTACGTTGCCTTGATTTACGTTGATTTTCGTTGCCTTGTTTTACGTTGTTTTACGTTGCCTTGCCTAGCTTTACGTTGCTTTACGTTGCCTTTTTTTACGTTGCCTTGCCTTGCTTTACGTTGATTTACGTTGCCTTGCTTTACGTTGCTTTAAGTTGTCTTGCTTTACGTTGCCTTGTCTTGCCTTGCTTTACGTTGCCTTGCCTTGCCTTGCTTTACGTTGCTTTACGTTGCCTTGCTTTACGTTGCTTTACGTTGCCTTGCTTTACGTTGCCTTTCCTTGCCTTGCTTTACGTTGCTTTATGTTGCCTTATTTACGTTGCTTTACGTTGCCTTGTTTTACGTTGCCTTGCCTTGCGTTGCTTTACGTTGCTTTACGGTGCCTTGCTTTACGTTGCCTTGCTTTACGTTGACTTGCTTTATGTTGCTTAACGTTGCCTTGCTTTAAGTTGCCTTGCCTTGCCTTCCTTTACGTTGCTTTACGTTGCCTATCTTTACGTTGCTTTACGTTACCTTCCTTTACTTTGCCTTGCCTTGCCTTGCTTTACGTTACCTTGCTTTACGCTGCTTTACGTTGTCTTGCTTTACGTTGCTTTACCTTGCTTTACGTTGCCTTGCTTTACGTTGCTTTAAGTTTCCTTGCTTTACGTTGCTTTACGTTGCCTTGCTTTACCTTGCCTTACGTTGCCTTGCTTTACGTTGCCTTGCCTTGCTTTACGTTTTGTTACGTTGCCTTGCTTTATGTTTCCTTGCTTTACGTTGCCTTGCTTTATGTTGCTTTACGTTGCCTTGCTTTACGTTGCCTTGATTTACGTTGCTTTACGTTGCCTTGGTTTACGTTGCCTTGCTTTACGTTGCCTTACGTTGCCTTGCTTTACGTTGCCTCGCTTTACGTTGCTTTACGTTGCCTTGCTTTACGTTGCCTTGCTTTACGTTGCCTTGCCTTCCTTTACGTTGCCTTGCTTTACGTTGCTTTACGTTGCCTTGCTTTACGTTGCTTTACGATGCCTTGCTTTACGTTGCTTTACGTTGTCTTGATTTACGTTGCCTTGCCTTGCCTTGCTTTACGTTGCCTTGCCATGCTTTACGTAGCCTTGCTTTACGTTGATTTACATTGCCTTGCTTTACGGTGCTTTACGTTGCCTTGCTTTACGTTGCTTTTCATTGCCTTGCTTTACGTTGCGTTAAGTTGCCTTGCTTTACGTTGCCTTGTCTTGCCTTGATTTACGTTGCCTTGCCTTGCCTTGCTTTACGTTGCTTTATGTTGCCTTGCTTTACGTTGCCTTACGTTGCCTTGCTTTACGTTCCCTTGCTTTACGTTGCTTTACATTGCCTTGCTTTACGTTGCCTTACGTTGCCCTATTTTACGATGCCTTCCTTTACGTTGCTTTACGTTGCCTTGCTTTACGTTGCCTTGCTTTACGTTGCTTTACTTTGCCTTGCTTTAGGTTGCCTTGCTTTACGTTGCTTTACGTTGCCTTACGTTGCCTTGCTTTACGTTGCCATGCTTTACGTTACTTTACGTTGCCTTGCTTTACGTTGCTTTACGTTGCCTTGCTTTACATTGCTTTACGTTGCCGTGCTTTACGTTGCCTTGGTTTACATTGCTTTACGTTGCCTTGCTTTACGTTGCCTTGCTTTAAGTTGCCTTGCCTTGCTTTACGTTGCCTTGTTTTACGTTGCTTTACGTTGCCTTGCTTTACGTTGCTTTACGATGCCTTGCTTTACGTTGCTTTACGTTGCTTTACGTTGCCTTGGCTTACGTTGATTTACGTTGACTTGCTTTGCGTTGCCTTGCGTTGCCTTGCTTTACGTTACCTTGCCTTGCCTTGCTTTACGTTGCTTTACGTTGCCTTGCTTTACGTTGCCTTGGTTTACGTTGCTTTACGTTGCCTTGCTTTAAGTTGCTTTACGTTGCTATACGTTGCTTTACGTTGCTATACGTTGCCTTGCTTTACATTGCTTTACGTTGCCTTGCTTTACGTTGCTTTACGTTGCCTTCCTTTACGTTGCCTTGCCTTGCTTTACGTTGCCTTTCTTTACGTTGCCTTACCTTGCCTTGCTTTACGTTGCCTTGCTTTACGTTGCCTTGCTTTACGTTGCCTTGCATTGCTTTACGTTGCTTTACGTTGCCTTGCTTTACATTTCTTTATGTTGCATTGCTTTACGATGTCTTGCCTTGCCTTGCTTTACGTTGCCTTGCTTTACGTTGGTTTACGTTGCCTTGCTTTACGTTGCTTTACGTTGCCTTGTTTTACGTTGCTTTACGTTGCCCTGCTTTACGTTGCTTTACATTGCTTTACGTTGCCTTGCTTTACGTTGCTTTACGTTGCCTTGCTTTACGTTGCTTTACGTTGCTTTACATTGCCTTGCTTTACGTTGCTTTATTTTGCCTTGCTTTACGTTGCTTTACGTTACCTTGATTTACTTTGCTTTACGTTGCCTTGCTTTACGTTGCTTAACGTTGCCTTGCTTTACGTCGCTTTACGTTGCCTTGCTTTACGTTGCCTTGCCTTGCCTCGCTTTACGTTGCTTTACGTTGCCTTGCTTTACGTTGCTTTACGTTGTCTTGCTTTACGTTGCCTTGCCTTGCCTTGCTTTACATGGCTTTACGTTGCCTTGCTTTACGTTGCTTTACTTTGCCTTGCTTTACGTTGCTTTACGTTGCCTTGTTTTACGTTGCCTTGCCTTGCCTTCCTTTACGTCGCTTTACGTTGCCTTCCTTTACGTTGCCTTGCCTTGCCTTGCTTTACGTTGCTTTACGTTGCCTTGCTTTACGTTGCCTTGTTTTACGTTGCCTTACGTTTCCTTCCTTTACGTTGCCTTACTTTGCCTTGCTTTATGTTGCCTTGCCTTGCCTTCCTTTACGTTGCCTTGCTTTACGTTGCCTTGCTTTACATTGCCTTGCCTTACCTTGCTTAACGTTGCCTTGCTTTACGTTGCTTTACGTTGCCTTGCTTTACGTAGCTTTACGTTGCCTTGCTTTACGTTGCCTTACTTTACGTTGCTTTACGTTGCTTTAAGTTTCGTTGCCTTACGTTGCATTACGTTTCGTTGCATTACGTTGCCTTGCTTTACCTTCTTTACCTTGCTTTACGTTGCTTTATGTTGCCTTGCTTTACGTTGCTTTACGTTGCTTTACGTTGCCTTGTTTACGTTGCTTTACCTTGCTTTACGTTGCCTTATTTTACGTTGCTTTACGTTGCTTTAAGTTTCATTGCCGTACGTTGCATTACGTTTCGTTGCATTACGTTGCCTTGCTTTACCTTCTTTACCTTGCTTTACGTTGCTTTATGTTGCCTTGCTTTACGTCGCTTTACGTTGCTTTACATTGCCTTGTTTACGTTGCTTTACGTTGCTTTACGTTGCCTTTCTTTACGTTGCTTTACGTTACCTTCCTTTACCTTTCTTTACGTTGCTTTACTTTGCTTTACGTTGCTTTACATTGCCTTGTTTATATTGCTTTACGTTGCCTTGCTTTACGTTGCTTTACGTTACCTTGCTTTACCTTGCCTTGGTTTACCTTGCTTTACGTTGCTTTACCTTGCTTTACCTTGCTTTACGTTGCTTTAGGTTGCCTTGCTTTACCTTGCTTTACGTTGCTTTACGTTGCTTTACTTAGCCTTGCTTTACGTTGATTTACCTTGCTTTACTTTGCCTTGCTTTAAGTTGCTTTACGTGGCCTTGCTTTACCTTGTTTTACGTTGCTTTAATTTGCCTTGCTTTATCTTGCTTTACGTTGCTTTACTTTGCTTTACCTTGCTTTACATTGCTTAGTTTACGTTGCTTTACGTTGCTTTACTTTGCCTTGCTTTACGTTTATTTACGTTGCCTTTCTTTACCTTGCTTTACCTTGCTTTACGTTGTCTTGATTTACATTGATTTACGTTGCTTTAACTTGCTTTACCATGCTTTACGTTGCTTTACGTTGCATTGCTTTACCTTCCTTTACGTTGCTTTACGTTGCTTTACGTTGCCTTTTATTACGTTGCTTTACGTTGCTTTACGTTGCCTTGATTTACGTTGCTTTACGTTGCTTTATCTTGCTTTACGTTTCCTTGCTTCACGTAGCTTTACGTTGCTTTACGTTGCCTTGCTTTACCTTGCTTTATGTTGCTTTACGTTGCTTTACGTTGCCTTAAGTTGCTTTACGTTGCTTTACGTTGCCTTGCTTTACCTTGCTTTAAGTTGCCTTACGTTGCTTTACATTCTTTACGTTGCATTGCTTTACCTTGCTTTACGTTGCTTTACGTTGCCTTGCTTTACTTTGCTTTACGTTGCTTTACGTTGCTTTACGTTGCCTTTCGTTGCCTTACGTTGCTTTACGTTGCCTTGCTTTACGTTTCTTTACGTTGCCTTGCTTTACTTTGCTTTACGTTGCTTTACGTTGCTTTACGTTGCCTTTCGCTGCCTTGCGTTGCTTTACGTTGCCTTGCTTTACCATGATTTACGTTGCTTTATGTTGCCTTGCTTTCCGTTGCTTTACGTTGCCTTGCTTTATGTTGCTTTACGTTGCCTTGCTTTACCTTGCTTTACGTAGCTTTACGTTGCCTTGCTTTACGTTCCTTTACGTTGCTTTACTTTGCCTAGCTTTACGTTGCTTTACGTTGCTTTACGTTGCATTGCTTTACGTTGCTTTACGTTGCCTTGCTTTACGTTGCTTTACGTTGCCTTGCTTTACGTTGCTTTATGTTGCTTTACGTTTCCTTGCTTTACGTTGCTTTATGTTGCCTTGCTTTACGTTGCTTTACGTTGCTTTACGATGCCTTGCTTTACGTTGCTTTACGTTGCCTTGATTTACGTTGCTTTACGTTGCTTTAGGTTGCCTTGCTTTACGTTGCTTTACGTTGCCTTGCTTTACGTTGCCTTGCTTTACGTTGCATTCCATTGCCTTGCTTTACGAAGCCTTGCCTTCCCTTCCTTTACATTGCTTTACGTTGCCTTGATTTACATTGCTTTACGTTGCTTTAATATACGTTGCCTTGCTTTACGTTGCTTTACATTACATTGCTTTACGTTGCATTGCCTTGCTTTACGTTGCCTTGCTTTACGTTGCCTTGCCTTGCCTTGCTTTCAGTTGTTTTACGTTGCCTTGATTTATGTTGCTTTACTTTGCCTTGCTTTACGTTGCCTTGCCTTGGTTTACGTTGCTTTACGTTTCCTTGCTTTACGTTGCCTTGAGTTGCCTTGCTTTACGTTGACTTGCCTTGCATTGCTTTACGTTGCTTTACATTGCCTTGCTTTACGTTGCTTTACGTTGCCTTGCTTTACGTTGCCTTGCTTTACATTGCTATACGTTGCTTTATGTTTCCTTGCTTTACGTTGCCTTGCTTTACATTGCTTTACGTTGCTTTACGTTGTTTTACTTTACGTTGCTTTACGTTGTCTTACTTTACGTTGCTTTACGTTGCCTTGCTTTACGTTGCCTAGCCTTGCCTTGCTTTACGTTGCTTTACGTTGCCTTCCTTTACGCTGTTTACGTTGCCTTGCTTTACGTTACCTTGCCTTGCCTTGCTTTACGTTACCTTGCCTTGCCTTGCTTTACGTTGCTTTATGTTGCCTTGCTTTACGTTTCTTTACGTTGCCTTGCTTTACGTTACCTTTTTTCCTTGCTTTACGATTCTTTACTTTGCCTTAATTTACGTTGCTTTATGTTGCCTTGTTTTACGTTGCCTTGCCTTGCCTTGCTTTACGTTGTTTTACGTTGCCTTGTTTTACGTTGCCTTTCCTTGCCTTGCTTTACGTTATTTTACGTTGCCTTGCTTTACGTTGCCTTGCTTTATGTTGCCTTCCTTTACGTTGCCTTACGTTGCCTTACTTTACGTTGCCTTGCTTTACGTTGCATTGCTTTACGTTGCTTTGCCTTGCCTTACGTTGCCTTGCTTTACGTTGCCTTGCTTTCCGTTGCTTTACGTTGCCTTGCTTTACGTTGCTTTACGTTGCCTTGCTTTACGTTGCTTAACGTTGCCTTACGTTGCCTTGCTTTACGTTGCCTTGCTTTACGTTGATTTACGCTTCCTTGCTTTACGTTGCCTTCCTTTACGTTGCTTAATGTTGCCTTGCTTTATGTTGCTTTACGTTGCTTTACGTTGCCTTGCTTTATGTTGATTTACCTTGCCTTCCTTTATGTTGCCTTGCCTAGCCTTGTATTCCGTTGCTTTACGTTGCTATACTTTACGTTGCTTTACGTTGCCTTGCTTTACGTTGCCTTGCTTTACGTTGCCTTGCCTTGCCTTCCTTTACGTTGCTTTACGTTGCCTTGATTGACATTGCTTTATGTTGCCTTGCTCTACGTTGATTTACGTTGCCTTGCTTAATGTTGCCTTGCATTGCCTTGCTTTCCGTTGCTTTACGTTGCGTTGCTTTACGTTGCTTTACGTTGCCTTGCTTTACGTTGCCTTGCCTTGCCTTGCTTTACGTTGCTTTACGTTGCCTTGCTTTACGTTGCATTGCGTTGCCTTGCTTTACGTTGCCTTGCCTTGCATTGCTTTAAGTAGATTTACGTAGCCTTGCTTTACGCTGCTTTACGTTTTCTTGCTTTACGTTGCCTTGACTTGCCTTGTTTTACGTTGCTTTACGTTGCCTTGCTTTACGTTGCCTTGCTTTACGTTGCTTTACGCTGCTTTATGTTTTCTTGCTTTACGTTGCCTTGACTTGCCTTGCTTTACGTTCCTTTACGTTGCCTTCCTTTATGTTTCTTTACGTTGCCTTGCTTTACGTTGCTTTACGTTGCCTTGATTTACGTTGATTGCTTTACGTTGCTTTACGTTGCTTTACGTTGCTTTACGTTGCCTTGCTTTATCTTGCTTTACGTTGCTTTATGTTACATTGCTTTATGTTGCTTTTCGTTGCTTTACGTTGCCTTGCTTTACGTAGCTTTACGTTGCGTTGCTTTACGTTGCTTTATGTTGCCTTGCTTTACGTTGCATTACGTTGCTTTACGTTGCCTTGCTTTACGTTGCTTTACGTTGCTTTACGTTTCCTTGCTTTACTTTGCTTTACGTTGCCTTGCTTTAGGTTGCTTTACGTTGCTTTACGTTGCCTTGATTTACGTTGCTTAACGTTGCCTTGCTTTACGTTGCTTTACGTTGCTTTACGTTGCCTTGGTTTACGTTGCTTTACGTTGCCTTGCTTTACGTTGCTTTAGGTTGCTTTACGTTGCTTTACTTTACGTTGCTTTACGTTGCCTTGCTTTATATTGCTTTACGTTGTTTTACGTTGCCTTGCTTTACGTTGCTTTACGTTGCCTTGCTTTACGTTTCTTTACGTTGCTTTACGTTGCCTTGCTTTACGTAGCTTTACCTTGCTTTACCTTTCTTTACGTTGTCTTGCTTTACGTTGATTTTCGTTGCCTTGCTTTACGTTGCTTTACGTTGCCTTGCCTTGCTTTATGTTGCTTTACTTTGCCTAGCTTTACGTTGCTTTACGTTGCCTTGCTTTACGTTGCTTTACGTTGCCTTGCTTTACGTTGCCTTGCCTTGCTATACGTTGCTTTACGTTGCCTTGCTTTATGTTGCTTTACCTTGCTTTACCTTTCTTTACGTTCCCTTGATTTACGTTGATTTTCGTTGCCTTGTTTTACGTTGTTTTACGTTGCCTTGCCTAGCTTTACGTTGCTTTACGTTGCCTTTTTTTACGTTGCCTTGCCTTGCTTTACGTTGATTTACGTTGCCTTGCTTTACGTTGCTTTAAGTTGTCTTGCTTTACGTTGCCTTGTCTTGCCTTGCTTTACGTTGCCTTGCCTTGCCTTGCTTTACGTTGCTTTACGTTGCCTTGCTTTACGTTGCTTTACGTTGCCTTGCTTTACGTTGCCTTTCCTTGCCTTGATTTACGTTGCTTTATGTTGCCTTATTTACGTTGCTTTACGTTGCCTTGTTTTACGTTGCCTTGCCTTGCGTTGCTTTACGTTGCTTTACGGTGCCTTGCTTTACGTTGCCTTGCTTTACGTTGACTTGCTTTATGTTGCTTAACGTTGCCTTGCTTTAAGTTGCCTTGCCTTGCCTTCCTTTACGTTGCTTTACGTTGCCTATCTTTACGTTGCTTTACGTTACCTTCCTTTACTTTGCCTTGCCTTGCCTTGCTTTACGTTACCTTGCTTTACGCTGCTTTACGTTGTCTTGCTTTACGTTGCTTTACCTTGCTTTACGTTGCCTTGCTTTACGTTGCTTTAAGTTTCCTTGCTTTACGTTGCTTTACGTTGCCTTGCTTTACCTTGCCTTACGTTGCCTTGCTTTACGTTGCCTTGCCTTGCTTTACGTTTTGTTACGTTGCCTTGCTTTATGTTTCCTTGCTTTACGTTGCCTTGCTTTATGTTGCTTTACGTTGCCTTGCTTTACGTTGCCTTGATTTACGTTGCTTTACGTTGCCTTGGTTTACGTTGCCTTGCTTTACGTTGCCTTACGTTGCCTTGCTTTACGTTGCCTCGCTTTACGTTGCTTTACGTTGCCTTGCTTTACGTTGCCTTGCTTTACGTTGCCTTGCCTTCCTTTCCGTTGCCTTGCTTTACGTTGCTTTACGTTGCCTTGCTTTACGTTGCTTTACGATGCCTTGCTTTACGTTGCTTTACGTTGTCTTGATTTACGTTGCCTTGCCTTGCCTTGCTTTACGTTGCCTTGCCATGCTTTACGTAGCCTTGCTTTACGTTGATTTACATTGCCTTGCTTTACGGTGCTTTACGTTGCCTTGCTTTACGTTGCTTTTCATTGCCTTGCTTTACGTTGCGTTAAGTTGCCTTGCTTTACGTTGCCTTGTCTTGCCTTGATTTACGTTGCCTTGCCTTGCCTTGCTTTACGTTGCTTTATGTTGCCTTGCTTTACGTTGCCTTACGTTGCCTTGCTTTACGTTCCCTTGCTTTACGTTGCTTTACTTTGCCTTGCTTTAGGTTGCCTTGCTTTACGTTGCTTTACGTTGCCTTACGTTGCCTTGCTTTACGTTGCCTTGCTTTACGTTGCTTTACTTTGCCTTGCTTTAGGTTGCCTTGCTTTACGTTGCTTTACGTTGCCTTACGTTGCCTTGCTTTACGTTGCCATGCTTTACGTTACTTTACGTTGCCTTGCTTTACGTTGCTTTATGTTGCCTTGCTTTACATTGCTTTACGTTGCCGTGCTTTACGTTGCCTTGGTTTACATTGCTTTACGTTGCCTTGCTTTACGTTGCCTTGCTTTAAGTTGCCTTGCCTTGCTTTACGTTGCCTTGTTTTACGTTGCTTTACGTTGCCTTGCTTTACGTTGCTTTACGATGCCTTGCTTTACGTTGGTTTACGTTGCCTTGCTTTACGTTGCCTTGCTTTACGTTGCCTTGCCTTGCTTTACGTTGACTTGCTTTACATTGCTTTACGTTGCCTTGCTTTACGTTGCTTTACCTTGCTTTATCTTTCTTTACGTTGCCTTGCATTGCTTTACGTTGCTTTACGTTGCCTTGCTTTACCTTTCTTTCTGTTGCCTAGCTTTACGTTTCTATACGTTGCTTTACCTTTCTATACGTTGCCTTGCTTTACGTTGCTTTACGTTGCCTTGCTTTATTTTGCTTTGCGTTGCTTTAACTTTCTTTACGTTGCCTTGCTTTACGTTGCTTTACGTTGCCTTGCGTTATGTTGCTTTACGTTGCTTTACCTTTCTTTACGTTGCCTTGCATTACTTTACGTTGCTTTACGTTGCTTTGCCTTGCCTTACGTTGCCTTGCTTTACGTTGCCTTGCTTTACGTTGCCTTGCTTTACGTTGCTTTGCGTTGCCTAACGTAGCCTTGCTTTACGTGGCCTTGCTTTACGTTGATTTACGTTGCCTTGCATTACGTTTCTTTACGTTGCCTTGCCTTGCTTTACGTTGCTTTACGTCGCCTTCCTTTACGTTGCTTTAAGTTGCCTTGCTTTACGTTGCTTTACGTTGCCTTGCTTTACGTTGCTTTACGTTGCCTTGCTTTACGTTGCCTTGCCTTGCCTTTCTTTACGTTGCTTTACGTTGCCTTGCTTTACGTTGCTTTACGTTGCCTTGCTTTACGTTGCCTTGCCTTGACTTGCTTTACGTTGCTTTACGTTGCCCTGCTTTACGTTGCTTTACGTTGCCTTGCTTTACGTTGCCTTTCCTTGCCTTGCTTTACGTTGCTTTACGTTGCCTTACTTTACGTTGCTTTACGTTGCCTTGTTTTACGTTGCCTTACCTTGCCTTCCTTTACGTTGCTTTACGTTGCCTTCCCTTGCCTTGCTTTACGTTGCTTTACGGTGCCTTGCTTTACGTTGCCTTGCTTTACGTTGCTTTGCCTTGCTTTACGTTGCCTTGCTTTACGTTGCCTTGCTTTACGTTGCCTTGCTTTACGTTGCTTTGCGTTGCCTTACGTAGTCTTGCTTTATGTGGCCTTGCTTTACGTTGCTTTACGTGTCCTTGCTTTACGTTGATTTACTTTGCCTTCCTTTACGTTGCCTTGCTTTACGTTGCCTTGCTTTACGTTGCCTTACGTTGCCTTGCTTTACGTTGCCTTGCCTTGCCTTGCTTTACGCTGTCTTGCTTTACGTTGCCTTACCTTGCCTTGCTATACGTTGCCTTGCTTTATGTTGCCTTGCTTTACGTTGCCTTGCCTTGCCTTGTTTTACGTTGCCTTGCTTTACGTTGCTTTACGTTGCCTTGCTTTATGTTGCTTTACGCTGCCTTGCTTTACGTTGGTTTACGTTGTCTTGCTTTACGTTGCTTTACTTTGCCTTACTTTACGTTGCCTTGCTTTACGTTGCTTTACGTTGCCTTGCTTTACGTTGCTTTACGTTGCATTGCGTTGCTTTTCGTTCCCTTGCATTACGTTGCCTTGCTTTATGTTCCCTTGCATTTCGTTGCCTTGCTTTACGTTGCCTTGCCTTGCATTGCTTTACATTGCTTTACATTGCCTTGCTTTACGTTGATTTATGTTGCCTTGCATTACGTTGTCTTGCCTTGCCTTGCTTTACATTGCTTTACGTTGCCTTGCCTTGCCTTGCTTAATGTTGCCTTTTTTTACATTGCTTTACGTTGCCTTGATTTACGTTGCTTTACGTTGCCTTGCTTTACGTTGCCTTGCTTTACGTTGGTTTACGTTGCCTTGCTTTAAGTTG
Source organism: Phaenicophaeus curvirostris (assembly GCF_032191515.1). Lineage (NCBI taxonomy): Eukaryota > Metazoa > Chordata > Aves > Cuculiformes > Cuculidae > Phaenicophaeus > Phaenicophaeus curvirostris. The sequence continues at coordinate 15,949,499 of NC_091408.1, read as the reverse complement.
CTTTACGTTGCTTTACTTTACGTTGCCTTGCTTTACGTTGCTTTATGTTGCCTTGCTTTACGTTGCCTTGCTTTATGTTGCCTTGCTTTACGTTGCCTTGCTTTTCGTCGCCTTGCTTTACGTTGCCTTGACTTGCTTTGCTTTACGTTGCCTTGCTTTAAGTTGCCTTGCCTTGCCTTGCTATACGTTGCCTTCCTTTACGTTGCCTTGCTTTACGTTTCCTTGCCTTGCCTTGCTTAACGTTGCCTTGCTTTACGTTGCTTTACCTTGCCTTGATTTACGTTGCTTTACGTTGCCTTGCTTTACGTTGCTTTACGTTGCCTTGCTTTACGTTGCCTTGGTTTACGTTGCTTTACGTTGCCTTGCTTTAAGTTGCTTTACGTTGCTATACGTTGCTTTACGTTGCTATACGTTGCCTTGCTTTACGTTGCTTTACGTTGCCTTGATTTACGTTGCTTTACGTTGCCTTGCTTTACGTTGCCTTACGTTGCCTTGCTTTACGTTGCCTTGCCTTGCCTTGCTTTTCGCTGTCTTGCTTTACGTTGCCTTACCTTGCCTTGCTATACGTTGCCTTGCTTTATGTTGCCTTGCTTTACGTTGCCTTGCCTTGCCTTGTTTTACGTTGCCTTGCTTTACGTTGCTTTACGTTGCCTTGCTTTATGTTGCTTTACGCAGCCTTGCTTTACGTTGGTTTACGTTGTCTTGCTTTACGTTGCTTTACTTTGCCTTACTTTACGTTGCCTTGCTTTACGTTGCTTTACGTTGCCTTGCTTTACGTTGCTTTACGTTGCATTGCGTTGCTTTTCGTTCCCTTGCATTACGTTGCCTTGCTTTATGTTCCCTTGCATTTCGTTGCCTTGCTTTACGTTGCCTTGCCTTGCATTGCTTTACATTGCTTTACATTGCCTTGCTTTACGTTGATTTATGTTGCCTTGCATTACGTTGTCTTGCCTTGCCTTGCTTTACATTGCTTTACGTTGCCTTGCCTTGCCTTGCTTAATGTTGCCTTTTTTTACATTGCTTTACGTTGCCTTGATTTACGTTGCTTTACGTTGCCTTGCTTTACGTTGCCTTGCTTTACGTTGGTTTACGTTGCCTTGCTTTAAGTTGCTTTACGTTGCTTTACTTTACGTTGCCTTGCTTTACGTTGCTTTATGTTGCCTTGCTTTACGTTGCCTTGCTTTATGTTGCCTTGCTTTACGTTGCCTTGCTTTTCGTCGCCTTGCTTTACGTTGCCTTGACTTGCTTTGCTTTACGTTGCCTTGCTTTAAGTTGCCTTGCCTTGCCTTGCTATACGTTGCCTTCCTTTACGTTGCCTTGCTTTACGTTTCCTTGCCTTGCCTTGCTTAACGTTGCCTTGCTTTACGTTGCTTTACCTTGCCTTGATTTACGTTGCTTTACGTTGCCTTGCTTTACGTTGCTTTACGTTGCCTTGCTTTACGTTGCCTTGGTTTACGTTGCTTTACGTTGCCTTGCTTTAAGTTGCTTTACGTTGCTATACGTTGCTTTACGTTGCTATACGTTGCCTTGCTTTACGTTGCTTTACGTTGCCTTGCTTTACGTTGCTTTACGTTGCCTTACTTTACGTTGCTTTATTTTGCCTTGCTTTACGTTGCTTTACGTTACCTTGATTTACGTTGCTTTACGTTGCCTTCCTTTACGTTGCCTTGCCTTGCTTTACGTTGCCTTGCTTTACGTTGCCTTACCTTGCCTTGCTTTATGTTGCCTTGCTTTACGTTGCCTTGCTTTACGTTGCCTTGCATTGCTTTACGTTGCTTTACGTTGCCTTGCTTTACATTTCTTTATGTTGCATTGCTTTACGATGTCTTGCCTTGCCTTGCTTTACGTTGCCTTGCTTTACGTTGGTTTACGTTGCCTTGCTTTACGTTGCTTTACGTTGCCTTGTTTTACGTTGCTTTACGTTGCCTTGCTTTACGTTGCTTTACGTTGCTTTACGTTGCCTTGCTTTACGTTGCTTTACGTTGCCTTGCTTTACGTTGCTTTACGTTGCTTTACATTGCCTTGCTTTACGTTGCTTTATTTTGCCTTGCTTTACGTTGCTTTACGTTACCTTGATTTACGTTGCTTTACGTTGCCTTGCTTTACGTTGCTTAACGTTGCCTTGCTTTATGTCGCTTTACGTTGCCTTGCTTTACGTTGCCTTGCCTTGCCTTGCTTTACGTTGCTTTACGTTGCCTTGCTTTACGTTGCTTTACGTTGTCTTGCTTTACGTTGCCTTGCTTTGCCTTGCTTTACATGGCTTTACGTTGCCTTGCTTTACGTTGCTTTACTTTGCCTTGCTTTACTTTGCCTTTCCTAGCCTTGATTTACGTTGCTTTACGTTGCCTTGCTTTACGTTGCCTTACGTTGCCTTGCTTTACGTTGCCTCGCTTTACGTTGCTTTACGTTGCCTTGCTTTACGTTGCCTTGCTTTACGTTGCCTTGCCTTCCTTTCCGTTGCCTTGCTTTACGTTGCTTTACGTTGCCTTGCTTTACGTTGCTTTACGATGCCTTGCTTTACGTTGCTTTACGTTGTCTTGATTTACGTTGCCTTGCCTTGCCTTGCTTTACGTTGCCTTGCCATGCTTTACGTAGCCTTGCTTTACGTTGATTTACATTGCCTTGCTTTACGGTGCTTTACGTTGCCTTGCTTTACGTTGCTTTTCATTGCCTTGCTTTACGTTGCGTTAAGTTGCCTTGCTTTACGTTGCCTTGTCTTGCCTTGATTTACGTTGCCTTGCCTTGCCTTGCTTTACGTTGCTTTATGTTGCCTTGCTTTACGTTGCCTTACGTTGCCTTGCTTTACGTTCCCTTGCTTTACGTTGCTTTACTTTGCCTTGCTTTAGGTTGCCTTGCTTTACGTTGCTTTACGTTGCCTTACGTTGCCTTGCTTTACGTTGCCTTGCTTTACGTTGCTTTACTTTGCCTTGCTTTAGGTTGCCTTGCTTTACGTTGCTTTACGTTGCCTTACGTTGCCTTGCTTTACGTTGCCATGCTTTACGTTACTTTACGTTGCCTTGCTTTACGTTGCTTTACGTTGCCTTGCTTTACATTGCTTTACGTTGCCGTGCTTTACGTTGCCTTGGTTTACATTGCTTTACGTTGCCTTGCTTTACGTTGCCTTGCTTTAAGTTGCCTTGCCTTGCTTTACGTTGCCTTGTTTTACGTTGCTTTACGTTGCCTTGCTTTACGTTGCTTTACGATGCCTTGCTTTACGTTGGTTTACGTTGCCTTGCTTTACGTTGCCTTGCTTTACGTTGCCTTGCCTTGCTTTACGTTGACTTGCTTTACATTGCCTTACGTTGCCTTGCTTTACGTTGCTTTACGTTGCTTTATCTTTCTTTACGTTGCCTTGCATTGCTTTACGTTGCTTTACGTTGCCTTGCTTTACCTTTCTTTCTGTTGCCTAGCTTTACGTTTCTATACGTTGCTTTACCTTTCTATACGTTGCCTTGCTTTACGTTGCTTTACGTTGCCTTGCTTTATTTTGCTTTGCGTTGCTTTAACTTTCTTTACGTTGCCTTGCTTTACGTTGCTTTACGTTGCCTTGCGTTATGTTGCTTTACGTTGCTTTACCTTTCTTTACGTTGCCTTGCATTACTTTACGTTGCTTTACGTTGCTTTGCCTTGCCTTACGTTGCCTTGCTTTACGTTGCCTTGCTTTACGTTGCCTTGCTTTACGTTGCTTTGCGTTGCCTAACGTAGCCTTGCTTTACGTGGCCTTGCTTTACGTTGATTTACGTTGCCTTGCATTACGTTTCTTTACGTTGCCTTGCCTTGCTTTACGTTGCTTTACGTCGCCTTCCTTTACGTTGCTTTAAGTTGCCTTGCTTTACGTTGCTTTACGTTGCCTTGCTTTACGTTGCTTTACGTTGCCTTGCTTTACGTTGCCTTGCCTTGCCTTGCTTTACGTTGCTTTACGTTGCCTTGCTTTACGTTGCTTTACGTTGCCTTGCTTTACGTTGCCTTGCCTTGACTTGCTTTACGTTGCTTTACGTTGCCCTGCTTTACGTTGCTTTACGTTGCCTTGCTTTACGTTGCCTTTCCTTGCCTTGCTTTACGTTGCTTTACGTTGCCTTACTTTACGTTGCTTTACGTTGCCTTGTTTTACGTTGCCTTACCTTGCCTTCCTTTACGTTGCTTTACGTTGCCTTCCCTTGCCTTGCTTTACGTTGCTTTACGGTGCCTTGCTTTACGTTGCCTTGCTTTACGTTGCTTTGCCTTGCTTTACGTTGCCTTGCTTTACGTTGCCTTGCTTTACGTTGCCTTGCTTTACGTTGCTTTGCGTTGCCTTACGTAGTCTTGCTTTATGTGGCCTTGCTTTACGTTGCTTTACGTGTCCTTGCTTTACGTTGATTTACTTTGCCTTCCTTTACGTTGCCTTGCTTTACGTTGCCTTGCTTTACGTTGCCTTACGTTGCCTTGCTTTACGTTGCCTTGCCTTGCCTTGCTTTACGCTGTCTTGCTTTACGTTGCCTTACCTTGCCTTGCTATACGTTGCCTTGCTTTATGTTGCCTTGCTTTACGTTGCCTTGCCTTGCCTTGTTTTACGTTGCCTTGCTTTACGTTGCTTTACGTTGCCTTGCTTTATGTTGCTTTACGCTGCCTTGCTTTACGTTGGTTTACGTTGTCTTGCTTTACGTTGCTTTACTTTGCCTTACTTTACGTTGCCTTGCTTTACGTTGCTTTACGTTGCCTTGCTTTACGTTGCTTTACGTTGCATTGCGTTGCTTTTCGTTCCCTTGCATTACGTTGCCTTGCTTTATGTTCCCTTGCATTTCGTTGCCTTGCTTTACGTTGCCTTGCCTTGCATTGCTTTACATTGCTTTACATTGCCTTGCTTTACGTTGATTTATGTTGCCTTGCATTACGTTGTCTTGCCTTGCCTTGCTTTACATTGCTTTACGTTGCCTTGCCTTGCCTTGCTTAATGTTGCCTTTTTTTACATTGCTTTACGTTGCCTTGATTTACGTTGCTTTACGTTGCCTTGCTTTACGTTGGTTTACGTTGCCTTGCTTTAAGTTGCTTTACGTTGCTTTACTTTACGTTGCCTTGCTTTACGTTGCTTTATGTTGCCTTGCTTTACGTTGCCTTGCTTTATGTTGCCTTGCTTTACGTTGCCTTGCTTTTCGTCGCCTTGCTTTACGTTGCCTTGACTTGCTTTGCTTTACGTTGCCTTGCTTTAAGTTGCCTTGCCTTGCCTTGCTATACGTTGCCTTCCTTTACGTTGCCTTGCTTTACGTTTCCTTGCCTTGCCTTGCTTAACGTTGCCTTGCTTTACGTTGCTTTACCTTGCCTTGATTTACGTTGCTTTACGTTGCCTTGCTTTACGTTGCTTTACGTTGCCTTGCTTTACGTTGCCTTGGTTTACGTTGCTTTACGTTGCCTTGCTTTAAGTTGCTTTACGTTGCTATACGTTGCTTTACGTTGCTATACGTTGCCTTGCTTTACGTTGCTTTACGTTGCCTTGATTTACGTTGCTTTACGTTGCCTTGCTTTACGTTGCTTTACGTTGCTTTATGTTGCCCTGGTTTACGTTGCTTTACGTTGCTCTACATTGCCTTGCTTTACGTTGCTTTACGTTGCCTTGCTTTACGTTGCCTTGGTTTACGTTGCTTTACGTTGCCTTGCTTTAAGTTGCTTTACGTTGCTATACGTTGCTTTACGTTGCTATACGTTGCCTTGCTTTACGTTGCTTTACGTTGCCTTGCTTTACGTTGCTTTACGTTGCCTTACTTTACGTTGCTTTATTTTGCCTTGCTTTACGTTGCTTTACGTTACCTTGATTTACGTTGCTTTACGTTGCCTTCCTTTACGTTGCCTTGCCTTGCTTTACGTTCCCTTGCTTTACGTTGCCTTACCTTGCCTTGCTTTATGTTGCCTTGCTTTACGTTGCCTTGCTTTACGTTGCCTTGCATTGCTTTACGTTGCTTTACGTTGCCTTGCTTTACATTTCTTTATGTTGCATTGCTTTACGATGTCTTGCCTTGCCTTGCTTTACGTTGCCTTGCTTTACGTTGGTTTACGTTGCCTTGCTTTACGTTGCTTTACGTTGCCTTGTTTTACGTTGCTTTACGTTGCCTTGCTTTACGTTGCTTTACGTTGCTTTACGTTGCCTTGCTTTACGTTGCTTTACGTTGCCTTGCTTTACGTTGCTTTACGTTGCTTTACATTGCCTTGCTTTACGTTGCTTTATTTTGCCTTGCTTTACGTTGCTTTACGTTACCTTGATTTACGTTGCTTTACGTTGCCTTGCTTTACGTTGCTTAACGTTGCCTTGCTTTATGTCGCTTTACGTTGCCTTGCTTTACGTTGCCTTGCCTTGCCTTGCTTTACGTTGCTTTACGTTGCCTTGCTTTACGTTGCTTTACGTTGTCTTGCTTTACGTTGCCTTGCTTTGCCTTGCTTTACATGGCTTTACGTTGCCTTGCTTTACGTTGCTTTACTTTGCCTTGCTTTACTTTGCCTTTCCTAGCCTTGATTTACGTTGCTTTACGTTGCCTTACTTTACGTTGCTTTACGTTGCCTTGCTTTACGTTGCCTTGCTTTACGTTGCCTTGCCTTGCTTTACTTTGCCTTGCTTTACGTTGCTTTACGTTGCCTTGCTTTACGTTGCTTTACGATGCCTTGCTTTACATTGCTTTACGTTGTCTTGATTTACGTTGCCTTGCCTTGCCTTGCTTTACGTTGCCTTGCCTTGCTTTACGTAGCCTTGCTTTACGTTGATTTACATTGCCTTGCTTTACGGTGCTTTACGTTGCCTTGCTTTACGTTGCTTTTCGTTGCCTTGCTTTACGTTGCGTTAAGTTGCCTTGCTTTACGTTGCCTTGTCTTGCCTTGATTTACGTTGCCTTGCCTTGCCTTGCTTTACGTTGCTTTACGTTGCCTTGCTTTACGTTGCCTTACGTTGCCTTGCTTTACGTTCCCTTGCTTTACGTTGCTTTACATTGCCTTGCTTTACGTTGCCTTACGTTGCCCTACTTTACGTTGCCTTCCTTTACGTTGCTTTACGTTGCCTTGCTTTACGTTGCCTTTCTTTACTTTGCCTTACGTTGCCTTGCTTTACGTTGCCTTGCATTACATTGCTTTACGTTGCCTTATGTTGCCTTCCTTTACGTTGCCTTGCTTTACGTTACTTTACGTTGCCTTGCTTTACGTTGCTTTACGTTGCCTTGCTTTACATTGCTTTACGTTGCCTTGCTTTACGTTGCCTTGGTTTACATTGCTTTACGTTGCCTTGCTTTACGTTGCCTTGCTTTAAGTTGCCTTGCCTTGCTTTACGTTGCCTTGCTTTACGTTGCTTTACGTTGCTTTACCTTTCTTTACGTTGCCTTGCATTGCTTTACGTTGCTTTACGTTGCCTTGCTTTACCTTTCTTTCTGTTTCCTAGCTTTAAATTTCTATACGTTGCTTTACCTTTCTATACGTTGCCTTGCTTTACGTTGCTTTACGTTGCCTTGCTTTATTTTGCTTTGCGTTGCTTTAACTTTCTTTACGTTGCCTTGCTTTACGTTGCTTTACGTTGCCTTGCGTTATGGTGCTTTACGTTGCTTTACCTTTCTTTACGTTGCCTTGCATTACTTTACGTTGCTTTACGTTGCTTTGCCTTGCCTTACGTTGCCTTGCTTTAATTGCCTTGCTTTACGTTGCCTTGCTTTACGTTGCTTTGCGTTGCCTAACGTAGCCTTGCTTTACGTGGCCTTGCTTTACGTTGATTTACCTTGCCTTGCTTTACGTTTCTTTACGTTGCCTTGCCTTGCTTTACGTTGCTTTACGTCGCCTTGCTTTACGTTGCTTTACGTTGCCTTGCTTTACGTTGCCTTGCCTTGCCTTGCTTTACGTTGCTTTACGTTGCCTTGCTTTACGTTGCTTTACGTTGCCTTGCTTTACGTTGCCTTCCCTTGCCTTGCTTTACGTTGCTTTACGTTGCCCTGCTTTACGTTGCTTTACGTTGCATTGCTTTACGTTGCCTTTCCTTGCCTTGCTTTACGTTGCTTTACGTTGCCTTGCTTTACGTTGCTTTACGTTGCCTTGCTTTACGTTGCCTTGCCTTGCCTTGCTTTACGTTGCTTTACGTAACCCTGCTTTACGTTGCTTTACGTCGCCTTGCTTTACGTTGCTTTACGTTGCCTTGCTTTACGTTGCCTTGCCTTGCCTTGCTTTACGTTGCTTTACGTTGCCTTGCTTTACGTTGCTTTACGTTGCCTTGCTTTACGTTGCCTTCCCTTGCCTTGCTTTACGTTGCTTTACGTTGCCCTGCTTTACGTTGCTTTACGTTGCATTGCTTTACGTTGCCTTTCCTTGCCTTGCTTTACGTTGCTTTACGTTGCCTTGCTTTACGTTGCTTTACGTTGCCTTGCTTTACGTTGCCTTGCCTTGCCTTGCTTTACGTTGCTTTACGTAACCCTGCTTTACGTTGCTTTACGTTGCCTTGCTTTACGTTGCCTTTCCTTGCCTTGCTTTACGTTGTTTTACGTTGCCTTACTTTACGTTGCTTTACGTTGCCTTGTTTTACGTTGCCTTGCCTTGCCTAACTTTACGTTGCTTTACGTTGCCTTGCCTTGCCTTGCTTTACGTTGCTTTACGGTGCCTTGCTTTACATTACCTTGCTTTACGTTGCTTTGCCTTGCCTTACGTTGCCTTGCTTTACGTTGCCTTGCTTTACGTTGCCTTGCTTTACGTTGCTTTGCGTTGCCTTACGTAGTCTTGCTTTATGTGGCCTTGCTTTACGTTGCTTTACGTGTCCTTGCTTTACGTTGATTTACTTTGCCTTCCTTTACGTTGCCTTCCTTTACGTTGCCTTGCTTTACGTTGCCTTACGTTGCCTTGCTTTACGTTGCCTTGCCTTGCCTTGCTTTACGCTGTCTTGCTTTACGTTGCCTTACCTTGCCTTGCTATACGTTGCCTTGCTTTATGTTGCCTTGCTTTACGTTGACTTGCCTTGCCTTGTTTTACGTTGCCTTGCTTTACGTTGCTTTACGTTGCCTTGCTTTATGTTGCTTTACGTTGCCTTGCTTTACGCTGCCTTGCTTTACGTTGGTTTACGTTGCCTTGCTTTACGTTGCTTTACTTTGCCTTACTTTACGTTGCCTTGCTTTACGTTGCTTTACGTTGCCTTGCTTTACGTTGCTTTACGTTGCATTGCGTTGCTTTTCGTTCCCTTGCATTACGTTGCCTTGCTTTATGTTCCCTTGCATTTCGTTGCCTTGCTTTACGTTGCCTTGCCTTGCATTGCTTTACATTGCTTTACATTGCCTTGCTTTATGTTGATTTATGTTGCCTTGCATTACGTTGTCTTGCCTTGCCTTGCTTTACATTGCTTTACGTTGCCTTGCCTTGCCTTGCTTAATGTTGCCTTGCTTTACATTGCTTTACGTTGCCTTGATTTACGTTGCTTTACGTTGCCTTGCTTTACGATGCCTTGCTTTACGTTGGTTTACGTTGCCTTGCTTTAAGTTGCCTTGCTTTATGTTGCTTTACGTTGCTTTACTTTACGTTGCCTTGCTTTACGTTGCCTTACGTTGCCTTGCTTTACGTTGCCTTGCTTTACGTTGCCTTGCTTTTCGTCGCCTTGCTTTACGTTCCCTTGACTTGCCTTGCTTTACGTTGCCTTGCTTTAAGTTGCCTTGCCTTGCCTTGCTATACATTGCCTTCCTTTACGTTGCCTTGCTTTACGTTGCCTTGCCTTGCCTTGCTTAACGTTGCCTTGCTTTACGTTGCTTTACGTTGCCTTGATTTACGTTGCTTTACGTTGCCTTGCTTTACGTTGCTTTACGTTGCTTTATGTTGCCTTGGTTTACGTTGCTTTATGTTGCTCTACATTGCCTTGCTTTACGTTGCTTTACGTTGCCTTGCTTTACGTTGCCTTGGTTTACGTTGCTTTACGTTGCCTTGCTTTAAGTTGCTTTACGTTGCTATACGTTGCTTTACGTTGCTATACGTTGCCTTGCTTTACGTTGCTTTACGTTGCCTTGATTTACGTTGCTTTACGTTGCCTTGCTTTACGTTGCTTTACGTTGCTTTATGTTGCCCTGGTTTACGTTGCTTTACGTTGCTCTACATTGCCTTGCTTTACGTTGCTTTACGTTGCCTTGCTTTACGTTGCCTTGGTTTACGTTGCTTTACGTTGCCTTGCTTTAAGTTGCTTTACGTTGCTATACGTTGCTTTACGTTGCTTTAAGTTTCCTTGCTTTACGTTGCTTTACGTTGCCTTGCTTTACCTTGCCTTACGTTGCCTTGCTTTACGTTGCCTTGCCTTGCTTTACGTTTTGTTACGTTGCCTTGCTTTATGTTTCCTTGCTTTACGTTGCCTTGCTTTATGTTGCTTTACGTTGCCTTGCTTTACGTTGCCTTGATTTACGTTGCCTTACGTTGCCTTGGTTTACGTTGCCTTGCTTTACGTTGCCTTACGTTGCCTTGCTTTACGTTGCCTCGCTTTACGTTGCTTTACGTTGCCTTGCTTTACGTTACGTTGCTTTACGTTGCCTTGCTTTACGTTGCCTTGCTTTACGTTGCCTTGCCTTCCTTTCCGTTGCCTTGCTTTACGTTGCTTTACGTTGCCTTGCTTTACGTTGCTTTACGATGCCTTGCTTTACGTTGCTTTACGTTGTCTTGATTTACGTTGCCTTGCCTTGCCTTGCTTTACGTTGCCTTGCCATGCTTTACGTAGCCTTGCTTTACGTTGATTTACATTGCCTTGCTTTACGGTGCTTTACGTTGCCTTGCTTTACGTTGCTTTTCATTGCCTTGCTTTACGTTGCGTTAAGTTGCCTTGCTTTACGTTGCCTTGTCTTGCCTTGATTTACGTTGCCTTGCCTTGCCTTGCTTTACGTTGCTTTATGTTGCCTTGCTTTACGTTGCCTTACGTTGCCTTGCTTTACGTTCCCTTGCTTTACGTTGCTTTACATTGCCTTGCTTTACGTTGCCCTACGTTGCCCTATTTTACGTTGCCTTCCTTTACGTTGCTTTACGTTGCCTTGCTTTACGTTGCCTTGCTTTACGTTGCTTTACTTTGCCTTGCTTTAGGTTGCCTTGCTTTACGTTGCTTTACGTTGCCTTACGTTGCCTTGCTTTACGTTGCCATGCTTTACGTTACTTTACGTTGCCTTGCTTTACGTTGCTTTACGTTGCCTTGCTTTACATTGCTTTACGTTGCCGTGCTTTACGTTGCCTTGGTTTACATTGCTTTACGTTGCCTTGCTTTACGTTGCCTTGCTTTAAGTTGCCTTGCCTTGCTTTACGTTGCCTTGTTTTACGTTGCTTTACGTTGCCTTGCTTTACGTTGCTTTACGATGCCTTGCTTTACGTTGGTTTACGTTGCCTTGCTTTACGTTGCCTTGCTTTACGTTGCCTTGCCTTGCTTTACGTTGACTTGCTTTACGTTGCTTTACGTTGCCTTGCTTTACGTTGCTTTACGTTGCTTTACCTTTCTTTACGTTGCCTTGCATTGCTTTACGTTGCTTTACGTTGCCTTGCTTTACCTTTCTTTCTGTTGCCTAGCTTTACGTTTCTATACGTTGCTTTACCTTTCTATACGTTGCCTTGCTTTACGTTGCTTTACGTTGCCTTGCTTTATTTTGCTTTGCGTTGCTTTAACTTTCTTTACGTTGCCTTGCTTTACGTTGCTTTACGTTGCCTTGCGTTATGTTGCTTTACGTTGCTTTACCTTTCTTTACGTTGCCTTGCATTACTTTACGTTGCTTTACGTTGCTTTGCCTTGCCTTACGTTGCCTTGCTTTACGTTGCCTTGCTTTACGTTGCCTTGCTTTACGTTGCTTTGCGTTGCCTAACGTAGCCTTGCTTTACGTGGCCTTGCTTTACGTTGATTTACGTTGCCTTGCATTACGTTTCTTTACGTTGCCTTGCCTTGCTTTACGTTGCTTTACGTCGCCTTCCTTTACATTGCTTTAAGTTGCCTTGCTTTACGTTGCTTTACGTTGCCTTGCTTTACGTTGCTTTACGTTGCCTTGCTTTACGTTGCCTTGCCTTGCCTTGCTTTACGTTGCTTTACGTTGCCTTGCTTTACGTTGCTTTACGTTGCCTTGCTTTACGTTGCCTTGCCTTGCCTTGCTTTACGTTGCTTTACGTTGCCCTGCTTTACGTTGCTTTACGTTGCCTTGCTTTACGTTGCCTTTCCTTGCCTTGCTTTACGTTGCTTTACGTTGCCTTACTTTACGTTGCTTTACGTTGCCTTGTTTTACGTTGCCTTACCTTGCCTTCCTTTACGTTGCTTTACGTTGCCTTCCCTTGCCTTGCTTTACGTTGCTTTACGGTGCCTTGCTTTACGTTGCCTTGCTTTACGTTGCTTTGCCTTGCTTTACGTTGCCTTGCTTTACGTTGCCTTGCTTTACGTTGCCTTGCTTTACGTTGCTTTGCGTTGCCTTACGTAGTCTTGCTTTATGTGGCCTTGCTTTACGTTGCTTTACGTGTCCTTGCTTTACGTTGATTTACTTTGCCTTCCTTTACGTTGCCTTGCTTTACGTTGCCTTGCTTTACGTTGCCTTACGTTGCCTTGCTTTACGTTGCCTTGCCTTGCCTTGCTTTACGCTGTCTTGCTTTACGTTGCCTTACCTTGCCTTGCTATACGTTGCCTTGCTTTATGTTGCCTTGCTTTACGTTGCCTTGCCTTGCCTTGTTTTACGTTGCCTTGCTTTACGTTGCTTTACGTTGCCTTGCTTTATGTTGCTTTACGCTGCCTTGCTTTACGTTGGTTTACGTTGTCTTGCTTTACGTTGCTTTACTTTGCCTTACTTTACGTTGCCTTGCTTTACGTTGCTTTACGTTGCCTTGCTTTACGTTGCTTTACGTTGCATTGCGTTGCTTTTCGTTCCCTTGCATTACGTTGCCTTGCTTTATGTTCCCTTGCATTTCGTTGCCTTGCTTTACGTTGCCTTGCCTTGCATTGCTTTACATTGCTTTACATTGCCTTGCTTTACGTTGACTTATGTTGCCTTGCATTACGTTGTCTTGCCTTGCCTTGCTTTACATTGCTTTACGTTGCCTTGCCTTGCCTTGCTTAATGTTGCCTTGCTTTACATTGCTTTACGTTGCCTTGATTTACGTTGCTTTACGTTGCCTTGCTTTACGTTGCCTTGCTTTACGTTGGTTTACGTTGCCTTGCTTTAAGTTGCCTTGCTTTATGTTGCTTTACGTTGCTTTACTTTACGTTGCCTTGCTTTACGTTGCTTTATGTTGCCTTGCTTTACGTTGCCTTGCTTTATGTTGCCTTGCTTTACGTTGCCTTGCTTTTCGTCGCCTTGCTTTACGTTGCCTTGACTTGCCTTGCTTTACGTTGCCTTGCTTTAAGTTGCCTTGCCTTGCCTTGCTATACGTTGCCTTCCTTTACGTTGCCTTGCTTTACGTTGCCTTGCCTTGCCTTGCTTAACGTTGCCTTGCTTTACGTTGCTTTACCTTGCCTTGATTTACGTTGCTTTAAGTTGCCTTGCTTTACGTTGCTTTACGTTGCCTTGCTTTACGTTGCCTTGGTTTACGTTGCTTTACGTTGCCTTGCTTTAAGTTGCTTTACGTTGCTATACGTTGCTTTACGTTGCTATGCGTTGCCTTGCTTTACGTTGCTTTACGTTGCCTTGATTTACGTTGCTTTACGTTGCCTTGCTTTACGTTGCTTTACGTTGCTTTATGTTGCCCTGGTTTACGTTGCTTTACGTTGCTCTACATTGCCTTGCTTTACGTTGCTTTACGTTGCCTTGCTTTACGTTGCCTTGGTTTACGTTGCTTTACGTTGCCTTGCTTTAAGTTGCTTTACGTTGCTATACGTTGCTTTACGTTGCTATACGTTGCCTTGCTTTACGTTGTTTTACGTTGCCTTGCTTTACGTTGCTTTACGTTGCCTTACTTTACGTTGCTTTATTTTGCCTTGCTTTACGTTGCTTTACGTTACCTTGATTTACGTTGCTTTACGTTGCCTTCCTTTACGTTGCCTTGCCTTGCTTTACGTTCCCTTGCTTTACGTTGCCTTACCTTGCCTTGCTTTATGTTGCCTTGCTTTACGTTGCCTTGCTTTACGTTGCCTTGCATTGCTTTACGTTGCTTTACGTTGCCTTGCTTTACATTTCTTTATGTTGCATTGCTTTACGATGTCTTGCCTTGCCTTGCTTTACGTTGCCTTGCTTTACGTTGGTTTACGTTGCCTTGCTTTACGTTGCTTTACGTTGCCTTGTTTTACGTTGCTTTACGTTGCCTTGCTTTACGTTGCTTTACGTTGCTTTACGTTGCCTTGCTTTACGTTGCTTTACGTTGCCTTGCTTTACGTTGCTTTACGTTGCTTTACATTGCCTTGCTTTACGTTGCTTTATTTTGCCTTGCTTTACGTTGCTTTACGTTACCTTGATTTACGTTGCTTTACGTTGCCTTGCTTTACGTTGCTTAACGTTGCCTTGCTTTATGTCGCTTTACGTTGCCTTGCTTTACGTTGCCTTGCCTTGCCTTGCTTTACGTTGCTTTACGTTGCCTTGCTTTACGTTGCTTTACGTTGTCTTGCTTTACGTTGCCTTGCTTTGCCTTGCTTTACATGGCTTTACGTTGCCTTGCTTTACGTTGCTTTACTTTGCCTTGCCTTACTTTGCCTTTCCTAGCCTTGATTTACGTTGCTTTACGTTGCCTTACTTTACGTTGCTTTACGTTGCCTTGCTTTACGTTGCCTTGCCTTGCTTTACTTTGCCTTCCTTTACGTTGCTTTACGTTGCCTTGCTTTACGTTGCTTTACGATGCCTTGCTTTACATTGCTTTACGTTGTCTTGATTTACGTTGCCTTGCCTTGCCTTGCTTTACGTTGCCTTGCCTTGCTTTACGTAGCCTTGCTTTACGTTGATTTACATTGCCTTGCTTTACGGTGCTTTACGTTGCCTTGCTTTACGTTGCTTTTCGTTGCCTTGCTTTACGTTGCGTTAAGTTGCCTTGCTTTACGTTGCCTTGTCTTGCCTTGATTTACGTTGCCTTGCCTTGCCTTGCTTTACGTTGCTTTACGTTGCCTTGCTTTACGTTGCCTTACGTTGCCTTGCTTTATGTTCCCTTGCTTTACGTTGCTTTACATTGCCTTGCTTTACGTTGCCTTACGTTGCCCTACTTTACGTTGCCTTCCTTTACGTTGCTTTACGTTGCCTTGCCTTACGTTTCTTTACGTTTCTTTACGTGGCTTCACTTTGCCTTGCTTTACGTTGCCTTGCTTTACGTTGCTTTACGTTGCCTTATGTTGCCTTGCTTTACGTTGCCTTGCTTTACGTTACTTTACGTTGCCTTGCTTTACGTTGCTTTACGTTGCCTTGCTTTACATTGCTTTACGTTGCCTTGCTTTACGTTGCCTTGGTTTACATTGCTTTACGTTGCCTTGCTTTACGTTGCCTTGCTTTAAGTTGCCTTGCCTTGCTTTACGTTGCCTTGCTTTACGTTGCTTTACGTTGCTTTACCTTTCTTTACGTTGCCTTGCATTGCTTTACGTTGCTTTACGTTGCCTTGCTTTACCTTTCTTTCTGTTTCCTAGCTTTACGTTTCTATACGTTGCTTTAACTTTCTATACGTTGCCTTGCTTTACTTTGCTTTACGTTGCCTTGCTTTATTTTGCTTTGCGTTGCTTTAACTTTCTTTACGTTGCCTTGCTTTACGTTGCTTTTCGTTGCCTTGCGTTATGTTGCTTTACGTTGCTTTACCTTTCTTTACGTTGCCTTGCATTACTTTACGTTGCTTTACGTTGCTTTGCCTTGCCTTACGTTGCCTTGCTTTAATTGCCTTGCTTTACGTTGCCTTGCTTTACGTTGCTTTGCGTTGCCTAACGTAGCCTTGCTTTACGTGGCCTTGCTTTACGTTGATTTACGTTGCCTTGCTTTACGTTTCTTTACGTTGCCTTGCCTTGCTTTACGTTGCTTTACGTCGCCTTGCTTTACGTTGCTTTACGTTGCCTTGCTTTACGTTGCCTTGCCTTGCCTTGCTTTACGTTGCTTTACGTTGCCTTGCTTTACGTTGCTTTACGTTGCCTTGCTTTACGTTGCCTTCCCTTGCCTTGCTTTACGTTGCTTTACGTTGCCCTGCTTTACGTTGCTTTACGTTGCATTGCTTTACGTTGCCTTTCCTTGCCTTGCTTTACGTTGCTTTACGTTGCCTTGCTTTACGTTGCTTTACGTTGCCTTGCTTTACGTTGCCTTGCCTTGCCTTGCTTTACGTTGCTTTACGTTGCCCTGCTTTACGTTGCTTTACGTTGCCTTGCTTTACGTTGCCTTTCCTTGCCTTGCTTTACGTTGTTTTACGTTGCCTTACTTTACGTTGCTTTACGTTGCCTTGTTTTACGTTGCCTTGCCTTGCCTAACTTTACGTTGCTTTACGTTGCCTTGCCTTGCCTTGCTTTACGTTGCTTTACGGTGCCTTGCTTTACATTACCTTGCTTTACGTTGCTTTGCCTTGCCTTACGTTGCCTTGCTTTACGTTGCCTTGCTTTACGTTGCCTTGCTTTACGTTGCTTTGCGTTGCCTTACGTAGTCTTGCTTTATGTGGCCTTGCTTTACGTTGCTTTACGTGTCCTTGCTTTACGTTGATTTACTTTGCCTTCCTTTACGTTGCTTTCCTTTACGTTGCCTTGCTTTACGTTGCCTTACGTTGCCTTGCTTTACGTTGCCTTGCCTTGCCTTGCTTTACGCTGTCTTGCTTTACGTTGCCTTACCTTGCCTTGCTATACGTTGCCTTGCTTTATGTTGCCTTGCTTTACGTTGACTTGCCTTGCCTTGTTTTACGTTGCCTTGCTTTACGTTGCTTTACGTTGCCTTGCTTTATGTTGCTTTACGTTGCCTTGCTTTACGCTGCCTTGCTTTACGTTGGTTTACGTTGCCTTGCTTTACGTTGCTTTACTTTGCCTTACTTTACGTTGCCTTGCTTTACGTTGCTTTACGTTGCCTTGCTTTACGTTGCTTTACGTTGCATTGCGTTGCTTTTCGTTTCCTTGCATTACGTTGCCTTGCTTTATGTTCCCTTGCATTTCGTTGCCTTGCTTTACGTTGCCTTGCCTTGCATTGCTTTACATTGCTTTACATTGCCTTGCTTTATGTTGATTTATGTTGCCTTGCATTACGTTGTCTTGCCTTGCCTTGCTTTACATTGCTTTACGTTGCCTTGCCTTGCCTTGCTTAATGTTGCCTTGCTTTACATTGCTTTACGTTGCCTTGATTTACGTTGCTTTACGTTGCCTTGCTTTACGTTGCCTTGCTTTACGTTGGTTTACGTTGCCTTGCTTTAAGTTGCCTTGCTTTATGTTGCTTTACGTTGCTTTACTTTACGTTGCCTTGCTTTACGTTGCTTTACGTTGCCTTGCTTTACGTTGCCTTGCTTTACGTTGCCTTGCTTTTCGTCGCCTTGCTTTACGTTGCCTTGACTTGCCTTGCTTTACGTTGCCTTGCTTTAAGTTGCCTTGCCTTGCCTTGCTATACATTGCCTTCCTTTACGTTGCCTTGCTTTACGTTGCCTTGCCTTGCCTTGCTTAACGTTGCCTTGCTTTACGTTGCTTTACGTTGCCTTGATTTACGTTGCTTTACGTTGCCTTGCTTTACGTTGCTTTACGTTGCTTTATGTTGCCTTGGTTTACGTTGCTTTATGTTGCTCTACATTGCCTTGCTTTACGTTGCTTTACGTTGCCTTGCTTTACGTTGCCTTGGTTTACGTTGCTTTACGTTGCCTTGCTTTAAGTTGCTTTACGTTGCTATACGTTGCTTTACGTTGCTATACGTTGCCTTGCTTTACGTTGCTTTACGTTGCCTTGATTTACGTTGCTTTACGTTGCCTTGCTTTACGTTGCTTTACGTTGCTTTACGTTGCTTTATGTTGCCCTGGTTTACGTTGCTTTACGTTGCTCTACATTGCCTTGCTTTACGTTGCTTTACGTTGCCTTGCTTTACGTTGCCTTGGTTTACGTTGCTTTACGTTGCCTTGCTTTAAGTTGCTTTACGTTGCTATACGTTGCTTTACGTTGCTTTATTTTGCCTTGCTATACGTTGCTTTACGTTACCTTGATTTACGTTGCTTTACGTTGCCTTGCTTTACGTTGCTTAACGTTGCCTTGCTTTATGTCGCTTTACGTTGCCTTGCTTTACGTTGCCTTGCCTTGCCTTGCTTTACGTTACTTTACGTTGCCTTGCTTTACGTTGCTTTACTTTGCCTTGCTTTACGTTGCCTTTCCTAGCCTTGATTTACGTTGCTTTACGTTGCCTTACTTTACGTTGCTTTACGTTGCCTTTCTTTACGTTGCCTTGCTTTACGTTGCCTTGCCTTGCTTTACGTTGCCTTGCTTTACGTTGCTTTACGTTGCCTTGCTTTACGTTGCTTTACGATGCCTTGCTTTACGTTGCTTTACGTTGTCTTGATTTACGTTGCCTTGCCTTGCCTTGCTTTACGTTGCCTTGCCTTGCTTTACGTAGCCTTGCTTTACGTTGATTTACATTGCCTTGCTTTACGGTGCTTTACGTTGCCTTGCTTTACGTTGCCTTGCTTTACGTTGCCTTGCTTTTCGTCGCCTTGCTTTACGTTGCCTTGACTTGCCTTGCTTTACGTTGCCTTGCTTTAAGTTGCCTTGCCTTGCCTTGCTATACATTGCCTTCCTTTACGTTGCCTTGCTTTACGTTGCCTTGCCTTGCCTTGCTTAACGTTGCCTTGCTTTACGTTGCTTTACGTTGCCTTGATTTACGTTGCTTTACGTTGCCTTGCTTTACGTTGCTTTACGTTGCTTTATGTTGCCTTGGTTTACGTTGCTTTATGTTGCTCTACATTGCCTTGCTTTACGTTGCTTTACGTTGCCTTGCTTTACGTTGCCTTGGTTTACGTTGCTTTACGTTGCCTTGCTTTAAGTTGCTTTACGTTGCTATACGTTGCTTTACGTTGCTATACGTTGCCTTGCTTTACGTTGCTTTACGTTGCCTTGATTTACGTTGCTTTACGTTGCCTTGCTTTACGTTGCTTTACGTTGCTTTATGTTGCCCTGGTTTACGTTGCTTTACGTTGCTCTACATTGCCTTGCTTTACGTTGCTTTACGTTGCCTTGCTTTACGTTGCCTTGGTTTACGTTGCTTTACGTTGCCTTGCTTTAAGTTGCTTTACGTTGCTATACGTTGCTTTACGTTGCTTTATTTTGCCTTGCTATACGTTGCTTTACGTTACCTTGATTTACGTTGCTTTACGTTGCCTTGCTTTACGTTGCTTAACGTTGCCTTGCTTTATGTCGCTTTACGTTGCCTTGCTTTACGTTGCCTTGCCTTGCCTTGCTTTACGTTACTTTACGTTGCCTTGCTTTACGTTGCTTTACTTTGCCTTGCTTTACGTTGCCTTTCCTAGCCTTGATTTACGTTGCTTTACGTTGCCTTACTTTACGTTGCTTTACGTTGCCTTTCTTTACGTTGCCTTGCTTTACGTTGCCTTGCCTTGCTTTACGTTGCCTTGCTTTACGTTGCTTTACGTTGCCTTGCTTTACGTTGCTTTACGATGCCTTGCTTTACGTTGCTTTACGTTGTCTTGATTTACGTTGCCTTGCCTTGCCTTGCTTTACGTTGCCTTGCCTTGCTTTACGTAGCCTTGCTTTACGTTGATTTACATTGCCTTGCTTTACGGTGCTTTACGTTGCCTTGCTTTACGTTGCTTTTCGTTGCCTTGCTTTACGTTGCGTTAAGTTGCCTTGCATTACGTTGCCTTGTCTTGCCTTGATTTACGTTGCCTTGCCTTGCCTTGCTTTACGTTGCTTTACGTTGCCTTGCTTTACGTTGCCTTACGTTGCCTTGCTTTACGTTCCCTTGCTTTACGTTGCTTTACATTGCCTTGCTTTACGTTGCCTTACGTTGCCCTACTTTACGTTGCCTTCCTTTACGTTGCTTTACGTTGCCTTGCTTTACGTTGCCTTTCTTTACGTTGCTTTACGTTGCCTTGCTTTACGTTGCCTTGCTTTACGTTGCTTTACGTTGCCTTACGTTGCCTTGCTTTACGTTGCCTTGCTTTACGTTACTTTACGTTGCCTTGCTTTACGTTGCTTTACGTTGCCTTGCTTTACATTGCTTTACGTTGCCTTGCTTTACGTTGCCTTGGTTTACATTGCTTTACGTTGCCTTGCTTTACGTTGCCTTGCTTTAAGTTGCCTTGACTTGCTTTACGTTGCCTTGCTTTACGTTGCTTTACGTTGCCTTGCTTTACGTTGCTTTACGATGCCTTGCTTTACGTTGCTTTACGTTGCCTTGCTTTACGTTGCCTTGCTTTACGTTGCCTTGCCTTGCTTTACGTTGCATTGCTTTACGTTGCTTTACGTTGCCTTGCTTTACGTTGCTTTACGTTGCTTTACCTTTCTTTACGTTGCCTTGCATTGCTTTACGTTGCTTTACGTTGCCTTGCTTTACCTTTCTTTCTGTTGCCTAGGTTTACGTTTCTATACGTTGCTTTACCTTTCTATACGTTGCCTTGCTTTACGTTGCTTTACGTTGCCTTGCTTTATTTTGCTTTGCGTTGCTTTAACTTTCTTTACGTTGCCTTGCTTTACGTTGCTTTACGTTGCCTTGCTTTATGTTGCTTTACGTTACTTTACCTTTCTTTACGTTGCCTTGCATTGCTTTACATTGCTTTACGTTGCCTTGCCTTGCTTTACGTTGCCTTGCTTTACGTTGCCTTGCTTTACGTTTCCATGCTTTACGTTGCTTTGCCTTGCCTTACGTTGCCTTGCTTTACGTTGCCTTGCTTTACGTTGCCTTGCTTTACGTTGCTTTGCGTTGCCTAACGTAGCCTTGCTTTACGTTGCCTTGCTTTACGTTGCATTTCCTTGCCTTGCTTTACGTTGCTTTACGTTGCCTTGCTTTACGTTGCCTTGCTTTACGTTGCTTTGCGTTGCCTAACGTAGCCTTGCTTTACGTTGCCTTGTTTTACGTTGCCTTGCCTTGCCTTCCTTTACGTTGCCTTACGTTGCCTTGCCTTCCCTTACGTTGCTTTACGGTGCCTTGCTTTATGTTGCCTTGCTTTACGTTACTTTGCATTGCCTTACGTTGCCTTGCTTTACGTTGCCTTGCTTTACGTTGCCTTGCTTTACGTTGCTTTGCGTTGCCTTACGTAGTCTTGCTTTACGTGGCCTTGCTTTACGTTGCTTTACGTTTCCTTGCTTTACGTTGATTTACTTTGCCTTCCTTTACGTTGCCTTGCTTTACGTTGCCTTGCTATACGTTGCCTTGCTTTATGTTGCCTTGCTTTACGTTGCCTTGCCTTGCCTTGTTTTACGTTGCCTTGCTTTACGTTTCTTTACGTTGCCTTGCTTTATGTTGCTTTACGTTGCCTTGCTTTACGCTGCCTTGCTTTACGTTGGTTTACGTTGCCTTGCTTTACGTTCCCTTGCCTTGCCTTGCTTTACGTTGCCTTGCTTTACGTTGCTTTACGTTTCCTTGCTTTACGTTGCTTTAAGTTGCCTTGCTTTACATTGCTTTACGTTGCCTTAGTTTACATTGCTTTACGTTGCTTTACGTTGCCTTGCTTTACGTTGCTTTAGGTTGCCTTGTTTTTCGTTGCTTTACGTTGCTTTACGTTGCCTTGCTTTATGTTACTTAACGTTGCCTTGCTTTACGTTCCCCTGCTTAACGTTGCCTTGCCTTCCCTTCCTTTATGTTGCCTTGTTTTACGTTGCTTTACGTTACCTTGCTTTACATTGCTTTACGTTGCTTTACGTTGCCTTGCTTTACGTTGCTTTACGTTGCTCTACTTTGCCTTGCTTTACGTTGCTTTACGTTGCCTTGCTTTACGTTGCCTTGGTTTACGTTGCTTTACGTTTCGTTGCTTTAAGTTGCTTTACGTTGCTATACGTTGCTTTACGTTGCTATACGTTTCTTTGCTTTACGTTGCTTTACGTTGACTTGCTTTATGTGGGTTTACGTTGCCTTGCTTTACGTTGCCTTGCTTTATGTTGCTTTACGTTGCCTTGCCTTGCTTTACGTTGCCTTGATTTAAGTTGCTTTACATAGCCTTGCTTTACGTTGCTTTACGTTGCCTTGCTTTAAGATGCCTTGCCTTGCCTTGCTTTACGTTGTTTTAAGTTGCCTTGCTTTACGTTGCTTTACGTTGCCTTGCTTTACTTTGCCTTGCCTTGCCTTGCTTTACGTTGCCTTTCTTTACGTTGCTTTATGTTGCCTTGCTTTACGTTGCTTTACGTTGCTTTACGTTGCCGTGCTTTACGTTGCTTTATGTTGCCTTGCTTTACGTTGCCTTACGTTGCCTTGCTTTACGTTGCCTTGCTTTACGTTGCTTTACGATGCCTTGCTTTACGTTGCTTTACGTTGCCTTGATTTACGTTGTCTTGCTTTACGTTGCCTTGCCTTGCCTTGCTTTAAGTTGCCTTGCCTTGCTTTACGTAGCCTTGCTTTACGTTGATTTACTTTGCCTTGCTTTACAATGCTTTACGTTGCCTTGCTTTACGTTGCTTTTCATTGCCTTGCTTTACGTTGCTTTAAGTTGCCTTGCTTTACGTTGCCTTGCCTTGACTTGCTTTACGTTGCCTTGCCTTGACTTGCTTTAAGTTGCTTTACGTTGCCTTGCTTTATGTTGCCTTACGTTGCCCTACTTTACGTTGCCTTCCTTTACGTTGCTTTACGTTACCTTTCTTTACGTTGCTTTATGTTGCCTTGCTTTACGTTGCCTTACTTTACGTTGCTTTACGTTGCCTTACGTTGCCTTGCTTTACGTTGCCTTGCTTTACTTTACTTTATGTTGCCTTGCTTTACGTTGCTTTACGTTGCCTTGCTTTACGTTGCTTTACGTTGCCTTGCTTTATGTTGCCTTACGTTGCCTTGCTTTACGTTGCCTTGCTTTACGTTGCTTTACGTTGCCTTGCTTTACGTTGCCTTGCCTTGCTTTACGTTGCCTTGCATTACGTTGCTTTACATTGCCTTGCTTCACGTTGCTTTACGATGCCTTGCTTTACGTTGCTTTACGTTGCCTTGCTTCACATTGCCTTGCTTTACGTTGCCTTGCCTTGCTTTACGTTGCCTTGCTTTACGTTGTTTTACGTTGCCTTCCTTTACGTAGCCTTGCTTTACTTTGCCTTGCTTTACGTTGCTTAACGTTGCCTTACGTTGCCTTGCTTTACGTTGCCTTGCTTTACGTTGCCTTACGTTGCCTTGCTTTACGTTGCCTTGCTTTACGTTCCCTTGCCTTGCCTTGCTTTACGCTGTCTTGCTTTACGTTGCCTTGCCTTGCCTTGCTATACGTTGCCTTGCATTACGTTGCCTTGCTTTACGTTGCCTTGCCTTTCCTTGCTTTACGTTGCCTTGCTTTACGTTGCTTTACGTTGCCTTGCTTTATGTTGCTTTACGTTGCCTTGCTTTACGCTGCCTTGCTTTACGTTGGTTTACGTTGCCTTGCTTTACGTTGCCTTGCCTTGCCTTGCTTTACGTTGCCTTGCTTTACGTTGCTTTACGTTGCCTTGCTTTACGTTGCTTTACGTTGCCTTACTTTACGTTGCCTTGCTTTACGTTGCTTTACGTTTCCTTGCTTTACGTTGCTTTACGTTGCTTTACGTTGCTTTTCGTTCCCTTGCATTACGTTCCCTTGCTTTACGTTGCCTTGCATTTCGTTGCCTTGCTTTACGTTGCCTTGCCTTGCCTTGCTTTACGTTGCCTTGCTTTAAGTTGACTTGCCTTGCCTTGCTTTACATTGCTTTACGTTGCTTTACGTTGCCTTGCTTTACATTGCTTTACGTTGCCTTACTTTACGTTGCTTTACGTTGCTTTATGTTGCCTTGCTTTACGTTGCTTTAGGTTGCCTCGTTTTTCGTTGCTTTACGTTGATTTACGTTGCCTTGCTTTATGTTACTTAACGTTGCCTTGCTTTACGTTGCCTTGCTTAACGTTGCCTTGCCTTGCTTTGCTTTATGTTGCCTTGTTTTACGTTGCTTTACTTTACCTTGCTTTACATTGCTTTACGTTGCTTTACGTTGCCTTGCTTTACGTTGCTTTACGTTGCCTTGCTTTACGTTGCTTTACGTTGCTCTACGTTGCCTTGTTTACGTTGCTTTACGTTGCCTTGCTTTACGTTGCCTTGCTTTACGCTGCCTTGCTTTACGTTGGTTTACGTTGCCTTGCTTTAAGTTGCCTTGCCTTACCTTGCTTTACGTTGCCTTGCTTTACGTTGCTTTAGGTTGCCTTGCTTTACATTGCTTTACTTTGCCTTACTTTACGTTGCCTTGCTTTACGTTGCGTTACGTTGCCTTGCTTTACGTTGCCTTGCCTTGCTTTATGTTGCCTTCTTTTACGTTGCTTTACGTTACCTTGCTTTACATTGCTTTACGTTGCTTTACGTTGCCTTGCTTTACGTTGCTTTACTTTGCCTTGCTTTACGTTGCTTTACGTTGCTCTACTTTGCCTTGCTTTACGTTGCTTTACGTTGCCTTGCTTTACGTTGCCTTGGTTTACGTTGCTTTACGTTTCGTTGCTTTAATTTGCTTTACGTTGCTATACGTTGCTTTACGTTGCTATACGTTTCCTTGCCTTACGTTGCTTTACGTTGCCTTGCTTTATGTTGCTTTACGTTGCCTTGCCTTGCTTTACGTTGCCTTGCCTTGCTTTACGTTGCCTTGCCTTGCTTTACGTTGCCTTGCTTTACGTTGCCTTGCCTTGCCTTGCTTTAAGTTGCTTTACGTAGCCTTGATTTACGTAACTTTACGTTGCCTTGCTTTAAGTTGCCTTGCCTTGCCTTGCTTTATGTTGCTTTACTTTGCCTTGCTTTACGTTGCTTTACGTTGCCTTGCTTTACTTTGCCTTGCCTTGCCTTGCTTTACGTTGCCTTTCTTTACGTTGCTTTACGTTGCCTTGTTTTACGTTGCTTTACGTTGCTTTACGTTGTCTTGCTTTACGTTGCTTTAATTTGCGTTTCCTTGCTTTACGTTGCTTTACGTTGCCTTGCATAACGTTGCCATACGTTACCTTGCTTTACGTTGCCTTGCCTTGCTTTACGTTTCGTTACGTTGCCTTGGCTTTACGTTTCATTGCTTTACGTTGCCTTGCTTTATGTTGCTTTACGTTGCCTTGCTTTACGTTGCCTTGCTTTACGTTGCTTTACGTTGCCTTGCTTTTCGTTGCCTTGCATTACGTTGCCTTACGTTGCCTTGCTTTACGTTGCCTTGCTTTACCTTGCTTTACGTTGCTTTACGATGCCTTGCTTTACGTTGCTTTACGTTGCCTTGCCTTACGTTGTCTTGCTTTACGTTGCCTTGCCTTGCCTTGCTTTACGTTGCCTTGCTTTAAGTTGCCTTGCCTTGCCTTGCTTTACATTGCTTTACGTTGCCTTACTTTACGTTGCTTTACGTTGCTTTACGTTGCCTTGCTTTACGTTGCTTTAGGTTGCCTTGTTTTTCGTTGCTTTACTTTGCTTTACGTTGCCTTGCTTTATGTTACTTAACGTTGCCTTGCTTTACGTTGCCTTGCTTAACGTTGCCTTGCCTTGCCTTGCTTTATGTTGCCTTGTTTTACGTTGCTTTACGTTACCTTGCTTTACATTGCTTTACATTGCTTTACTTTGCCTTGCTTTACGTTGCTTTACGTTGCCTTGCTTTACGTTGCTTTACGTTGTTCTACGTGCCTTGCTTTACGTTGCTTTACGTTGCCTTGCTTTACGTTGCCTTGGTTTACGTTGCTTTACGTTTCGTTGCTTTAAGTTGCTTTACGTTGCTATACGTTGCTTTATGTTGCTATACGTTTCCTTGCTTTACGTTGCTTTACGTTGCCTTGCTTTATGTTACTTTACGTTGCCTTGCTTTACGTTGCCTTGCCTTGCTTTACGTTGCCTTGCCTTGCTTTACGTTGCCTTGCTTAACGTTGCCTTGCCTTGCCTTCTTTATGTTGCCTTGTTTTACGTTGCTTTACTTTACCTTGCTTTAAATTGCTTTACGTTGCTTTACGTTGCCTTGCTTTATGTTGCTTTACGTTGCCTTGCTTTACATTGCTTTACGTTGCTCTACGTTGCCTTGCTTACGTTGCTTTACGTTGCCTTGCTTTACGTTGCCTTGCTTTACGCTGCCTTGCTTTACGTTGGTTTACGTTGCCTTGCTTTATGTTGCCTTGCCTTGCCTTGCTTTACGTTGCCTTGCTTTACGTTGATTGACGTTGCCTTGCTTTACGTTGCTTTACTTTGCCTTACTTTACGTTGCCTTGCTTTACGTTGCTTTACGTTGCCTTGCTTTACGTTGCTTTACGTTGCTTTGCGTTGCTTTTCGTTCCCTTGCATTACGTTCCCTTGCTTTATGTTGCCTTGCATTTCGTTGCCTTGCTTTACGTTGCCTTGCCTTGCCTTCTTTACGTTGCCTTGCTTTAAGTTGCCTTGCCTTGCCTTGCTTTACATTGCTTTACGTTGCCTTACTTTACGTTGCTTTACGTTGCTTTACGTTGCCTTGCTTTACGTTGCTTTAGGTTGCCTTGTTTTTCGTTGCTTTACCTTGCTTTACGTTGCCTTGCTTTATGTTACTTAACGTTGCCTTGCTTTACGTTGCCTTGCTTTACGTTGCCTTGGTTTACCTTGCTTTACGTTGCCTTGCTTTAAGTTGCTTTACGTTGCTATACGTTGCTTTATGTTGCTATACGTTTCCTTGCTTTACGTTGCTTTACGTTGCCTTGCTTTATGTTGCTTTACGTTGCCTTGCTTTACGTTGCCTTGCCTTGCTTTACGTTGCCTTGCTTTACGTTGCCTTGCCTTGCCTTGCTTTAAGTTGCTTTACGTAGCCTTGCTTTACGTTGCTTTACGTTGCCTTGCTTTAAGTTGCCTTGCCTTGCCTTGCTTTACGTTGCTTCACTTTGCCTTGCTTTACGTTCCTTTACGTTGCCTTGCTTTACTTTGCCTTGCCTTGCCTTGCTTTACGTTGCCTTTCTTTACGTTGCTTTACGTTGCCTTGTTTTACGTTGCTTTACGTTGCTTTACGTTGCCTTGCTTTACGTTGCTTTACTTTGCGTTGCCTTGCTTTACGTTGCTTTACGTTGCCTTGCATAAAGTTGCCTTACGTTGCCTTGCTTTACGTTGCCTTGCCTTGCTTTACGTTTCGTTACGTTGCCTTGGCTTTACGTTTCATTGCTTTACGTTGCCTTGCTTTATGTTGCTTTACGTTGCCTTGCTTTACGTTGCCTTGCTTTACGTTGCCTTGCTTTACATTGCTTTACGTTGCCTTGCTTTTCGTTGCCTTGCATTACGTTGCCTTACGTTGCCTTGCTTTACGTTGCCTTGATTTACGTTGCTTTACGTTGCCTTGCTTTACGTTGCTTTACGATGCCTTGCTTTACGTTGCTTTACGTTGCCTTGCCCTACGTTGTCTTGCTTTACGTTGCCTTGCCTTGCCTTGCTTTACGTTGCTTTGCCTTGCTTTACGTAGCCTTCCTTTACGTTGATTTACGTTGCCTTGCTTTACGTTGCTTTACGTTGCCTTGCTTTACGTTGCTTTTCGTTGCCTTGATTTACGTTGCTTTAAGTTGCCTTGCTTTACGTTGCCTTGTCTTGTCTTGCTTTACGTTGCCTTGCCTTGACTTGCTTTAAGTTGCTTTACGTTGCCTTGCTTTACGTTGCCTTACGTTGCCCTACTTCACGTTGCCTTCCTTTACGTTGTTTTACGTTACCTTGCTTAACGTTGCCTTGCTTTACGTTGCTTTACGTTGCTTTGCTTTACGTTGCCTTGCTTTACGTTGCTTTACGTTGCCTTACGTTGCCTTGCTTTACGTTGCCTTGCTTTACTTTACTTTACGTTGCCTTGCTTTACGTTGCTTTACGTTGCCTTGCTTTACGTTGCTTTACGTTGCCTTGCTTTATGTTGCCTTACGTTGCCTTGCTTTACGTTGCCTTGCTTTACGTTGCTTTACGTTGCCTTGCTTTACGTTGCCTTGCCTTGCTTTACGTTGCCTTGCATTACGTTGCTTTACGTTGCCTTGCTTCACGTTGCTTTACGATGCCTTGCTTTACGTTGCCTTGGTTTACGTTGCTTTACGTTGCCTTGCTTAACGTTGCTTTACGTTGCTAAACGTTGCTTTACGTTGCTATACGTTTCCTTGCTTTACGTTGCTTTACGTTGCCTTGCTTTAGGTTGCTTTACGTTGCCTTGCTTTACGTTGCCTTGCCTTGCTTTACGTTGCCTTGGTTTACGTTGCCTTGCCTTGCTTTACGTTGCCTTGGTTTACGTTGCCTTGCCTTGCCTTGCTTTAAGTTGCTTTACGTAGCCTTGCTTTACGTTGCTTTACGTTGCCTTGCTTTAAGTTGCCTTGCCTTGCCTTGCTTTACGTTGCTTTACGTTGCCTTCCTTTACGTTGCTTTACGTTGCTTTACGTTGCCTTGCTTTACGTTGCTTTAAGTTGCCTTGCTTTACGTTGCTTTATGTTGCCTTGCATAACGTTGCCTTATGTTGCCTTGCTTTACGTTGCCTTGCCTTGCTTTACGTTTCGTTACGTTGCCTTGGCTTTACGTTTCCTTGCTTTACGTTGCCTTTCTTTGCGTTGCTTTACGTTGCCTTGCTTTACGTTGCCTTGCTTTACGTTGCCTTACGTTGCCTTGCTTTACATTGCCTTGCTTTACGTTGCTTTACGTTGCCTTGCTTTACGTTGCCTTACGTTGCCTTGCTTTACATTGCCTTGCTTTACGTTGCTTTACGTTGCCTTGCTTTACGTTGCCTTACATTGCCCTAATTTACATTGCCTTCCCTTACGTTGCTTTACGTTACCTTGCTTTACGTTGCCTTGCTTTACGTTGCCTTACGTTGCTTTACTTTACGTTGCCTTGCTTTACGTAGCTTTACGTTGCCTTGCTTTACTTTACTTTACGTTGCCTTGCTTTACGTTGCTTTACGTTGCCTTGCTTTACGTTGCTTTACGTTGCCTTACGTTGCCTTGCTTTACGTTGCCTTGCTTTACGTTGCTTTACGTTGCATTTCTTTACGTTGCCTTGCTTTACGTTGCCTTGCCTTGCTTTACGTTGCCTTGCATTACGTTGCTTTACGTTGCCTTGCTTCACGTTGCTTTACGATTCCTTGCTTTACTTTGCCTTGCTTCACGTTGCCTTGCTTTACGTTGCCTTGCCTTGCTTTACGTTGACTTGCTTTACGTTGCTTTACGTTGCCTTGCTTTACATTGCTTTACGTTGCTTTACCTTTCTTTACGTTGCCTTGCATTGGTTTACGTTGCTTTACGTTGCCTTGCTTTACCTTTCTTTTTGTTGCCTAGCTTTACGTTTCTTTACGTTGCTTTACCTTTCTATACGTTGCCTTGCTTTATGTTGCTTTACGTTGCCTTGCTTTACGTTGCTTTATGTTGCTTTACCTTTCTTTACGTTGCCTTGCTTTACGTTGCTTTACTTTGCCTTGCCTTGCTTTACGTTGCTTTACGTCGTCATGCTTTACGTTGCTTTACGTTGCCTTGCTTTACGTTGCTTTACGTTGCCTTGCTTTGCGTTGCCTTGCCTTGCCTTGCTTTACGTTTCTTTACATTGCCTTGTTTACGTTGCATTACGTTGCCTTTCCTTGCCTTGCTTTACGTTGCTTTACGTTGCCTTACTTTACGTTGCTTTACGTTGCCTTGTTTTACGTTGCCTTGCCTTGCCTTCCTTTACGTTGCTTTACGTTGCCTTGCCTTGCATTCCTTTACGTTGCTTTACGGTGCCTTGCTTTACGTTTCCTTGGTTTACGTTGCTTTGCCTTGCCTTACGTTGCCTTGCTTTGCGTTGCCTTGCTTTACGTTGCTTTGCGTTGCCTTCCTTTACTTTGCTTTACGTTGCCTTGATTTACGTTGCCTTGCTTTACGTTGCCTTGCTTTACGTTGCTTAACGTTGCATTACATTGCCTTGCTTTACGTTGCCTTGCTTTACGTTGCCTTTCTTTACGTTGCCTTACGTTGCCTTGCTTTACGTTGCCTTACGTTGCCTTGCTTTACGTTGCCTTGCCTTGCCTTGCTTTACGTTGCCTTGCTTTACGTTGCCTTGCCTTGCCTTGCTATACGTTGCCTTGCTTTACGTTGCCTTGCTTTACGTTGCCTTGCCTTGCCTTGCTTTACGTTGCCTTGCTTTACGTTGCTTTACGTTGCCTTGCTTTAAGTTGCTTTACGTTGCCTTGCTTTACGCTGCCTTGCTTTACGTTGGTTTACGATGCCTTGCTTTAAGTTGCCTTGCTTTACGTTTCTTTACGTTGCCTTGCTTTACGTTGCTTTACGTTGCTTTTCGTTCCCTTGCATTACGTTGCCTTGCTTTACGTTGCCTTGCTTTTCGTTGCATTGCTTTACGTTGCCTTGCCTTGCCTTTATTTACGTTGCCTTGCTTTAAGTTGCCTTGCCTTGCTTTACATCGATTTACGTTGTTTTAGGTTGCCTTGCTTTACATTGCTTTCCGTTGCCTTACTTTACGTTGCTTTACGTTGCTTTACGTTGCCTGGCTTTATGTTACTTAACGTTGCCTTGCTTTAAGTTGCCTTGCTTAACGTTGCCTTGCCTTGCCTTGCTTTATGTTGCCTTTTTTTACGTTGCTTTACGTTACCTTGCTTTACATTCCTTTACGTTGCTTTACGTTGCCTTGCTTTACGTTGCTTTACGTTGCTCTACATTGCCTTGCTTTACCTTGCTTTACGTTGCCTTGGTTTACGTTCCTTTACGTTTCCTTGCTTTAAGTTGATTTACTGATGCTATACGTTTCTTTACGTTGCTATACGTTGCCTTGCTTTACGTTGCTTTACGTTGCCTTGCTTTACGTTGCTTTACGATGCTTTACGTTGCCTTGCTTTACGTTGCTTTACGTTGCCTTGCTTTACGTTACCTTGCCTTGCATTACGTTGCCTTGCTTTACGTTGCCTTGCCTTGCCTTGCTTTACGTTGCTTTACGTAGCCTTGCTTTACGTTGCTTTACGTTGCCTTGCTTTAAGTTGCCTTGCCTTGCCTTGCTTTACGTTGCTTTACGTTGCCTTGCTTTACGTTGCTTTACGTGGCATTGCTTTACTATGCCTTGCCTTGCCTTTCTTTACTTTGCCTTGCTTTACGTTGCTTTACGTTGCCTTGCTTTACGTTACTTTAAGTTGCCTTGCATTACGTTGCTTTACGTTGCCTTCCTTTAAGTTGCCTTGCTTTATGTTGCTTTACGTTGTCTTGCTTTACGTTACCTTGCTTTACTTTGCATTACGTTGCCTTGCTTTACGTTGCCTTACGTTGCCTTGCTTTACATTACATTGCTTTACGTTGCCTTGCCTTGCTTTACGTTTCCTTGCTTTACGTTGTCTTGCCTTGCCTTGCTTTACATTGCCTTGATTTATGTTGCTTTACGTTGATTTGCTTTACGTTGCTTTACGATGCCTTGCTTTACGTTGCTTTACGTTGCCTTGCTTTACATTGATTTACGTTGCCTTGCTTTATATTGATTTACGTTGCCTTGTTTTATGTTGCCTTGACTTGCCTTGCTTTACGTTGCTTTACGTTTCCTTGCTTTATGTTGCTTTACGTTGCCTTGCTTTACGTTGCATTGCCTTGCCTTGCTTTACGTTGCTTTACGTTACCTTCCTTTACGTTGCCTTGCCTTGCCTTGCTTTACGTTGCTTTATGTTGTCTTTCTTTACGTTGCCTTCCTTTACGTTGCCTTGCTTTAAGTTGCTTTACGTTGCCTTGCTTTACGTTGCTTTACGTTGCCTTACCTTGCCTTGCTTTACGTTGCCTTGCTTTACGTTGCCTTGCCTTGCCTTGCTTTACGTTGCCTTGCTTTACGCTGCTTTACGTTGTCTTGCCTTGCCTTGCTTTACATTGCCTTGGTATATGTTGCTTTACGTTGATTTGCTTTACGTTGCTTTACGATGCCTTGCTTTACGTTGCTTTACGTTGCCTTGCTTTATGTTGATTTACGTTGCCTTTCTTTATGTTGCCTTGCCTTGCCTTGCTTTACGTTGCTTTAGGTTGCCTTGCTTTATGTTCCTTTACGTTGCCTTGCTTTACGTTGCCTTGCCTTGCTTTACGTTGCTTTACGTTGCCTTGCTTTATGTTGCTTTACGTTGCCTTGCTTTACATTACTTTCCCTTGCCTGGCTTTACGTTGCCTTGCCTTGCTTTATGTTCCTTTACGGTGCCTTGCTTTACGTTGCTTTACGTTGCCTTGCTTTACGTTGCTTTACGTTGCTTTTAGTTACCTTGCTTTACGTTGCTTTATGTTGCCTTGCTTTACGTTGCTTTACGTTGCCTTTCTTTACCTCTCTTTACGTTGCTTTACGTTGCCTTGCTTTACGTTGTTTACGTTGCCTTGCTTTACGTTGCTTTAGGTTGCTTTACGTTTCCTTGCTTTACGTTGCTTTACGTTGACTTGTTTTTGGTTGCTTTACGTTGCTTTACGTTGCCTTGTTTTATGTTGCCTTGCTTTAGGATGCCTTGCCTTGCCTTGCTTTACGTTGCCTTGCTTTACGTTGCTTTACGTTGCCTTGATTTATGTTGCTTTACGTTGCTATACGTTGCCTTGCTTTACGTTGCTTTACGTTGCCTTGCTTTACGTTGCTTTACGTTGCTTTACGTTGCCTTGCTTTACGTTGCTATATGTTGCCTTGCTTTATGTTGCCTTGCTTTACATTGCTTTACGTTGCCTTGCTTTACGTTACCTTGCCTTGCATTACGTTGCCTTGCTTTACGTTGCCTTGCCTTGCCTTGCTTTACGTTGCTTTACGTAGCCTTGCTTTACGTTGCTTTACGTTGCCTTGCTTTAAGTTGCCTTGCCTTGCCTTGCTTTACGTTGCTTTACGTTGCCTTGCTTTACGTTGCTTTACGTGGCATTGCTTTACTATGCCTTGCCTTGCCTTTCTTTACTTTGCCTTGCTTTACGTTGCTTTACGTTGCCTTGCTTTACGTTACTTTAAGTTGCCTTGCATTACGTTGCTTTACGTTGCCTTCCTTTAAGTTGCCTTGCTTTATGTTGCTTTACGTTGTCTTGCTTTACGTTACCTTGCTTTACTTTGCAGTACGTTGCCTTGCTTTACGTTGCCTTACGTTGCCTTGCTTTACATTACATTGCTTTACGTTGCCTTGCCTTGCTTTACGTTTCCTTGCTTTACGTTGTCTTGCCTTGCCTTGCTTTACATTGCCTTGATTTATGTTGCTTTACGTTGATTTGCTTTACGTTGCTTTACGATGCCTTGCTTTACGTTGCTTTACGTTGCCTTGCTTTACATTGATTTACGTTGCCTTGCTTTATATTGATTTACGTTGCCTTGTTTTATGTTGCCTTGACTTGCCTTGCTTTACGTTGCTTTACGTTTCCTTGCTTTATGTTGCTTTACGTTGCCTTGCTTTACGTTGCATTGCCTTGCCTTGCTTTACGTTGCTTTACGTTACCTTCCTTTACGTTGCCTTGCCTTGCCTTGCTTTACGTTGCTTTATGTTGTCTTTCTTTACGTTGCCTTCCTTTACGTTGCCTTGCTTTAAGTTGCTTTACATTGCCTTGCTTTACGTTGCTTTACGTTGCCTTACCTTGCCTTGCTTTACGTTGCCTTGCTTTACGTTGCCTTGCCTTGCCTTGCTTTACGTTGCCTTGCTTTACGCTGCTTTACGTTGTCTTGCCTTGCCTTGCTTTACATTGCCTTGGTATATGTTGCTTTACGTTGATTTGCTTTACGTTGCTTTACGATGCCTTGCTTTACGTTGCTTTACGTTGCCTTGCTTTATGTTGATTTACGTTGCCTTGCTTTATGTTGCCTTGCCTTGCCTTGCTTTACGTTGCTTTAGGTTGCCTTGCTTTATGTTCCTTTACGTTGCCTTGCTTTACGTTGCCTTGCCTTGCTTTACGTTGCTTTACGTTGCCTTGCTTTATGTTGCTTTACGTTGCCTTGCTTTACATTACTTTCCCTTGCCTGGCTTTACGTTGCCTTGCCTTGCTTTATGTTCCTTTACGGTGCCTTGCTTTACGTTGCTTTACGTTGCCTTGCTTTACGTTCCTTTACGTTGCTTTTAGTTACCTTGCTTTACGTTGCTTTATGTTGCCTTGCTTTACGTTGCTTTACGTTGCCTTTCTTTACCTCTCTTTACGTTGCTTTACGTTGCCTTGCTTTACGTTGTTTACGTTGCCTTGCTTTACGTTGCTTTAGTTTGCTTTACGTTTCCTTGCTTTACGTTGCTTTACGTTGACTTGTTTTTGGTTGCTTTACGTTGCTTTACGTTGCCTTGTTTTATGTTGCCTTGCTTTAGGATGCCTTGCCTTGCCTTGCTTTACGTTGCCTTGCTTTACGTTGCTTTACGTTGCCTTGATTTATGTTGCTTTACGTTGCTATACTTTGCCTTGCTTTACGTTGCTTTACGTTGCCTTGCTTTACGTTGCTTTACGTTGCTTTACGTTGCCTTGCTTTACGTTGCTATATGTTGCCTTGCTTTATGTTGCCTTGCTTTACATTGCTTTACGTTGCCTTGCTTTACGTTGCTTTACATTGCTTTAAGTTGCCTTGCTTTATGTTGCTTTAAGTTACATTCCTTTACGTTGTTTTACGTTGCTTTGCTTTACGTTGCTTTCGTTGCTTTACGTTGCCTTGCTTTACGTTGCTTTACGTTGCCTTCCCTTACGTTGCTTTACGTTAATTTACGTTGCCTTGCTTTACGTTGCTTTACGTTGCCTTGCTTTTCCTTTCTTTACGTTGCTTTACGTTGCCTTGCTTTACGTTGTTTTATGTTGCTTTACGTTGCCTTGCTTTACGTTGCTTTATGTTGCCTTGCTTTTCGTTGCCTTGCTTTAGGTTCCCTTGCCTTACCTTCCTTTACGTTTCTTGCTTTACGTTGCTTTACGTAGCCTTGCTTTACGTTGCTTTACGTTGCTTTACGTTGCCTTGCTTTACATTGCTTTACATTGCCTTACGTTGCCTTGCTTTACGTTGCCTTGGTTTACGTTGCTTTACATTGCCTTACGTTGCCTTGCTTTACGTTTCCTTGCTTTACGTTTCTTTACGTAGCCTTGCTTTACGTTGCCTTGCTTTACGTTGCCTTACTTTGCCCTGCTTTACATTGCGTTGCTTTACGTTGCTTTACGTTGCCTTACGTTGCCTTGCTTTACGTACCCTTGACTTCCTTGCTTTACGTTGCCTTGCTTTACGTTGCTTTACGTTGCGTGGCTTTACGTTTCCTTGCTTTATGTTGCTATACGTTGCCTTGCTTTACGTTGCTTTACGTTGCCTTGCTTTACGTTGCTTTACGTTGCTCTACGTTGCCTTGCTTACGTTGCTTTACGTTGCCTTGCTTTACGTTGCCTTGCTTTTCGCTGCCTTGCTTTACGTTGGTTTACGTTGCCTTGCTTTACGTTGCCTTGCCTTGCCTTGCTTTACCTTGCCTTGCTTTACGTTGCTTTACGTTGCCTTGCTTTACGTTGCTTTACTTTGCCTTACTTTACGTTGCCTTGCTTTACGTTGCTTTACGTTGCCTTGCTTTACGTTGCTTTACGTTGCTTTGCGTTGCTTTTCGTTCCCTTGCATTACGTTGCCTTGCTTTATGTTGCCTTGCATTTCGTTGCCTTGCTTTACGTTGCCTTGCCTTGCCTTCCTTTACGTTGCCTTGCTTTAAGTTGCCTTGCCTTGCCTTGCTTTACATTGCTTTACGTTGCTTTACGTTGCCTTGCTTTACATTGCTTTACGTTGCCTTACTTTACGTTGCTTTACGTTGCTTTAAGTTGCCTTGCTTTACGTTGCTTTACGTTGCTTTACGTTGCCTTGCTTTACGTTGCTTTAGGTTGCCTTGTTTTTCGTTGCTTTACCTTGCTTTACTTTGCCTTGCTTTATGTTACTTAACGTTGTCTTGCTTTACGTTGCCTTGCTTAACGTTGCCTTGCCTTGCCTTGCCTTATGTTGCCTTGTTTTACGTTGTTTTACATTACCTTGCTTTACATTGCTTTACGTTGCTTTACGTTGCCTTGCTTTACGTTGCTTTACGTTGCCTTGCTTTACGTTGCTTTACGTTGCTCTACTTTGCCTTGCTTTACGTTGCTTTACGTTGCCTTGCTTTACGTTGCCTTGGTTTACGTTGCTTTACGTTGCCTTGCTTTAAGTTGCCTTGCCTTGCCTTGCTTTACGTTGCTTTACTTTGCCTTGCTTTACGTTGCTTTACGTTGCCTTGCTTTACTTTGCCTTGCCTTGCCTTGCTTTACGTTGCCTTTCTTTACGTTGCTTTACGTTGCCTTGTTTTACGTTGCTTTACGTTGCTTTACGTTGCCTTGCTTTACGTTGCTTTACTTTGCGTTGCCTTGCTTTACGTTGCTTTACGTTGCCTTGCATAACGTTGCCTTACGTTGCCTTGCTTTACGTTGCCTTGCCTTGCTTAACGTTTCGTTACGTTGCCTTGGCTTTACGTTTCATTGCTTTACGTTGCCTTGCTTTATGTTGCTTTACGTTGCCTTGCTTTACGTTGCCTTGCTTTACGTTGCCATGCTTTACGTTGCTTTACGTTGCCTTGCTTTTCGTTGCATTGCATTACGTTGCCTTGCTTTTCGTTGCCTTGCATTACGTTGCCTTACGTTGCCTTGCTTTACGTTGCCTTGCTTTACGTTGCTTTACGTTGCCTTGCTTTACGTTGCTTTACGATGCCTTGCTTTACGTTGCTTTACGTTGCCTTGCCCTACGTTGTCTTGCTTTACGTTGCCTTGCCTTGCCTTGCTTTACGTTGCTTTGCCTTGCTTTACGTAGCCTTGCTTTACGTTGATTTACGTTGCCTTGCTTTACGTTGCTTTACGTTGCCTTGCTTTACGTTGCTTTTCGTTGCCTTGATTTACGTTGCTTTAAGTTGCCTTGCTTTACGTTGCCTTGTCTTGTCTTGCTTTACGTTGCCTTGCCTTGACTTGCTTTAAGTTGCTTTACGTTGCCTTGCTTTACGTTGCCTTACGTTGCCCTACTTCACGTTGCCTTCCTTTACGTTGTTTTACGTTACCTTGCTTTACGTTGCCTTGCTTTACGTTGCTTTACGTTGCTTTGCTTTACGTTGCCTTGCTTTACGTTGCTTTACGTTGCCTTACGTTGCCTTGCTTTACGTTGCCTTGCTTTACTTTACTTTATGTTGCCTTGCTTTACGTTGCTTTACGTTGCCTTGCTTTACGTTGCTTTACATTGCCTTGCTTTATGTTGCCTTACGTTGCCTTGCTTTACGTTGCCTTGCTTTACGTTGCTTTACGTTGCCTTGCTTTACGTTGCCTTGCCTTGCTTTACGTTGCCTTGCATTACGTTGCTTTACGTTGCCTTGCTTCACGTTGCTTTACGATGCCTTGCTTTACGTTGCCTTGGTTTACGTTGCTTTACGTTGCCTTGCTTAACGTTGCTTTACGTTGCTAAACGTTGCTTTACGTTGCTATACGTTTCCTTGCTTTACGTTGCTTTACGTTGCCTTGCTTTAGGTTGCTTTACGTTGCCTTGCTTTACGTTGCCTTGCCTTGCTTTACGTTGCCTTGGTTTACGTTTCCTTGCCTTGCTTTACGTTGCCTTGGTTTACGTTGCCTTGCCTTGCCTTGCTTTAAGTTGCTTTACGTAGCCTTGCTTTACGTTGCTTTACGTTGCCTTGCTTTAAGTTGCCTTGCCTTGCCTTGCTTTACGTTGCTTTACGTTGCCTTGCTTTACGTTGCTTTACGTAGCCTTGCTTTACTTTGCCTTGCCTTGCCTTGCTTTACGTTGCCTTGCTTTACGTTGCTTTACGTTGCCTTCCTTTACGTTGCTTTACGTTGCTTTACGTTGCCTTGCTTTATGTTGCTTTAAGTTGCCTTGCTTTACGTTGCTTTATGTTGCCTTGCATAACGTTGCCTTACGTTGCCTTGCTTTACGTTGCCTTGCCTTGCTTTACGTTACGTTACGTTGCCTTGGCTTTACGTTTCCTTGCTTTACGTTGCCTTGCTTTGCGTTGGTTTACGTTGCCTTGCTTTACGTTGCCTTGCTTTACGTTGCCTTACGTTTCCTTGCTTTACATTGCCTTGCTTTACGTTGCTTTACGTTGCCTTGCTTTACGTTGCCTTACGTTGCCTTGCTTTACATTGCCTTGCTTTACGTTGCTTTACGTTGCCTTCCTTTACGTTGCCTTACATTGCCCTAATTTACATTGCCTTCCCTTACCTTGCTTTACGTTACCTTGCTTTACGTTGCCTTGCTTTACGTTGCCTTTACGTTGCTTTGCTTTACGTTGCCTTGCTTTACGTTGCTTTACGTTGCCTTGCTTTACTTTACTTTACGTTGCCTTGCTTTACGTTGCTTTACGTTGCCTTGCTTTACGTTGCTTTACGTTGCCTTGCTTTACGTTGCCTTACGTTGCCTTGCTTTACGTTGCCTTGCTTTACGTTGCTTTACGTTGCATTTCTTTACGTTGCCTTGCTTTACGTTGCCTTGCCTTGCTTTACGTTGCCTTGCATTACGTTGCTTTACGTTGCCTTGCTTCACGTTGCTTTACGATGCCTTGCTTTACTTTGCCTTGCTTCACGTTGCCTTGCATTACGTTGCCTTGCCTTGCTTTACGTTGCCTTGCTTTACGTTGCTTTACGTTGCTTTACCTTTCTTTACGTTGCCTTGCATTGGTTTACGTTGCTTTACGTTGCCTTGCTTTACCTTTCTTTTTGTTGCCTAGCTTTACGTTTCTTTACGTTGCTTTACCTTTCTATACGTTGCCTTGCTTTATGTTGCTTTACGTTGCCTTGCTTTACGTTGCTTTATGTTGCTTTACCTTTCTTTACGTTGCCTTGCTTTACGTTGCTTTACTTTGCCTTGCCTTCCTTTACGTTGCTTTACGTCGTCATGCTTTACGTTGCTTTACGTTGCCTTGCTTTACGTTGCTTTACGTTGCCTTGCTTTGCGTTGCCTTGCCTTGCCTTGCTTTACGTTTCTTTACGTTGCCTTGTTTACGTTGCTTTACGTTGCCTTTCCTTGCCTTGCTTTACGTTGCTTTACGTTGCCTTACTTTACGTTGCTTTACGTTGCCTTGTTTTACGCTGCCTTGCCTTGCCTTCCTTTACGTTGCTTTACGTTGCCTTGCCTTGCATTCCTTTACGTTGCTTTACGGTCCCTTGCTTTACGTTTCCTTGGTTTACGTTGCTTTGCCTTGCCTTACGTTGCCTTGCTTTGCGTTGCCTTGCTTTACGTTGCTTTGCGTTGCCTTCCTTTACTTTGCTTTACGTTGCCTTGATTTACGTTGCCTTGCTTTACGTTGCCTTGCTTTACGTTGCTTAACGTTGCATTACATTGCCTTCCTTTACGTTGCCTTGCTTTACGTTGCCTTTCTTTACGTTGCCTTACGTTGCCTTGCTTTACGTTGCCTTGCTTTACATTGCCTTACGTTGCCTTGCTTTACGTTGCCTTGCCTTGCCTTGCTTTACGTTGCCTTGCTTTACGTTGCCTTGCCTTGCCTTGCTATACGTTGCCTTGCTTTACGTTGCCTTGCTTTAC
Source organism: Phaenicophaeus curvirostris (assembly GCF_032191515.1). Taxonomy (NCBI): domain Eukaryota; kingdom Metazoa; phylum Chordata; class Aves; order Cuculiformes; family Cuculidae; genus Phaenicophaeus; species Phaenicophaeus curvirostris. The sequence goes on along the minus strand of NC_091408.1, from coordinate 15,910,151 downwards.
GTTGCCTTGCCTTGCCTTGCTTTACGTTGCCTTGCTTTACGTTGCCTTGCCTTGCCTTGCTTTACGTTGCCTTGCTTTACGTTGCTTTACGTTGCCTTGCTTTATGTTGCTTTACGTTGCCTTGCTTTACGCTGCCTTGCTTTACGTTGGTTTACGTTGCCTTGCTTTAAGTTGCCTTGCTTTACGTTTCTTTACGTTGCCTTGCTTTACGTTGCTTTACGTTGCTTTACGTTGCTTTTCGTTCCCTTGCATTACGTTGCCTTGCTTTACGTTGCCTTGCTTTTCGTTGCATTGCTTTACGTTGCCTTGCCTTGCCTTTATTTACATTGCCTTGCTTTAAGTTGCCTTGCTTAACGTTGCCTTGCCTTGCCTTGCTTTATGTTGCCTTTTTTTACGTTGCTTTACGTTGCCTTGCTTTACGTTGCTTTACGTTGCTCTACATTGCCTTGCTTTACGTTGCTTTACGTTGCCTTGGTTTACGTTCCTTTACGTTTCCTTGCTTTAAGTTGCTTTACTAAAGCTATAAGTTTCTTTACGTTGCTATATATTGCCTTGCTTTACGTTGCTTTACGTTGCCTTGCTTTACGTTGCTTTACGATGCTTTACGTTGCCTTGCTTTACGTTGCTTTACGTTGCCTTGCTTTACGTTACCTTGCCTTGCATTACGTTGCCTTGCTTTACGTTGCCTTGCCTTGCCTTGCTTTACGTTGCTTTACGTAGCCTTGCTTTACGTTGCTTTACGTTGCCTTGCTTTAAGTTGCCTTGCCTTGCCTTGCTTTACGTTGCTTTACGTTGCCTTGCTTTACGTTGCTTTACGTGGCATTGCTTTACTATGCCTTGCCTTTCTTTACTTTGCCTTGCTTTACGTTGCTTTACGTTGCCTTGCTTTACGTTGCTTTACGTTGCTTTACGTTGCTTTACGTTGCCTTGCTTTACGTTACTTTAAGTTGCCTTGCATTACGTTGCTTTACGTTGCCTTCCTTTAAGTTGCCTTGCTTTATGTTGCTTTACGTTGTCTTGCTTTACGTTACCTTGCTTTACGTTGCATTACGTTGCCTTGCTTTACGTTGCCTTACGTTGCCTTGCTTTACATTACCTTGCTTTACGTTGCCTTGCCTTGCTCTACGTTTCCTTGCTTTACGTTGTCTTCCCTTGCCTTTTTTTACATTGCCTTGATTTATGTTGCTTTACGTTGATTTGCTTTACGTTGCTTTACGATGCCTTGCTTTACGTTGCTTTACGTTGCCTTGCTTTACATTGATTTACGTTGCCTTGCTTTATATTGATTTACGTTGCCTTGTTTTATGTTGCCTTGACTTGCCTTGCTTTACGTTGCTTTACGTTTCCTTGCTTTATGTTGCTTTACGTTGCCTTGCTTTACGTTGCATTGCCTTGCCTTGCTTTACGTTGCTTTACGTTACCTTCCTTTACGTTGCCTTGCCTTGCCTTGCTTTACGTTGCTTTATGTTGTCTTTCTTTACGTTGCCTTCCTTTACGTTGCCTTGCTTTACGTTGCTTTACGTTGCCTTTCTTTAAGTTGCCTTGCTTTACGTTGCCTTACGTTGCCTTGCTTTAAGTTGCTTTACGTTGCCTTGCTTTACGTTGCTTTACGTTGCCTTACCTTGCCTTGCTTTACGTTGCCTTGCTTTACGTTGCCTTGCCTTGCCTTGCTTTACGTTGCCTTGCTTTACGCTGCTTTACGTTGTCTTACCTTGCCTTGCTTTACATTGCCTTGGTATATGTTGCTTTACGTTGATTTGCTTTACGTTGCTTTACAATGCCTTGCTTTACGTTGCTTTACGTTGCCTTGCTTTATGTTGATTTACGTTGCCTTGCTTTTTGTTGCCTTGCCTTGCCTTGCTTTACGTTGCTTTAGGTTGCCTTGCTTTATGTTGCTTTACGTTGCCTTGCTTTACGTTGCCTTGCCTTGCTTTACGTTGCTTTACGTTGCCTTGCTTTATGTTGCTTTACGTTGCCTTGCTTTACATTACCTTCCCTTGCCTAGCTTTACGTTGCCTTGCCTTGCTTTATGTTCCTTTACGGTGCCTTGCTTTACGTTGCTTTACGTTGCCTTGCTTTACGTTGCTTTTAGTTACCTTGCTTTACGTTGCTTTATGTTGCCTTGCTTTACGTTGCTTTACGTTACTTTACGTTGCCTTGCTTTACGTTGCTTTACGTTGCCTTTCTTTACCTCTCTTTACGTTGCTTTACGTTGCCTTGCTTTACGTTGTTTACGTTGCCTTTCTTTACGTTGCTTTAGGTTGCTTTACGTTTCCTTGCTTTACGTTGCTTTACGTTGACTTGTTTTTCGTTGCTTTACGTTGCTTTACGTTGCCTTGTTTTATGTTGCCTTGCATTAGGATGCCTTGCCTTGCCTTGCTTTACGTTGCCTTGCTTTACGTTGCTTTACGTTGCCTTGCTTTACATTGCTTTACGTTGCTATACGTTGCCTTGCTTTACGTTGCTTTACGTTGCCTTGCTTTACGTTGCTTTACGTTGCTTTAAGTTGCCTTGCTTTACGTTGCTATATGTTGCCTTGCTTTAAGTTGCCTTGCTTTACGTTGCCTTGCCTTGCCTTGCTTTACGTTGCCTTACTTTACATTGCTTTACGTTGCCTTGCTTTACGTTGCTTTACATTGCTTTAAGTTGCCTTGCTTTATGTTGCTTTAAGTTACATTCCTTTACGTTGTTTTACGTTGCTTTGCTTTACGTTGCTTTCGTTGCTTTACGTTGCCTTGCTTTACGTTGCTTTACGTTGCCTTCCTTTACGTTGCTTTACGTTAATTTACGTTGCCTTGCTTTACGTTGCTTTACGTTGCCTTGCATTTCCTTTCTTTACGTTGCTTTACGTTGCCTTGCTTTACGTTGCTTTATGTTGCTTTACGTTGCCTTGCTTTACGTTGCTTTACGTTGCCTTGCTTTTCATTGCCTTGCTTTAAGTTCCCTTACCTTACCTTGCTTTACATTTCTTGCTTTACGTTGCTTTACGTAGCCTTGCTTTACGTTGCTTTACGTTGCTTTACGTTGCCTTGCTTTACATTGCTTTACATTGCCTTACGTTGCCTTGCTTTATCTTGCCTTGCTTTACGTTTCTTTACGTAGCCTTGCTTTACGTTGCCTTGCTTTACGTTGCCTTACTTTGCCCTGCTTTACATTGCGTTGCTTTACGTTGCTTTACGTTGCCTTACGTTGCCTTGCTTTACGTTGCCTTGACTTCCTTGCTTTACGTTGCCTTGCTTTACGTTGCTTTACGTTGCGTGGCTTTACATTTCCTTGCTTTATGTTGCTATACGTTCCCTTGTTTACGTTGCTTTACGATGCCTTACTTTACGTTGCTTTACGTTGCCTTGCTTTATGTTGCTTTACGTTGCCTTGCTTTACGTTGCCTTGCCTTGCCTTGCTTTACGTTCCTTTACGTTGCCTTGATTTACGTTGCTTTACGTTGCCTTGCTTTATGTTGCTTTACGTTGCCTTGCTTTACGTTGCCTTGCTTTACGTTGCCTTACGTTGCGTTGCCTTGCCTTGCTTTACGTTGCTTTATGTTGCCTTGCTTTACGTTGCCTTCCTTTACGTTGCCTTGCTTTACGTTGCCTTACGTTGCGTTGCTTTACATTGCCTTGCCTTACCTTGCCTTGCCTTGCTTTACGTTTCCTTGCTTTACGTTGTCTTGCCTTGCCTTGCTTTACATTGCCTTGATTTACGTTGCTTTACATTGATTTGCTTTACGTTGCTTTACGATGCCTTGCTTTACGTTGCTTTACGTTGCCTTGCTTTACATTGCTTTACGTTGCCTTGCTTTATGTTGATTTACGTTGCCTTGCTTTATGATGCCTTGACTTGCCTTGCTTTACTTTGCTTTACGTTTCCTTGCTTTATGTTGCTTTACGTTGCCTTGCTTTAAGTGGCATTGCCTTGCCTTGCTTTACGTTGCTTTACGTTACCTTGCTTTACGTTGCCTTGCCTTGCCTTGCTTTACGTTGCTTTATGTTGCCTTTCTTTACGTTGCCTTCCTTTACGTTGCCTTGCTTTATGTTGCTTTACGTTGCCTTGCTTTACATTGCTTTACGTTGCTTTACGTTGCCTTGCTTTACGTTGCTTTACGTTGCCTTGCTTTACATTACCTTCCATTGCCTGGCTTTACGTTGCCTTACCTTCCTTTATGTTCCTTTACGGTGCCTTGCTTTACGTTGCTTTAAGTTGCCTTGCTTTACGATGCTTTACGTTGCCTTGCTTTACGTTGCCTTGCCTTGCCTTGCTTTACGTTGCTTTACGTTGCCTTGCTTTACGTTGCTTTACGTTGCCTTGCTTTACGTTGCCTTGCCTTCCCTTGCTTTACGTTGCTTTACGTTGCCTTCCCTTACACTGCTTTAGGTTGTCTTGCTTTAGGTTGCCTTGCCTTGCCTTGTCTACGTTGCTTTACTTTGCCTTGCTTTACGTTGCTTTACGTTGCTTTACGTTGCTTTACGTTGCCTTGCTTTACGTTGCATTTCCTTGCCTTGCTTTACCTTTCTTTACGTTGCTTTACGTTGCCTTGCTTTACGTTGCTTTACGTTGCCTTGCTTTACGTTGCTTTACGTTGCTTTACGTTGCCTTGCTTTACGTTGCTTTACGTTGCCGTTTTTCTGTTGCTTTACGTTGCTATACGTTGACTTCCTTTACATTGCTTTACGTTGCCTTGCTTTACGTTGCTTTACGTTGCTTTACGTTGCCTTGCCTTGCCTTGCTTTATGTTGCCTTGATTTACGTTGCTTTACGTTGCCTTGCTTTACGTTGCTTTACGTTGCTTTAAGTTGCCTTGCTTTACGTTGCTTTACGTTGCTTTACGTTGCCTTGCTTTACGTTGCTTTACGTTCCCTTGCTTTACGTTGCCTTGCCTTGCCTTACTTTACGTTGCTTTACTTTGCTTTACGTTGCCTTGCTTTACCTTTCTTTATGTGGCCTTGCTTTACGTTGCTTTACGTTGCCTTGCTTTACGTTGCTTTCGTTGCTTTACGTTGCCTTGCTTTACGTTGCTTTACGTTAATTTACGTTGCCTTGCTTTATGTTGCTTTAAGTTGCCTTGCTTTACCTTTCTTTACGTTGCTTTACGTTGCCTTGCTTTACGTTGCTTTACGTTGCCTTGATTTATGTTGCCTTGCTTTACGTTGCTTTACGTAGCCTTGATTTACGTTGCTTTACGTTGCTTTACGTTGCCTTGCTTTACATTGCTTTACATTGCCTTACGTTGCCTTGCTTTACGTTGCCTTGCTTTACGTTTCTTTACGTAGCCTTGCTTTAAGTTGCCTTGCTTTACGTTGCCTTACGTTGCCCTGCTTTACATTGCGTTGCTTTACGTTGCTTTACGTTGCCTTACGTTGCCTTGCTTTACGTTGCCTTGACTTCCTTGCTTTACGTTGCCTTGCTTTACATTGCCTTGCCTTGCCTTGCTTTACGTTGCCTTGCTTTACGTTGCTTTACGTTGCATTTCTTTACGTTGCCTTGCTTTACGTTGATTTACGTTGCCTTGCTTTATGTTGCTTTACGATGCCTTACATTACGTTGCTTTACGTTGCCTTGCTTTATGTTGCTTTACGTTGCCTTGCTTTACGTTGCCTTGCCATGCCTTGCTTTAAGTTCCTGTACGTTGCCTTGCTTTACGTTGCTTTACGTTGCCTTGCTTTATGTTGATTTACGTTGCCTTGCTTTACGTTGCCTTGCCTTGCCTTGCTTTACTTTGCTTTATGTTGCCTTGCTTTACATTGCCTTCCTTTACGTTGCCTTGCTTTACGTTGCTTTACGTTGCCTTCCTTTAAGTTGCCTTCCTTTACGTTGCCTTACGTTGCCTTGCTTTAAGTTGCTTTACGTTGCCTTGCTTTACGTTACCTTGCTTTACGTTTCCTTATGTTTCCTTGCTTTACATTGCCTTGATTTACGTTGCCTTGCCTTGCTTTACGTTTCCTTGCTTTACGTTGTCTTGCCTTGCCTTGCTTTACATTGCCTCAATTTACGTTGCTTTACGTTGATTTGCTTTACGTTGCTTTACGATGCCTTGATTTACGTTGCTTTACGTTGCCTTGCTTTACATTGCTTTACGTTGCCTTGCTTTATGTTGATTTACGTTGCCTTGCTTTATGTTGCCTTGACTTGCCTTGCTTTACGTTGCTTTACTTTTCCTTGCTTTATGTTGCTTTACGTTGCCTTGCTTTACGTTGCATTGCCTTGCCTTGCTTTACGTTGCTTTACGTTACCTTGCTTTACGTTGCCTTGCCTTGTCTTGCTTTACGTTGCTTTATGTTGCCTTTCTTTACGTTGCCTTCCTTTACGTTGCCTTGCTTTACGTTGCTTTAAGTTGCCTTCCTTTAAGTTGCCTTGCTTTACGTTGCCTTCAGTTGACTTGCTTTAAGTTACTTTACGTTGCCTTGCTTTACGTTGCTTTACGTTGCCTTACGTTGCCTTGCTTTACGTTGCCTTGCTTTACGTTGCCTTGCCTTGACTTGCTTTACGTTGCCTTGCTTTACGTTGTCTTGCCTTGCCTTGCTTTACATTGCCTTGGTTTATGTTGCTTTACGTTGATTTGCTTTACGTTGCTTTACGATGCCTTGCTTTACGTTGCTTTAAGTTGCCTTGCTTTATTTTGATTTACGTTGCCTTGCTTTATGTTGCCTTGCCTTGCCTTGCTTTACATTGCTTTATGTTGCCTTGCTTTATGTTGCTTTACGTTGCCTTGCTTTACGTTGCTTTACGTTGCCTTGCCTTGCTTTACGTAGCCTTCCTTTACGTTGATTTACGTTGCCTTCCTTTACGTTGCTTTACGTTGCCTTGCTTTACGTTGCTTTTCGTTGCCTGGTTTTACGTTGCTTTAAGTTGCCTTGTTTAGGTTGCCTTGCCTTGCCTTGCTTTACGTTACCTTGCCTTGCCTTGCTTTACGTTGCTTTACGTTGCCTTGCTTTACGTGGCCTTACGTTGCCTTGCTTTACGTTGCCTTGCGTTACGTTTCTTTACGTTGCCTTCCTTTACGTTGATTTACTTTGCCTTGCTTTACGTTGCCTTGCTTTACCTTGCCTTAAGTTGCCTTGCTTTACGTTGCCTTGCTTTACGTTGCTTTACGTTGCCTTGCTTTACGTTGCCTTGCCTTGCTTTACGTTGCCTTGCTTTGCGTTGCTTTACGTTGCCTTGCTTTGCGTTGCTTTACGTTGCCTTGCTTTACGTTGCTTTACAATGCCTTGCTTTACGTTGCTTTACGTTGCCTTGCTTTACGTTGTCTTGCTTTACGTTGCCTTGCCTTGCCTTGCTTTACATTGCCTTGCCTTGTTTACGTAGCCTTGCTTTACGTTGATTTAGGTTGCCTTGCTTTACGTTGCTTTAAGTTGCCTTGCTTTACGTTGCTTTCCGTTGCCTTGCTTTACGTTGCTTTAAGTTGCCTTGATTTACGTTGCCTTCCCTTGCCTTGCTTTACGTTGCCTTACGTTTCCTTTCTTTACGTTGCCTTACGTTGCCCTACTTTACGTTGCCTTGATTTACGTTGCTTTACATTGCCTTGCTTTACGTTGCTTTACGTTGCCTTGCTTTACGTTGCCTTGCTTTACGTTGCTTTACGTTGCTTTACCTTGCCTTGCTTTACGTTGCCTTGCCTTGCTTTACGTAGCCTTGCTTTATGTTGATTTACGTTTCCTTGCTTTACGTTGCTTTAAGTTGCCTTGCTTTACGTTGCCTTGACTTGCCTTGCTTTACGTTGCTTTACGTTGCCTGGCTTTACGTTGCCTTACGTTGCCTTGCTTTACGTTGTCTTGCTTTACGTTGCTTTACGTTGCCTTGCTTTACGTTGCCTTACGTTGCCCTACTTTACGTTTCCTTGCTTCACGTTGCTTTACGTTGCCTTGCTTTACGTTGCATTACGTTGCCTTACTTTACATTGCCTTACGTTGCCTTGCTTTACGTTGCCTTGCCTTGCCTTGCTTTACGTTCCTTTTCGTTGCCTTGCTTTACGTTGCTTTAAGTTGCCTTGCCTTGCTTTACGTTGCTTTACGTTGCCTTGCTTTACGTTGCTTTACGTTGCCTTGCTTTACATTGCTTTACGTTGCCTTGCTTTATGTTGATTTACGTTGCCTTGCTTTATGATGCCTTGACTTGCCTTGCTTTACTTTGCTTTACGTTTCCTTGCTTTATGTTGCTTTACGTTGCCTTGCTTTAAGTGGCATTGCCTTGCCTTGCTTTACGTTGCTTTACGTTACCTTGCTTTACGTTGCCTTGCCTTGCCTTGCTTTACGTTGCTTTATGTTGCCTTTCTTTACGTTGCCTTCCTTTACGTTGCCTTGCTTTAAGTTGCTTTACGTTGCCTTGCTTTACATTGCTTTACGTTGCTTTACGTTGCCTTGCTTTACGTTGCTTTACGTTGCCTTGCTTTACATTACCTTCCATTGCCTGGCTTTACGTTGCCTTACCTTCCTTTATGTTCCTTTACGGTGCCTTGCTTTACGTTGCTTTAAGTTGCCTTGCTTTACGATGCTTTACGTTGCCTTGCTTTACGTTGCCTTGCCTTGCCTTGCTTTACGTTGCTTTACGTTGCCTTGCTTTACGTTGCTTTACGTTGCCTTGCTTTACGTTGCCTTGCCTTCCCTTGCTTTACGTTGCTTTACGTTGCCTTCCCTTACACTGCTTTAGGTTGTCTTGCTTTAGGTTGCCTTGCCTTGCCTTGTCTACGTTGCTTTACTTTGCCTTGCTTTACGTTGCTTTACGTTGCTTTACGTTGCTTTACGTTGCCTTGCTTTACATTGCATTTCCTTGCCTTGCTTTACCTTTCTTTACGTTGCTTTACGTTGCCTTGCTTTACGTTGCTTTACGTTGCCTTGCTTTACGTTGCTTTACGTTGCTTTACGTTGCCTTGCTTTACGTTGCTTTACGTTGCCGTTTTTCTGTTGCTTTACGTTGCTATACGTTGACTTCCTTTACATTGCTTTACGTTGCCTTGCTTTACGTTGCTTTACGTTGCTTTACGTTGCCTTGCCTTGCCTTGCTTTATGTTGCCTTGATTTACGTTGCTTTACGTTGCCTTGCTTTACGTTGCTTTACGTTGCTTTAAGTTGCCTTGCTTTACGTTGCTTTACGTTGCTTTACGTTGCCTTGCTTTACGTTGCTTTACGTTCCCTTGCTTTACGTTGCCTTGCCTTGCCTTACTTTACGTTGCTTTACTTTGCTTTACGTTGCCTTGCTTTACCTTTCTTTATGTGGCCTTGCTTTACGTTGCTTTACGTTGCCTTGCTTTACGTTGCTTTCGTTGCTTTACGTTGCCTTGCTTTACGTTGCTTTACGTTAATTTACGTTGCCTTGCTTTACGTTGCTTTACGTTGCCTTGCTTTACATTACCTTCCATTGCCTGGCTTTACGTTGCCTTACCTTCCTTTATGTTCCTTTACGGTGCCTTGCTTTACGTTGCTTTAAGTTGCCTTGCTTTACGATGCTTTACGTTGCCTTGCTTTACGTTGCCTTGCCTTGCCTTGCTTTACGTTGCTTTACGTTGCCTTGCTTTACGTTGCTTTACGTTGCCTTGCTTTACGTTGCCTTGCCTTCCCTTGCTTTACGTTGCTTTACGTTGCCTTCCCTTACACTGCTTTAGGTTGTCTTGCTTTAGGTTGCCTTGCCTTGCCTTGTCTACGTTGCTTTACTTTGCCTTGCTTTACGTTGCTTTACGTTGCTTTACGTTGCTTTACGTTGCCTTGCTTTACATTGCATTTCCTTGCCTTGCTTTACCTTTCTTTACGTTGCTTTACGTTGCCTTGCTTTACGTTGCTTTACGTTGCCTTGCTTTACGTTGCTTTACGTTGCTTTACGTTGCCTTGCTTTACGTTGCTTTACGTTGCCGTTTTTCTGTTGCTTTACGTTGCTATACGTTGACTTCCTTTACATTGCTTTACGTTGCCTTGCTTTACGTTGCTTTACGTTGCTTTACGTTGCCTTGCCTTGCCTTGCTTTATGTTGCCTTGATTTACGTTGCTTTACGTTGCCTTGCTTTACGTTGCTTTACGTTGCTTTAAGTTGCCTTGCTTTACGTTGCTTTACGTTGCTTTACGTTGCCTTGCTTTACGTTGCTTTACGTTCCCTTGCTTTACGTTGCCTTGCCTTGCCTTACTTTACGTTGCTTTACTTTGCTTTACGTTGCCTTGCTTTACCTTTCTTTATGTGGCCTTGCTTTACGTTGCTTTACGTTGCCTTGCTTTACGTTGCTTTCGTTGCTTTACGTTGCCTTGCTTTACGTTGCTTTACGTTAATTTACGTTGCCTTGCTTTATGTTGCTTTAAGTTGCCTTGCTTTACCTTTCTTTACGTTGCTTTACGTTGCCTTGCTTTACGTTGCTTTACGTTGCCTTGATTTATGTTGCCTTGCTTTACGTTGCTTTACGTAGCCTTGATTTACGTTGCTTTACGTTGCTTTACGTTGCCTTGCTTTACATTGCTTTACATTGCCTTACGTTGCCTTGCTTTACGTTGCCTTGCTTTACGTTTCTTTACGTAGACTTGCTTTAAGTTGCCTTGCTTTACGTTGCCTTACGTTGCCCTGCTTTACATTGCGTTGCTTTACGTTGCTTTACGTTGCCTTACGTTGCCTTGCTTTACGTTGCCTTGACTTCCTTGCTTTACGTTGCCTTGCTTTACATTGCCTTGCCTTGCTTTACGTTGCCTTGCTTTACGTTGCTTTACGTTGCGTTGCTTTACATTGCCTTGCTTTACGTTGATTTACGTTGCCTTGCTTTATGTTGCTTTACGATGCCTTACATTACGTTGCTTTACGTTGCCTTGCTTTATGTTGCTTTACGTTGCCTTGCTTTACGTTGCCTTGCCATGCCTTGCTTTAAGTTCCTGTACGTTGCCTTGCTTTACGTTGCTTTACGTTGCCTTGCTTTATGTTGATTTACGTTGCCTTGCTTTACGTTGCCTTGCCTTGCCTTGCTTTACTTTGCTTTATGTTGCCTTGCTTTACATTGCCTTCCTTTACGTTGCCTTGCTTTACGTTGCTTTACGTTGCCTTCCTTTAAGTTGCCTTCCTTTACGTTGCCTTACGTTGCCTTGCTTTAAGTTGCTTTACGTTGCCTTGCTTTACGTTACCTTGCTTTACGTTTCCTTATGTTTCCTTGCTTTACATTGCCTTGATTTACGTTGCCTTGCCTTGCTTTACGTTTCCTTGCTTTACGTTGTCTTGCCTTGCCTTGCTTTACATTGCCTCAATTTACGTTGCTTTACGTTGATTTGCTTTACGTTGCTTTACGATGCCTTGATTTACGTTGCTTTACGTTGCCTTGCTTTACATTGCTTTACGTTGCCTTGCTTTATGTTGATTTACATTGCCTTGCTTTATGTTGCCTTGACTTGCCTTGCTTTACGTTGCTTTACTTTTCCTTGCTTTATGTTGCTTTACGTTGCCTTGCTTTACGTTGCATTGCCTTGCCTTGCTTTACGTTGCTTTACGTTACCTTGCTTTACGTTGCCTTGCCTTGTCTTGCTTTACGTTGCTTTATGTTGCCTTTCTTTACGTTGCCTTCCTTTACGTTGCCTTGCTTTACGTTGCTTTAAGTTGCCTTCCTTTAAGTTGCCTTGCTTTACGTTGCCTTAAGTTGACTTGCTTTAAGTTACGTTACGTTGCCTTGCTTTACGTTGCTTTACGTTGCCTTACGTTGCCTTGCTTTACGTTGCCTTGCTTTACGTTGCCTTGCCTTGACTTGCTTTACGTTGCCTTGCTTTACGTTGTCTTGCCTTGCCTTGCTTTACATTGCCTTGGTTTATGTTGCTTTACGTTGATTTGCTTTACGTTGCTTTACGATGCCTTGCTTTACGTTGCTTTAAGTTGCCTTGCTTTATTTTGATTTACGTTGCCTTGCTTTATGTTGCCTTGCCTTGCCTTGCTTTACATTGCTTTATGTTGCCTTGCTTTATGTTGCTTTACGTTGCCTTGCTTTACGTTGCTTTACGTTGCCTTGCCTTGCTTTACGTAGCCTTCCTTTACGTTGATTTACGTTGCCTTCCTTTACGTTGCTTTACGTTGCCTTGCTTTACGTTGCTTTTCGTTGCCTGGTTTTACGTTGCTTTAAGTTGCCTTGTTTAGGTTGCCTTGCCTTGCCTTGCTTTACGTTACCTTGCCTTGCCTTGCTTTACGTTGCTTTACGTTGCCTTGCTTTACGTGGCCTTACGTTGCCTTGCTTTACGTTGCCTTGCGTTACGTTTCTTTACGTTGCCTTCCTTTACGTTGATTTACTTTGCCTTGCTTTACGTTGCCTTGCTTTACCTTGCCTTAAGTTGCCTTGCTTTACGTTGCCTTGCTTTACGTTGCTTTACGTTGCCTTGCTTTACGTTGCCTTGCCTTGCTTTACGTTGCCTTGCTTTGCGTTGCTTTACGTTGCCTTGCTTTGCGTTGCTTTACGTTGCCTTGCTTTACGTTGCTTTACAATGCCTTGCTTTACGTTGCTTTACGTTGCCTTGCTTTACGTTGTCTTGCTTTACGTTGCCTTGCCTTGCCTTGCTTTACATTGCCTTGCCTTGTTTACGTAGCCTTGCTTTACGTTGATTTAGGTTGCCTTGCTTTACGTTGCTTTAAGTTGCCTTGCTTTACGTTGCTTTCCGTTGCCTTGCTTTACGTTGCTTTAAGTTGCCTTGATTTACGTTGCCTTCCCTTGCCTTGCTTTACGTTGCTTTACGTTTCCTTTCTTTACGTTGCCTTACGTTGCCCTACTTTACGTTGCCTTGATTTACGTTGCTTTACATTGCCTTGCTTTACGTTGCTTTACGTTGCCTTGCTTTACGTTGCCTTGCTTTACGTTGCTTTACGTTGCTTTACCTTGCCTTGCTTTACGTTGCCTTGCCTTGCTTTACGTAGCCTTGCTTTATGTTGATTTACGTTTCCTTGCTTTACGTTGCTTTAAGTTGCCTTGCTTTACGTTGCCTTGACTTGCCTTGCTTTACGTTGCTTTACGTTGCCTGGCTTTACGTTGCCTTACGTTGCCTTGCTTTACGTTGTCTTGCTTTACGTTGCTTTACGTTGCCTTGCTTTACGTTGCCTTACGTTGCCCTACTTTACGTTTCCTTGCTTCACGTTGCTTTACGTTGCCTTGCTTTACGTTGCATTACGTTGCCTTACTTTACATTGCCTTACGTTGCCTTGCTTTACGTTGCCTTGCCTTGCCTTGCTTTACGTTCCTTTTCGTTGCCTTGCTTTACGTTGCTTTAAGTTGCCTTGCCTTGCTTTACGTTGCTTTACGTTGCCTGGCTTTACGTTGCCTTACGTTGCCTTGCTTTACGTTGCCTTGCTTTACGTTGCTTTATGTTGCCTTGCTTTACGGTGCCTTACGTTGCCCTAGTTTACGTTGCCTTGCTTTACGTTGCTTTACGTTGCCTTGCTTTATGTTGCTTTACGTTGCCTTACTTTACGTTGTCTTGCCTTGCCTTGCTTTAATTTGCTTTACGTTGCCTTGCTTTACCTTGCTTTACGTTGCCTTCCTTTACGTTGCTTTACGTTGCTTTACGTTGCCTTGCTTTACGCTGCTTTACGTTGCCTTGCTTTGCCTTGCTTTACGTTGATTTACGTTGCCTTGCTTTACGTTGCTATACGTTGCCTTGCTTTACGTTGCCTTGCTTTACGTTGCCTTGCCTTGCCTTGCTTTACGTTGCCTTGCCTTGCCTCGCTTTATGTTGCCTTGCTTTACGTTGATTTACGTTGCCTTGCTTTACGTTGCTTAACTTTGCTTTACGTTGCCTTGCTTTACGTTGCTTTACGTTGCATTGCTTTACGTTGCTTAACGTTGTCTTGCTTTACATTGCTTTACGTTGCCTTTCTTTACGTTCCCTTGCTTTACGTTGTCTTCCCTGCCTTGCTTTCGGTTGCCTTGCTTTATGTTGATTTACGTTGCCTTGCTTTACGTTGCTATACGTTGCTTTACGTTGCCTTGCTTTACAATTCCTTCCTTTACGTTGCCTTGCTTTACGTTGCTTTACGTTGCATTGCTTTAATTTGCCTTGCTTTACGTTGCCTTACGTTGCCTTGCTTTACGTTGGTTTACGTTGCCTTGCTTTAGGTTGCCTTACGTTGCCTTGCTTTACGTTGCCTTGCCTTCCTTGCTTTACGTTGCCTTGCTTTACGTTGCCTTGCCTTGCCTTGCTTTATGTTCCTTTACGGTACCTTGCTTTACGTTGCTTTACGTTGCCTTGCTTTACGTTGCTTTACTTTGCCTTCCGTTATGTTGCCTTGCCTTGCCTTGTTTTACGTTGCTTTACGTTACCTTGCTTTACGTTGCTTTACGTTGCCTTGCTTTATGTTGCCTTGCCTTGCCTTGCTTTACGTTGCTTTACGTTGCCTTGCTTTATGTTGCTTTACGTTGCCTTGCTTTACGTTTCTTTACTTTGCCTTGCTTTATGTTGCCTTACGGTGCCCTACTTTACGTTGCCTTCCTTTACGTTGCTTTACGTTGCCTTGCTTTACGTTGCATTGCTTTACGTTGCCTTACGTTGCCTTGCTTTACGTAGCCGTGCTTTACGTTGCTTTACGTTGCCTTGCTTTACGTTGCCTTGCTTTACGTTGCCTTGCACTGCTTTACGTTACCTTACTTTGCGTTGCTTTACGTTGCCTTGCTTTACATTGATTTACGTTGCCTTGCTTTACGTTGTCTTGCTCTACGTTGCCTTGCCTTGCCTTGCTTTACGTTGCTTTGCCTTGCTTTACGTAGCCTTGTTTTACGTAGATTTACGTTGCCTTGCTTTACTTTGCTTTTCGTTGCCTTGCTTTACGTTGCTTTAAGTTGCCTTCCTTTACGTTGCCTTGCCTTGCCTTGCTTTACGTTGCTTTACGTTTCCTTACGTTGCCTTGCTTTACGTTGCCTTGCTTTACGTTGCTTTACGTTGCCTTTCTTTACGTTGCCTTACTTTGCCTTACGTTGCCCTATTTTACGTTGCCTTTCTTTACGTTGCTTTAAGTTGCTTTACGTTGCCTTGCGTTACGTTGCCTTGCCTTGCCTTGTTTTACGTTGCCTTGCCTTGCTTTACGTAGCCTTGCTTTACGTTGATTTACGTTTACTTGCTTTACGTTGCTTTATGTTGCCTTGCTTTACGTTGCTTTTCTTTGCCTTGTTTTACGTTGCTTTAAGTTGCCTTGCCTTGCCTTGCTTTACGTTGCCTTCCCTTTCCTTGCTTTACGTTTATTTACGTTGCCTTGCTTTACGTTGCCTTGCTTTACGTTGCTTTACGTTGCCTTGCTTTACGTTGCCTTGCCTTGCTTTACGTTGCCTTGCTTTGCGTTGCTTTACGTTGCCTTGCTTTACGTTGCTTTACGATGCCTTGATTTACGTTGCTTTACGTTGCCTTGCTTTACGTTGTCTTGCTTTACGTTGCCTTGCCTTACGTTGCCTTGCCTTGTCTTGATTTACGTTGCCTTGCCTTGTTTACGTAGCCTTGCTTTACGTTGATTTAGGTTGCCTTGCTTTACGTTGCTTTAAGTTGCCTTGCTTTACGTTGCTTTTCGTTGCCTTGCTTTACGTTGCTTTAAGTTGCCTTGATTTACGTTGCCTTGCCCTGCCTTGATTTACGTTGCTTTACGTTGCCTTGCTTTACGTTGCCTTACGTTGCCTTGCTTTACGTTGCCTTGCTTTACGTTGCTTTAAGTTGCCTTTCTTTACGTTGCCTTACGTTGCCCTACTTTACGTTGCCTTGCTTTACGTTGCCTTGCTTTACGTTGCTTTACGTTGCGTTGCTTTACATTGCCTTGCTTTACGTTGATTTACGTTGCCTTGCTTTATGTTGCTTTACGATGCCTTACATTACGTTGCTTTACGTTGCCTTGCTTTATGTTGCTTTACGTTGCCTTGCTTTACGTTGCCTTGCCATGCCTTGCTTTAAGTTCCTGTACGTTGCCTTGCTTTACGTTGCTTTACGTTGCCTTGCTTTATGTTGATTTACGTTGCCTTGCTTTACGTTGCCTTGCCTTGCCTTGCTTTACTTTGCTTTATGTTGCCTTGCTTTACATTGCCTTCCTTTACGTTGCCTTGCTTTACGTTGCTTTACGTTGCCTTCCTTTAAGTTGCCTTCCTTTACGTTGCCTTACGTTGCCTTGCTTTAAGTTGCTTTACGTTGCCTTGCTTTACGTTACCTTGCTTTACGTTTCCTTATGTTTCCTTGCTTTACATTGCCTTGATTTACGTTGCCTTGCCTTGCTTTACGTTTCCTTGCTTTACGTTGTCTTGCCTTGCCTTGCTTTACATTGCCTCAATTTACGTTGCTTTACGTTGATTTGCTTTACGTTGCTTTACGATGCCTTGATTTACGTTGCTTTACGTTGCCTTGCTTTACATTGCTTTACGTTGCCTTGCTTTATGTTGATTTTCGTTGCCTTGCTTTATGTTGCCTTGACTTGCCTTGCTTTACGTTGCTTTACTTTTCCTTGCTTTATGTTGCTTTACGTTGCCTTGCTTTACGTTGCATTGCCTTGCCTTGCTTTACGTTGCTTTACGTTACCTTGCTTTACGTTGCCTTGCCTTGTCTTGCTTTACGTTGCTTTATGTTGCCTTTCTTTACGTTGCCTTCCTTTACGTTGCCTTGCTTTACGTTGCTTTCAGTTGCCTTCCTTTAAGTTGCCTTGCTTTACGTTGCCTTAAGTTGACTTGCTTTAAGTTACTTTACGTTGCCTTGCTTTACGTTGCTTTACGTTGCCTTACGTTGCCTTGCTTTACGTTGCCTTGCTTTACGTTGCCTTGCCTTGACTTGCTTTACGTTGCCTTGCTTTACGTTGTCTTGCCTTGCCTTGCTTTACATTGCCTTGGTTTATGTTGCTTTACGTTGATTTGCTTTACGTTGCTTTACGATGCCTTGCTTTACGTTGCTTTAAGTTGCCTTGCTTTATTTTGATTTACGTTGCCTTGCTTTATGTTGCCTTGCCTTGCCTTGCTTTACATTGCTTTATGTTGCCTTGCTTTATGTTGCTTTACGTTGCCTTGCTTTACGTTGCTTTACGTTGCCTTGCCTTGCTTTACGTAGCCTTCCTTTACGTTGATTTACGTTGCCTTCCTTTACGTTGCTTTACGTTGCCTTGCTTTACGTTGCTTTTCGTTGCCTGGTTTTACGTTGGTTTAAGTTGCCTTGTTTAGGTTGCCTTGCCTTGCCTTGCTTTACGTTACCTTGCCTTGCCTTGCTTTACGTTGCTTTACGTTGCCTTGCTTTACGTGGCCTTACGTTGCCTTGCTTTACGTTGCCTTGCGTTACGTTTCTTTACGTTGCCTTCCTTTACGTTGATTTACTTTGCCTTGCTTTACGTTGCCTTGCTTTACCTTGCCTTAAGTTGCCTTGCTTTACGTTGCCTTGCTTTACGTTGCTTTACGTTGCCTTGCTTTACGTTGCCTTGCCTTGCTTTACGTTGCCTTGCTTTGCGTTGCTTTACGTTGCCTTGCTTTGCATTGCTTTACGTTGCCTTGCTTTACGTTGCTTTACAATGCCTTGCTTTACGTTGCTTTACGTTGCCTTGCTTTACGTTGTCTTGCTTTACGTTGCCTTGCCTTGCCTTGCTTTACATTGCCTTGCCTTGTTTACGTAGCCTTGCTTTACGTTGATTTAGGTTGCCTTGCTTTACGTTGCTTTAAGTTGCCTTGCTTTACGTTGCTTTCCGTTGCCTTGCTTTACGTTGCTTTAAGTTGCCTTGATTTACGTTGCCTTCCCTTGCCTTGCTTTACGTTGCTTTACGTTTCCTTTCTTTACGTTGCCTTACGTTGCCCTACTTTACGTTGCCTTGATTTACGTTGCTTTACATTGCCTTGCTTTACGTTGCTTTACGTTGCCTTGCTTTACGTTGCCTTGCTTTACGTTGCTTTACGTTGCTTTACCTTGCCTTGCTTTACGTTGCCTTGCCTTGCTTTACGTAGCCTTGCTTTATGTTGATTTACGTTTCCTTGCTTTACGTTGCTTTAAGTTGCCTTGCTTTACGTTGCCTTGACTTGCCTTGCTTTACGTTGCTTTACGTTGCCTGGCTTTACGTTGCCTTACGTTGCCTTGCTTTACGTTGTCTTGCTTTACGTTGCTTTACGTTGCCTTGCTTTACGTTGCCTTACGTTGCCCTACTTTACGTTTCCTTGCTTCACGTTGCTTTACGTTGCCTTGCTTTACGTTGCATTACGTTGCCTTACTTTACATTGCCTTACGTTGCCTTGCTTTACGTTGCCTTGCCTTGCCTTGCTTTACGTTCCTTTTCGTTGCCTTGCTTTAAGTTGCCTTGCCTTGCTTTACGTTGCTTTACGTTGCCTGGCTTTAGGTTGCCTTACGTTGCCTTGCTTTACGTTGCCTTGCTTTACGTTGCCTTGCTTTACGTTGCTTTATGTTGCCTTGCTTTACGGTGCCTTACGTTGCCCTAGTTTACGTTGCCTTGCTTTACGTTGCTTTACGTTGCCTTGCTTTATGTTGCTTTACGTTGCCTTACTTTACGTTGTCTTGCCTTGCCTTGCTTTACTTTGCTTTACGTTGCCTTGCTTTACCTTGCTTTACGTTGCCTTCCTTTACGTTGCTTTACGTTGCTTTACGTTGCCTTGCTTTACGCTGCTTTACGTTGCCTTGCTTTGCCTTGCTTTACGTTGATTTACGTTGCCTTGCTTTACGTTGCTATACGTTGCCTTGCTTTACGTTGCCTTGCATTACGTTGCCTTGCCTTGCCTTGCTTTACGTTGCCTTGCCTTGCCTCGCTTTATGTTGCCTTGCTTTACGTTTCTTTACATTGCCTTGCTTTATGTTGCTTAACTTTGCTTTACGTTGCCTTGCTTTACGTTGCTTTACGTTGCATTGCTTTACGTTGCTTAACGTTGTCTTGCTTTACATTGCTTTACGTTGCCTTTCTTTACGTTCCCTTGCTTTACGTTGTCTTCCCTGCCTTGCTTTCGGTTGCCTTGCTTTATGTGGATTTACGTTGCCTTGCTTTACGTTGCTATACGTTGCTTTACGTTGCCTTGCTTTACAATTCCTTCCTTTACGTTGCCTTGCTTTACGTTGCTTTACGTTGCATTGCTTTAATTTGCCTTGCTTTACGTTGCCTTACGTTGCCTTGCTTTACGTTGGTTTACGTTGCCTTGCTTTACGTTGCCTTACGTTGCCTTGCTTTACGTTGCCTTGCCTTCCTTGCTTTACGTTGCCTTGCTTTACGTTGCCTTGCCTTGCCTTGCTTTATGTTCCTTTACGGTACCTTGCTTTACGTTGCTTTACGTTGCCTTGCTTTACGTTGCTTTACTTTGCCTTCCGTTATGTTGCCTTGCCGTGCCTTGTTTTACGTTTCTTTACGTTACCTTGCTTTACGTTGCTTTACGTTGCCTTGCTTTATGTTGCCTTGCCTTGCCTTGCTTTACGTTGCTTTACGTTGCCTTGCTTTATGTTGCTTTACGTTGCCTTGCTTTACGTTTCTTTACTTTGCCTTGCTTTTTTGCCTTACGGTGCCCTACTTTACGTTGCCTTCCTTTACGTTGCTTTACGTTGCCTTGCTTTACGTTGCATTGCTTTACGTTGCCTTACGTTGCCTTGCTTTACGTAGCCGTGCTTTACGTTGCTTTACGTTGCCTTGCTTTACGTTGCCTTGCTTTACGTTGCCTTGCACTGCTTTACGTTACCTTACTTTGCGTTGCTTTACGTTGCCTTGCTTTACATTGATTTACGTTGCCTTGCTTTACGTTGTCTTGCTCTACGTTGCCTTGCCTTGCCTTGTTTTACGTTGCTTTGCCTTGCTTTACATAGCCTTGCTTTACGTAGATTTACGTTGCCTTGCTTTACTTTGCTTTTCGTTGCCTTGCTTTACGTTGCTTTAAGTTGCCTTCCTTTACGTTGCCTTGCCTTGCCTTGCTTTACGTTGCTTTACGTTTCCTTACGTTGCCTTGCTTTACGTTGCCTTGCTTTACGTTGCTTTACGTTGCCTTTCTTTACGTTGCCTTACTTTGCCTTACGTTGCCCTATTTTACGTTGCCTTTCTTTACGTTGCTTTAAGTTGCTTTACGTTGCCTTGCGTTACGTTGCCTTGCCTTGCCTTGTTTTACGTTGCCTTGCCTTCCTTTACGTAGCCTTGCTTTACGTTGATTTACGTTTACTTGCTTTACGTTGCTTTATGTTGCCTTGCTTTACGTTGCTTTTCTTTGCCTTGTTTTACGTTGCTTTAAGTTGCCTTGCCTTGCCTTGCTTTACGTTGCCTTCCCTTTCCTTGCTTTACGTTTATTTACGTTGCCTTGCTTTACGTTTCCTTGCTTTACGTTGCTTTACGTTGCCTTGCTTTACGTTGCCTTGCCTTGCTTTACGTTGCCTTGCTTTGCGTTGCTTTACGTTGCCTTGCTTTACGTTGCTTTACGATGCCTTGCTTTACGTTGCTTTACGTTGCCTTGCTTTACGTTGTCTTGCTTTACGTTGCCTTGCCTTACGTTGCCTTGCCTTGTCTTGCTTTACGTTGCCTTGCCTTGTTTACGTAGCCTTGCTTTACGTTGATTTAGGTTGCCTTGCTTTACGTTGCTTTAAGTTGCCTTGCTTTACGTTGCTTTTCGTTGCCTTGCTTTACGTTGCTTTAAGTTGCCTTGATTTACGTTGCCTTGCCCTGCCTTGATTTACGTTGCTTTACGTTGCCTTGCTTTACGTTGCCTTACGTTGCCTTGCTTTACGTTGCCTTGCTTTACGTTGCTTTAAGTTGCCTTTCTTTACGTTGCCTTACGTTGCCCTACTTTACGTTGCCTTGCTTTACGTTGCTTTACGTTGCCTTGCTTTACGTTGCTTTACGTTGCCTTACTTTACGTTGCTTTACGTTGCCTTGCTTTACGTTGGTTTATGTTGCTTTGCTTTAAGTTGCTTTACGTTGCCTTGCTTTACGTTGCTTTACGTTGCTTTTCGTTGCCTTGCTTTATGTTGCCTTGCTTTACGTTGCTTTACCTTGCCTTGCTTCACGTTTCTTTACGTTGCATTGCTTTACGTTGCCTTGCCTTGCCTTGCTTTACGTTGCCTTGCTTTACGTTGCTTTACGTTGCCTTGCTTTACGTTGCTTAACGTTGCTTTACGTTGCCTTGCTTTACGTTGCTTTACGTTGCCTTGCTTTACGTTGCTTTACTTTGCTTAAAGTTGCCTTGCTTTACATTGCTTTACGTTGCCTTTCTTTTCGTTGCCTTGCTTTACGTTGCCTTGCCCTGCCTTGCTTTAGGTTGCCTTGCTTTACGTTGCTTTACGTTGCCTTGCTTTACGTTGCTTTACGTTGCTTTACGTTGTCTTGGTTTACGTTGCTTTACGTTGCCTTGCTTTACGTTGCTTTACGTTGCCTTACGTTGCCTTGCTTTACGTTGCCTTGCTTTACCTTGCTTTACGTTGCCTTGCATTACGTTGCCTTGCTTTACGTTGCCTTGCTTTACGTTGCTTTACGTTGCATTGCTTTAATTTTCCTTGCTTTACGTTGCCTTATTTTGCCTTGCTTTACGTTGGTTTACGTTGTCTTGCTTTACGTTGCCTTGCCTTGCCTTGCTTTACGTTGCCTTACTTTACGTTGCCTTGCCTTGCCTTGCTTTACGTTACCTTCCTTTACGATGTCTTGCCTTGCCTTACTTTACGTTGCCTTGATTTACGTTGCTTTAAGTTGCCTTGCTTTACGTTGCTTTACGTTCCCTTGCTTTACGTTGCTTTACGTTGCCTTGCTTTACGTTGCTTTACGTTGCCTTGCTTTACGTTGCTTTAAGTTGCCTTGCTTTACATTATCATCCCTTGCCTGGCTTTACGTTGCCTTGCCTTGCCTTGCTTTATGTTCCTTTACGGTGCCTTGCTTTACGTTGCTTTACTTTGCCTTGCTTTACGTTGCTTTACGTTGCCTCCGTTACGTTGCATTGCCTTGCCTTGCTTTACGTTGCTTTACGTTGCCTTGCTTTACGTTGCTTTACGTTGCCTTGCTTTACGTTGCCTTGCCTTGCCTTGCTTTACGTTGATTTACGTTGCCTTGCGTTACATTGCTTTACGTTGTCTTGCTTTACGTTGCCTTGCCTTGCCTTGCTTTACGTTGCTTTACGTTGCCTTGCATTACCTTGCTTTAACTTGCTCTACATTGCCTTGCTTTACGTTTCTTTACCTTGCCTTGCTTTACGTTGCCTTGGTTTACGTTGCTTTACGTTGCCTTGCTTTAAGTTGCTTTACGTTGCTATACGTTGCTTTACGTTGCTATACGTTGCCTTGCTTTACGTTGCTTTACGTTGCCTTGCTTTACGTTGCTTTACGTTGCCTTGCTTTACGTTGCCTTGCTTTACGTTGCTATACGTTGCCTTGCTTTACGTTGCCTTGCATTGCCTTGCTTTACGTTGCCTTGTATTGCCTTGCTTTACGTTGCCTTGCATTGCTTGACGTTGCTTTACGTTGCCTTGCTTTACGTTTCTTTACGTTGCCTTGATTTACGTTGCTTTACGTTGCCTTGCTTTACGTTTCTTTACGTTGCCTTGCTTTACGTTGCTTTACGTTGCCTTGCTTTACGTTGCTTTACGTTGCTTTACATTGCCTTGTTTTACGTTGATTTATTTTGCCTTGCTTTACGTTGCTTTACGTTGCCTTGCTTTACGTGATTTACGTTGCATTGCTTTACGTTGCTTTACGTTGCCTTGCTTTACATTGCTTTACGTTGCCTTGCTTTACGTTGCTTTAGGTTGCTTTCCGTTGCCTTGCTTTACGTGATTTACGTTGCATTGCTTTACGTTGCTTTACGTTGCCTTGCTTTACATTGATTTACGTTGTCTTGCTTTACGTTGCCTTGCCTTGCCTTGCTTTACGTTGCCTTACTTTACGTTGCCTTGCCTTGCCTTGCTTTACGTTACCTTCCTTTACGATGTCATGCCTTGCCTTACTTTACGTTGCCTTGATTTACGTTGCTTTACGTTGCCTTGCTTTACGTTGCTTTACGTTGCCTTCCTTTATGTTGATTTACGTTGCCTTGCTTTATGTTGCCTTGCTTTGCCTTGCTTTACGTTGCTTTACGTTGTCTTGCTTTACGTTGCTTTACGTTGCCTAACTTTACGTTGCCTTGCCTTGCCTTGCTTTACGTTGCCTTGCCTTCCCTTGCTTTACGTTGCCTTGCCTTGCCTTGCTATACGTTGCTTTACGTTGCCTTGCTTTACGTTGCTTTACGTTGCCTTGCTTTACGTTGCTTTAAGTTGCCTTGCTTTACATTATCATCCCTTGCCTGGCTTTACGTTGCCTTGCCTTGCCTTGCTTTATGTTCCTTTACGGTGCCTTGCTTTACGTTGCTTTACGTTGCCTTGCTTTACGTTGCTTTACGTTGCCTCCGTTACGTTGCATTGCCTTGCCTTGCTTTACGTTGCTTTACGTTGCCTTGCTTTACGTTGCTTTACGTTGCCTTGCTTTACGTTGCCTTGCCTTGCCTTGCTTTACGTTGATTTACGTTGCCTTGCGTTACATTGCTTTACGTTGTCTTGCTTTACGTTGCCTTGCCTTGCCTTGCTTTACGTTGCTTTACGTTGCCTTGCATTACCTTCCTTTAACTTGCTCTACATTGCCTTGCTTTACGTTTCTTTACCTTGCCTTGCTTTACGTTGCCTTGGTTTACGTTGCTTTACTTTGCCTTGCTTTAAGTTGCTTTACGTTGCTATACGTTGGTTTACGTTGCTATACGTTGCCTTCCTTTACGTTGCTTTACGTTGCCTTGCTTTACGTTGCTTTACGTTGCCTTGCTTTACGTTGCCTTGCTTTACGTTGCTTTACGTTGCCTTGCTTTACGTTGCCTTGCCTTGCCTTGCTTTACGTTGCCTTGTATTGCCTTGCTTTACGTTGCCTTGCATTGCTTGACGTTGCTTTACGTTGCCTTGCTTTACGTTTCTTTACGTTGCCTTGATTTACGTTGCTTTACGTTGCCTTGCTTTACGTTTCTTTACGTTGCCTTGCTTTACGTTGCTTTACGTTGCCTTGCTTTACGTTGCTTTACGTTGCTTTACATTGCCCTGTTTTACGTTGATTTATTTTGCCTTGCTTTACGTTGCTTTACGTTGCCTTGCTTTACGTGATTTACGTTGCATTGCTTTACGTTGCTTTACGTTGCCTTGCTTTACATTGCTTTACGTTGCCTTGCTTTACGTTGCTTTAGGTTGCTTTACGTTGCCTTGCTTTACGTTGCCTTGCCTTGCCTTGCCTTACGTTGCCTTGCTTTACGTTGCTTTACGTTGCCTTGCTTTACGTTGCTTTAAGTTGCCTTGCTTTACATTATCATCCCTTGCCTGGCTTTACGTTGCCTTGCCTTGCCTTGCTTTATGTTCCTTTACGGTGCCTTGCTTTACGTTGCTTTACGTTGCCTTGCTTTACGTTGCTTTACGTTGCCTCCGTTACGTTGCATTGCCTTGCCTTGCTTTACGTTGCTTTACGTTGCCTTGCTTTACGTTGCTTTACGTTGCCTTGCTTTACGTTGCCTTGCCTTGCCTTGCTTTACGTTGATTTACGTTGCCTTGCGTTACATTGCTTTACGTTGTCTTGCTTTACGTTGCCTTGCCTTGCCTTGCTTTACGTTGCTTTACATTGCCTTGCATTACCTTGCTTTAACTTGCTCTACATTGCCTTGCTTTACGTTTCTTTACCTTGCCTTGCTTTACGTTGCCTTGGTTTACGTTGCTTTACGTTGCCTTGCTTTAAGTTGCTTTACGTTGCTATACGTTGGTTTACCTTGCTATACGTTGCCTTGCTTTACGTTGCTTTACGTTGCCTTGCTTTACGTTGCTTTACGTTGCCTTGCTTTACGTTGCCTTGCTTTACGTTGCTTTGCGTTGCTTTGCTTTACGTTGCCTTGCCTTGCCTTGCTTTACGTTGCCTTGTATTGCCTTGCTTTACGTTGCCTTGCATTGCTTGACGTTGCTTTACGTTGCCTTGCTTTACGTTTCTTTACGTTGCCTTGCTTTACGTTGCTTTACGTTGCCTTGCTTTACGTTGCTTTACGTTGCTTTACATTGCCTTGTTTTACGTTGATTTATTTTGCCTTGCTTTACGTTGCTTTACGTTGCCTTGCTTTACGTGATTTACGTTGCATTGCTTTACGTTGCTTTACGTTGCCTTGCTTTACATTGCTTTACGTTGCCTTGCTTTACGTTGCTTTACGTTGCCTTGCTTTACGTTGCCTTGCCTTGCCTTGCCTTACGTTGCCTTGCTTTACGTTGCTTTACGTTGCCTTGCTTTACGTTGCTTTACGTTTCCTTCCTTTACGTTGCCTTGCTTTACATTGCTTTACGTTGCCTTGCTTTACGTTGCTTTACGTTGTCTTGCTTTACGTTGCCTTGCCTTGCCTTGATTTACATTGCTTTAAGTTGCTTTGCTTTAGGTTGCCTTGCCTTGCCTTGCTTTACGTTGCTTTACGTTGCCTAGCTTTAAATTGCCTTCCCTTGCCTTGCTTTACGTTGCTTTACGTTGCCTTGCTTTACATTGCTCTACGTTGCCTTGCTTTACGTTGCTTTACGTTGCCTTGCTTTACGTTGCCTTGCTTTACGTTGCTTTACGTTGACTTACGTTGCCTTGCTTTACGTTACTTTATGTTGCCTTGATTTACGTTGCTTTACGTTTCCTTGCTTCACGTTGCCTTGCTTTACGTTGCCTTACGTTGCCTTGCTTTACGTTGCCTTCCTTTACGTTGCTTTACTTTGCCTTGCTTTACGTTGCCTTGCCTTGCTTTACGTTGCCTTGCTTTGCGTTGCTTTACGTTGCCTTGATTTACATTGCTTTACGATGCCTTGCTTTAAGTTGCTTTCCGTTGCCTTGCTTTACGTTGTCTTGCTTTACGTTGCCTTGCCTTATGTTGCCTTGCCTTGCCTTGCTTTACGTAGCCTTGCCTTGTTTACGTAGCCTTGCTTTACGTTGATTTAGGTTGCCTTGCTTTACGTTGCTTTAAGTTGCCTTGCTTTACGTTGCTTTTCGTTGCCTTGTTTACGTTGCTTTAAGTTGCCTTCATTTACGTTGCCTTGCCCTGCCTTGCTTTACGCTGCTTTACGTTGCCTTGCTTTACGTTGCCTTACGTTGCCTTGCTTTACGTTGCCTTGCTTTACGTTGCTTTACGTTTCCTTTCTTTACGTTGCCTTACGTTGCCCTACTTTACGTTGCCTTGCTTTACGTTGCTTTACGTTGCCTTGCTTTACGTTGCTTTACGTTGCCTTGCTTTACGTTGCCTTGCTTTACGTTGCTTTACGTTGCCTTACTTTATGTTGCTTTACGTTGCCTTGCTTTACGTTGGTTTATGTTGCTTTGCTTTAAGTTGCTTTACGTTGCCTTGCTTTACGTTGCTTTACGTTGCTTTTCGTTGCCTTGCTTTACGTTGCCTTGCTTTACGTTGCTTTACGTTGCCTTGCTTTACGTTTCTTTACGTTGCATTGCTTTACGTTGCCTTGCCTTGCCTTGCTTTACGTTGCTTTACGTTGCCTTGCTTTACAGAATCACAGAATCACAGAATCACAGAATAACCAGGTTGGAAGAGACCCACCGGATCACCGAGTCCAACCGTTCCTACCAAACACTAAACCATATCCCTCAGCACCTCGTCCACCCGTGCCTTAAACACCTCCAGGGAAGGTGACTCAACCACCTCCATGGGCAGCCTGTTCCAGTGCCCAATGACCCTTTCTGTAAAGAATTTTTTCCTAACGTCTAGCCTAAACCTCCCCTGGCGGAGCTTGAGGCCATTCCCTCTTGTCCTGTCCCCTGTCACTTGGGAGAAGAGGCCAGCACCCTCCTCTCTACAACCTCCTTTCAGGTAGTTGTAGAGAGCAATGAGGTCACCCCTCAGCCTCCTCTTCTCCAGGCTAAACAACCCCAGCTCTCTCAGCCGCTCCTCATAAGGCCTGTTCTCCAGCCCTTTCACCAGCTTTGTTGCTCTTCTCTGGACTCTCTCCAGAGCCTCAACATCCTTCTTGTGGTGAGGGGCCCAGAACTGAACACAGGATTCGAGGAGTGGTCTCACCAGTGCCGAGTACAGAGGGAGGATAACCTCCCTGGACCTGCTGGTCACGCCGTTTCTGATACAAGCCAAGATGCCATTGGCCTTCTTGGCCACCTGGGCACACTGCTGGCTCATATTCAGTCGGCTGTCAACCAACACCCCCAGGTCCCTCTCCTCCAGGCAGCTTTCTAGACAGACTTCTCCCAGTCTGTAGCACTGCATAGGGTTGTTGTGCCCCAAGTGCAGGACCCGGCATTTGGCCTTGTTAAACCTCATGCCATTGGACTCTGCCCAGCGGTCCAGCCTGTTCAGATCCCTTTGCAGAGCCTCCCGACCCTCCAGCAGATCGACACTTCCACCCAGCTTAGTGTCATCCGCAAACTTGCTAAGGGTGCATTCGATGCCTTCATCCAGGTCATTGATGAAGACATTGAACAGGGCTGGACCCAGCACTGAGCCCTGGGGAACCCCACTTGTCACTGGCCTCCAGCTGGATTTCACACCATTTACCACAACTCTCTGGGCCCGGCCATCCAACCAGTTTTCCACCCAGGAGAGTGTGCGCCTGTCCAGCCCAGAGGCTGACAGTTTCTCAAGCAGAACGCTGTGAGAAACTGTGTCAAAGGCTTTGCTGAAGTCCAGGAAGACCACATCCACAGCCTTTCCCTCATCCAGTAGCCGGGTCACTTTGTCATAGAAGGCGATCAGGTTAGTCTGGCAAGACCTGCCTTTTGTGAACCCACGTTCACAAAAGTTACGTTGCTTAACGTTGCTTTACGTTGCCTTGCTTTACGTTGCTTTACGTTGCCTTGCTTTACGTTGCTTTACGTTGATTAAAGTTGCCTTGCTTTACATTGCTTTACGTTGCCTTTCTTTTCGTTGCCTTGCTTTACGTTGCCTTGCCCTGCCTTGCTTTAGGTTGCCTTGCTTTACGTTGCTTTACGTTGCATTGCTTTACGTTGCCTTGCCTTGCCTTGCTTTACGTTGCCTTGCTTTACGTTGCTTTACGTTGCCTTGCTTTACGTTGCCTTGCTTTACCTTGCTTTACGTTGCCTTGCATTACGTTGCCTTGCTTTACGTTGCCTTGCTTTACGTTGCTTTACGTTGCATTGCTTTAATTTTCCTTGCTTTACGTTGCCTTATTTTTCCTTGCTTTACGTTGTTTTACGTTGTCTTGCTTTACGTTGCCTTGCCTTGCCTTGCTTTACGTTGCCTTACTTTACGTTGCCTTGCCTTGCCTTGCTTTACGTTACCTTCCTTTACGATGTCTTGCCTTGCCTTACTTTACGTTGCCTTGATTTACGTTGCTTTACGTTGCCTTGCTTTACGTTGCTTTACGTTGCCTTGCTTTATGTTGATTTACGTTGCCTTACTTTATGTTGCCTTGCCATGCCTTGCTTTACGTTGCTTTACGTTGTCTTGCTTTACGTTGCCTTCCTTTACGTTGCTTTACGTTACCTTGCTTTACGTTGCCTTGCCTTGCCTTGCTTTACGTTGCCTTGTATTGCCTTGCTTTACGTTGCCTTGCCTTGCCTTGCTTTACATTGCTTTACGTTGCCTTGCTTTACGTTGCTTTACGTTGCCTTGCTTTACGTTGCTTTACGTTGCCTCCGTTACGTTGCATTGCCTTGCCTTGCTTTACGTTGCTTTACGTTGCCTTCCTTTACGTTGCTTTACATTGCCTTGCTTTACGTTGCCTTGCCTTGCCTTGCTTTACGTTGATTTACGTTGCCTTGCGTTACATTGCTTTACGTTGTCTTGCTTTACGTTGCCTTGCCTTGCCTTGCTTTACGTTGCTTTACGTTGCCTTGCATTACGTTGCTTTAACTTGCTCTACATTGCCTTGCTTTACGTTTCTTTACCTTGCCTTGCTTTACATTGCCTTGGTTTACGTTGCTTTAAGTTGCCTTGCTTTAAGTTGCTTTACGTTGCTATACGTTGCTTTACGTTGCTATACGTTGCCTTGCTTTATGTTGCTTTATGTTGCCTTGCTTTACGTTGCTTTACGTTGCCTTGCTTTACGTTGCCTTCCTTTACGTTGCTTTACGTTGCCTTGCTTTACGTTGCCTTGCCTTGCCTTGCTTTACGTTGCCTTGTATTGCCTTGCTTTACGTTGCCTTGCATTGCTTGACGTTGCTTTACGTGCCTTGCTTTACGTTTCTTTACGTTGCCTTGATTTACGTTGCTTTACGTTGCCTTGCTTTACGTTTCTTTACGTTGCCTTGCTTTACGTTGCTTTACGTTGCCTTGCTTTACGTTGCTTTACGTTGCTTTACATTGCCTTGTTTTACGTTGATTTATTTTGCCTTGCTTTACGTTGCTTTACGTTGCCTTGCTTTACGTGATTTACGTTGCATTGCTTTACGTTGCTTTACGTTGCCTTGCTTTACGTTGCTTTACGTTGCCTTGCTTTACATTGCTTTACGTTGCTTTACGTTGCCTTGCTTTAAGTTGCCTTGCCTTGCCTTGCCTTACGTTGCCTTGCTTTACGTTGCTTTACGTTGCCTTGCTTTACATTGCATTGCCTTGCCTTGCTTTACGTTGCTTTACGTTGCCTTGCTTTACGTTACTTTACGTTGCCTTCCTTTACGTTGCCTTGCCTTGCTTTACGTTGCTTTACGTTGTCTTGCTTTACGTTGCCTTGCCTTGCCTTGATTTACATTGCTTTAAGTTGCCTTGCTTTACGTTGCCTTGCCTTGCCTTGCTTTACGTTGCTTTACGTAGCCTTGCTTTACGTTGCTTTACGTTGCCTTACGTTGCCTTGCTTTACGTTGCCTTCCCTTGCGTTACGTTGGGTTACGTTGCCTTGCTTTACGTTTCCTTGCTTTACGTTGCCTTGCTTTATGTTGCTTTACGTTGCCTTACTTTACGTTGCCTTGCTTTACGTTGCTTTACGTTGCCTTGCTTTACGTTTCCTTGCTTTACGTTGCCTTGCCTTGCTTTACTTTACCTTGCTTTACGTTGCTTAACGTTGCCTTGCTTTACGTTGCTTTACGTTGCTTTACCTAGTCTTGGTTTACGTTGCTTTACGTTGCCTTGCTTTACGTTGCTTTACGTTGCCTTATGTTGCCTTGCTTTACGTTGCCTTGCTTTACCTTGCTTTACGTTGCCTTGCATTACGTTGCCTTGCTTTACGTTGCCTTGCTTTACGTTGCTTTACGTTGCATTGCTTTAATTTTCCTTGCTTTACGTTGCCTTATTTTGCCTTGCTTTACGTTGGTTTACGTTGTCTTCCTTTACGTTGCCTTTCCTTGCCTTGCTTTACGTTGCCTTACTTTACGTTGCCTTGCCTAACCTTGCTTTACGTTACCTTCCTTTACGATGTCTTGCCTTGCCTTACTTTACGTTGCCTTGATTTACGTTGCTTTACGTTGCCTTGCTTTACGTTGCCTTGCCTTGCCTTGCTTTACGTTGCCTTGCCTTCCCTTGCTTTACGTTGCCTTGCCTTGCCTTGCTATACGTTGCTTTACGTTGCCTTGCTTTACGTTGCTTTACGTTGCCTTGCTTTACGTTGCTTTAAGTTGCCTTGCTTTACATTATCATCCCTTGCCTGGCTTTACGTTGCCTTGCCTTGCCTTGCTTTATGTTCCTTTACGGTGCCTTGCTTTACGTTGCTTTATGTTGCCTTGCTTTACGTTGCTTTACGCTGCCTCCGTTACATTGCATTGCCTTGCCTTGCTTTACGTTGCTTTACGTTGCCTTGCTTTACGTTGCTTTACGTTGCCTTGCTTTACGTTGCCTTGCCTTGCCTTGCTTTACGTTGATTTACGTTGCCTTGCGTTACATTGCTTTACGTTGTCTTGCTTTACGTTGCCTTGCCTTGCCTTGCTTTACGTTGCCTTGCCTTGCCTTGCTTTACGTTGCTTTACGTTGCCTTGCATTACCTTGCTTTAACTTGCTCTACATTGCCTTGCTTTACGTTTCTTTACCTTGCCTTGCTTTACGTTGCCTGGGTTTACGTTGCTTTACGTTGCCTTGCTTTAAGTTGCTTTACGTTGCTATACGTTGGTTTACGTTGCTATACGTTGCCTTGCTTTACGTTGCTTTACGTTGCCTTGCTTTACGTTGCTTTACGTTGCCTTGCTTTACGTTGCCTTGCTTTACGTTGCTTTACGTTGCCTTGCTTTACGTTGCCTTGCCTTGCCTTGCTTTACGTTGCCTTGTATTGCCTTGCTTTACGTTGCCTTGCATTGCTTGACGTTGCTTTACGTTGCCTTGCTTTACGTTTCTTTACGTTGCCTTGATTTACGTTGCTTTACGTAGCCTTGCTTTACGTTGATTTACGTTGCCTTGCTTTACGTTGCTTTACGTTGCCTTGCTTTACGTTGCTTTACGTTGCTTTATATTGCCTTGTTTTACGTTGATTTATTTTGCCTTGCTTTACGTTGCTTTACGTTGCCTTGCTTTACGTGATTTACGTTGCATTGCTTTACGTTGCTACACGTTGCCTTGCTTTACATTGCTTTACGTTGCCTTGCTTTACGTTGCTTTACCTTGCTTTACGTTGCCTTGCTTTACGTTGCCTTGCCTTGCCTTGCCTTACGTTGCCTTGCTTTACATTGCTTTACGTTGCCTTGCTTTACGTTGCTTTACGTTTCCTTCCTTTACGTTGCCTTGCTTTACGTTGCTTTACGTTGCCTTGCTTTACGTTGCTTTACGTTGTCTTGCTTTACGTTGCCTTGCCTTGCCTTGATTTACATTGCTTTAAGTTGCTTTGCTTTAGGTTGCCTTGCCTTGCCTTGCTCTACGTTGCTTTACGTTGCCTAGCTTTAAATTGCCTTCCCTTGCCTTGCTTTATGTTGCTTTACGTTGCCTTGCTTTACATTGCTCTACGTTGCCTTGCTTTACGTTGCTTTACGTTGCCTTGCTTTACGTTGCCTTGCTTTACGTTGCTTTACGTTGACTTACGTTGCCTTGCTTTACGTTACATTATGTTGCCTTGATTTACGTTGCTTTACGTTTCCTTGCTTCACGTTGCCTTGCTTTACGTTGCCTTACGTTGCCTTGCTTTACGTTGCCTTGCTTTACGTTGCTTTACGTTGCCTTGCTTTACGTTGCCTTGCCTTGCTTTACGTTGCCTTGCTTTGCGTTGCCTTGCCTTACGTTGCCTTGCCTTGCCTTGCTTTACGTAGCCTTGCCTTGTTTATGTAGCCTTGCTTTACGTTGATTTAGGTTGCCTTGCTTTACGTTGCTTTAAGTTGCCTTGCTTTACGTTGCTTTTCGTTGCCTTGTTTACGTTGCTTTAAGTTGCCTTCATTTACGTTGCCTTGCTTTAAGTTGCTTTACGTTGCCTTGCTTTACGTTGCCTTACGTTGCCTTGCTTTACGTTGCCTTGCTTTACGTTGCTTTACGTTGCCTTTCTTTACGTTGCCTTACGTTGCCCTACTTTACGTTGCCTTGCTTTACGTTGCTTTACGTTGCCTTGCTTTACGTTGCTTTACGTTGCCTTGCTTTACGTTGCCTTGCTTTACGTTGCTTTACGTTGCCTTACTTTACGTTGCTTTATGTTGCCTTGCTTTACGTTGGTTTATGTTGCTTTGCTTTAAGTTGCTTTACGTTGCCCTGCTTTACGTTGCTTTACGTTGCTTTTCGTTGCCTTGCTTTACGTTGCCTTGATTTACGTTGCTTTACGTTGCCTTGCTTTACGTTTCTTTACGTTGCATTGCTTTACGTTGCCTTGCCTTGCCTTGCTTTACTTTGCCTTGCTTTACGTTGCTTTACGTTGCCTTGCTTTACGTTGCTTAACGTTGCTTTACGTTGCCTTGCTTTACGTTGCTTTACGTTGCCTTGCTTTACGTTGCTTAACGTTGATTAAAGTTGCCTTGCTTTACATTGCTTTACGTTGCCTTTCTTTTCGTTGCATTGCTTTACGTTGCCTTGCCCTGCCTTGCTTTAGGTTGCCTTGCTTTACGTTGCTTTACGTTGCCTTGCTTTACGTTGCTTTACGTTGCTTTACGTTGTCTTGGTTTACGTTGCTTTACGTTGCCTTGCTTTACGTTGCTTTACGTTGCGTTACGTTGCCTTGCTTTACGTTGCCTTGCTTTACCTTGCTTTACGTTGCCTTGCATTACGTTGCCTTGCTTTACGTTGCCTTGCTTTACGTTGCTTTACGTTGCATTGCTTTAATTTTCCTTGCTTTACGTTGCCTTATTTTGCCTTGCTTTACGTTGGTTTACGTTGTCTTGCTTTACGTTGCCTTGCCTTGCCTTGCTTTACGTTGCCTTACTTTACGTTGCCTTGCCTTGCCTTGCTTTACGTTACCTTCCTTTACGATGTCTTGCCTTGCCTTACTTTACGTTGCCTTGATTTACGTTGCTTTACGTTGCCTTGCTTTACGTTGCTTTACGTTGCCTTGCTTTATGTTGATTTACGTTGCCTTACTTTATGTTGCCTTGCCTTGCCTTGCTTTACGTTGCCTTGCCTTGCCTTGCTTTACGTTGCTTTACGTTGCCTAACTTTACGTTGCCTTGCCTTGCCTTGCTTTACGTTGCCTTGCCTTCCCTTGCTTTACGTTGCCTTGCCTTGCCTTGCTTTACATTGCTTTACGTTGCCTTGCTTTACGTTGCTTTACTTTGCCTTGCTTTACGTTGCTTTACGTTGCCTCCGTTACGTTGCATTGCCTTGCCTTGCTTTACGTTGCTTTACGTTGCCTTGCTTTACGTTGCTTTACATTGCCTTGCTTTACGTTGCCTTGCCTTGCCTTGCTTTACGTTGATTTACGTTGCCTTGCGTTACATTGCTTTACGTTGTCTTGCTTTACGTTGCCTTGCCTTGCCTTGCTGTACGTTGCTTTACGTTGCCTTGCATTACCTTGCTTTAACTTGCTCTACATTGCCTTGCTTTACGTTTCTTTACCTTGCCTTGCTTTACGTTGCCTTGGTTTACGTTGCTTTAAGTTGCCTTGCTTTAAGTTGCTTTACGTTGCTATACGTTGCTTTACGTTGCTATACGTTGCCTTGCTTTATGTTGCTTTACGTTGCCTTGCTTTACGTTGCTTTACGTTGCCTTGCTTTACGTTGCCTTGCTTTACGTTGCTTTACGTTGCCTTGCTTTACGTTGCCTTGCCTTGCCTTGCTTTACGTTGCCTTGTATTGCCTTGCTTTACGTTGCCTTGCATTGCTTGACGTTGCTTTACGTTGCCTTGCTTTACGTTTCTTTACGTTGCCTTGATTTACGTTGCTTTACGTTGCCTTGCTTTACGTTTCTTTACGTTGCCTTGCTTTACGTTGCTTTACGTATCCTTGCTTTACGTTGCTTTACGTTGCTTTACATTGCCTTGTTTTACGTTGATTTATTTTGCCTTGCTTTACGTTGCTTTACATTGCCTTGCTTTACGTGATTTACGTTGCATTGCTTTACGTTGCTTTACGTTGCCTTGCTTTACGTTGCTTTACGTTGCCTTACTTTACGTTGCTTTACGTTGCCTTGCTTTACGTTGGTTTATGTTGCTTTGCTTTAAGTTGCTTTACGTTGCCCTGCTTTACGTTGCTTTACGTTGCTTTTCGTTGCCTTGCTTTACGTTGCCTTGATTTACGTTGCTTTACGTTGCCTTGCTTTACGTTTCTTTACGTTGCATTGCTTTACGTTGCCTTGCCTTGCCTTGCTTTACGTTGCCTTGCTTTACGTTGCTTTACGTTGCCTTGCTTTACGTTGCTTAACGTTGCTTTACGTTGCCTTGCTTTACGTTGCTTTACGTTGCCTTGCTTTACGTTGCTTAACGTTGATTAAAGTTGCCTTGCTTTACATTGCTTTACGTTGCCTTTCTTTTCGTTGCATTGCTTTACGTTGCCTTGCCCTGCCTTGCTTTAGGTTGCCTTGCTTTACGTTGCTTTACGTTGCCTTGCTTTACGTTGCTTTACGTTGCTTTACCTTGTCTTGGTTTACGTTGCTTTACGTTGCCTTGCTTTACGTTGCTTTACGTTGCCTTACGTTGCCTTGCTTTACGTTGCCTTGCTTTACCTTGCTTTACGTTGCCTTGCATTACGTTGCCTTGCTTTACGTTGCCTTGCTTTACGTTGCTTTACGTTGCATTGCTTTAATTTTCCTTGCTTTACGTTGCCTTATTTTGCCTTGCTTTACGTTGGTTTACGTTGTCTTGCTTTACGTTGCCTTGCCTTGCCTTGCTTTACGTTGCCTTACTTTACGTTGCCTTGCCTTGCCTTGCTTTACGTTACCTTCCTTTACGATGTCTTGCCTTGCCTTACTTTACGTTGCCTTGATTTACGTTGCTTTACGTTGCCTTGCTTTACGTTGCTTTACGTTGCCTTGCTTTATGTTGATTTACGTTGCCTTACTTTATGTTGCCTTGCCTTGCCTTGCTTTACGTTGCCTTGCCTTGCCTTGCTTTACGTTGCTTTACGTTGCCTAACTTTACGTTGCCTTGCCTTGCCTTGCTTTACGTTGCCTTGCCTTCCCTTGCTTTACGTTGCCTTGCCTTGCCTTGCTTTACATTGCTTTACGTTGCCTTGCTTTACGTTGCTTTACGTTGCCTTGCTTTACGTTGCTTTACGTTGCCTCCGTTACGTTGCATTGCCTTGCCTTGCTTTACGTTGCTTTACGTTGCCTTCCTTTACGTTGCTTTACATTGCCTTGCTTTACGTTGCCTTGCCTTGCCTTGCTTTACGTTGATTTACGTTGCCTTGCGTTACATTGCTTTACGTTGTCTTGCTTTACGTTGCCTTGCCTTGCCTTGCTTTACGTTGCTTTACGTTGCCTTGCATTACCTTGCTTTAACTTGCTCTACATTGCCTTGCTTTACGTTTCTTTACCTTGCCTTGCTTTACGTTGCCTTGGTTTACGTTGCTTTAAGTTGCCTTGCTTTAAGTTGCTTTACGTTGCTATACGTTGCTTTACGTTGCTATACGTTGCCTTGCTTTATGTTGCTTTACGTTGCCTTGCTTTACGTTGCTTTACGTTGCCTTGCTTTACGTTGCCTTGCTTTACGTTGCTTTACGTTGCCTTGCTTTACGTTGCCTTGCCTTGCCTTGCTTTACGTTGCCTTGTATTGCCTTGCTTTACGTTGCCTTGCATTGCTTGACGTTGCTTTACGTTGCCTTGCTTTACGTTTCTTTACGTTGCCTTGATTTACGTTGCTTTACGTTGCCTTGCTTTACGTTTCTTTACGTTGCCTTGCTTTACGTTGCTTTACGTATCCTTGCTTTACGTTGCTTTACGTTGCTTTACATTGCCTTGTTTTACGTTGATTTATTTTGCCTTGCTTTACGTTGCTTTACATTGCCTTGCTTTACGTGATTTACGTTGCATTGCTTTACGTTGCTTTACGTTGCCTTGCTTTACGTTGCTTTACGTTGCCTTGCTTTACGTTGCTTTACGTTGCTTTACGTTGCCTTGCTTTAAGTTGCCTTGCCTTGCCTTGCCTTACGTTACCTTGCTTTACGTTGCTTTACGTTGCCTTGCTTTACATTGCATTGCCTTGCCTTGCTTTACGTTGCTTTACGTTGCCTTGCTTTACGTTGCTTTACGTTGCCTTCCTTTACGTTGCCTTGCCTTGCTTTACGTTGCTTTACGTTGTCTTGCTTTACGTTGCCTTGCTTTACGTTGCTTTACGTTGCCTTGCTTTACGTTTCTTTACGTTGCATTGCTTTACGTTGCCTTGCCTTGCCTTGCTTTACGTTGCCTTGCTTTACGTTGCTTTACGTTGCCTTGCTTTACGTTGCTTAACGTTGCTTTACGTTGCCTTGCTTTACGTTGCTTTACGTTGCCTTGCTTTACGTTGCTTTACGTTGATTAAAGTTGCCTTGCTTTACATTGCTTTACGTTGCCTTTCTTTTCGTTGCCTTGCTTTACGTTGCCTTGCCCTGCCTTGCTTTAGGTTGCCTTGCTTTACGTTGCTTTACGTTGCCTTGCTTTACGTTGCTTTACGTTGCTTTACGTTGTCTTGGTTTACGTTGCTTTACGTTGCCTTGCTTTACGTTGCTTTACGTTGCCTTACGTTGCCTTGCTTTACGTTGCCTTGCTTTACCTTGCTTTACGTTGCCTTGCATTACGTTGCCTTGCTTTACGTTGCCTTGCTTTACGTTGCTTTACGTTGCATTGCTTTAATTTTCCTTGCTTTACGTTGCCTTATTTTGCCTTGCTTTACGTTGGTTTACGTTGTCTTGCTTTACGTTGCCTTGCCTTGCCTTGCTTTACGTTGCCTTACTTTACGTTGCCTTGCCTTGCCTTGCTTTACGTTACCTTCCTTTACGATGTCTTGCCTTGCCTTACTTTACGTTGCCTTGATTTACGTTGCTTTACGTTGCCTTGCTTTACGTTGCTTTACGTTGCCTTGCTTTATGTTGATTTACGTTGCCTTACTTTATGTTGCCTTGCCTTGCCTTGCTTTACGTTGACTTGCCTTGCCTTGCTTTACGTTGCTTTACGTTGCCTAACTTTACGTTGCCTTGCCTTGCCTTGCTTTACGTTGCCTTGCCTTCCCTTGCTTTACGTTGCCTTGCCTTGCCTTGCTTTACATTGCTTTACGTTGCCTTGCTTTACGTTGCTTTACTTTGCCTTGCTTTACGTTGCTTTACGTTGCCTCCGTTACGTTGCATTGCCTTGCCTTGCTTTACGTTGCTTTACGTTGCCTTGCTTTACGTTGCTTTACATTGCCTTGCTTTACGTTGCCTTGCCTTGCCTTGCTTTAAGTTGATTTACGTTGCCTTGCGTTACATTGCTTTACGTTGTCTTGCTTTACGTTGCCTTGCCTTGCCTTGCTTTACGTTGCTTTACGTTGCCTTGCATTACCTTGCTTTAACTTGCTCTACATTGCCTTGCTTTACGTTTCTTTACCTTGCCTTGCTTTACGTTGCCTTGGTTTACGTTGCTTTAAGTTGCCTTGCTTTAAGTTGCTTTACGTTGCTATACGTTGCTTTACGTTGCTATACGTTGCCTTGCTTTATGTTGCTTTACGTTGCCTTGCTTTACGTTGCTTTACGTTGCCTTGCTTTACGTTGCCTTGCTTTACGTTGCTTTACGTTGCCTTGCTTTACGTTGCCTTGCCTTGCTTTACGTTGCCTTGCTTTGCCTTGCTTTACCTTGCCTTGCATTGCTTGACGTTGCTTTACGTTGCCTTGCTTTACGTTGCTTTACGTTGCCTTGATTTACGTTGCTTTACGTTGCCTTGCTTTACGTTTCTTTACGTTGCCTTGCTTTACGTTGCTTTACGTATCCTTGCTTTACGTTGCTTTACGTTGCTTTACATTGCCTTGTTTTACGTTGATTTATTTTGCCTTGCTTTACGTTGCTTTACATTGCCTTGCTTTACGTGATTTACGTTGCATTGCTTTACGTTGCTTTACGTTGCCTTGCTTTACGTTGCTTTACGTTGCCTTGCTTTACGTTGCTTTACGTTGCTTTACGTTGCCTTGCTTTAAGTTTCCTTGCCTTGCCTTGCCTTACGTTGCCTTGCTTTACGTTGCTTTACGTTGCCTTGCTTTACATTGCATTGCCTTGCCTTGCTTTACGTTGCTTTACGTTGCCTTGCTTTACGTTGCTTTACGTTGCCTTCCTTTACGTTGCCTTGCCTTGCTTTACGTTGCTTTACGTTGTCTTGCTTTACGTTGCCTTGCCTTGCCTTGATTTACGTTGCTTTAAGTTGCCTTGCTTGACGTTGCCTTGCCTTGCCTTGCTTTACGTTGCTTTACGTAGCCTTGCTTTACGTTGCTTTACGTTGCCTTGCTTTACGTTGCCTTACGTTGCCTTGCTTTACGTTGCCTTCCCTTGCGTTACGTTGGGTTACGTTGCCTTGCTTTACGTTTCCTTGCTTTACGTTGCCTTGCTTTATGTTGCTTTACGTTGCCTTACTTTACGTTGCCTTGCTTTACGTTGCTTTACGTTGCCTTGCTTTACGTTTCCTTGCTTTACGTTGCCTTGCCTTGCTACTTTACCTTGCTTTACGTTGCTTAACGTTGCCTTGCTTTACGTTGCTTTACGTTGCTTTACCTTGTCTTGGTTTACGTTGCTTTACGTTGCCTTGCTTTACGTTGCTTTACGTTGCCTTACGTTGCCTTGCTTTACGTTGCCTTGCTTTACCTTGCTTTACGTTGCCTTGCATTATGTTGCCTTGCTTTACGTTGCCTTGCTTTACGTTGCTTTACGTTGCATTGCTTTAATTTTCCTTGTTTTACGTTGCCTTGTTTTGCCTTGCTTTACGTTGGTTTACGTTGTCTTCCTTTACGTTGCCTTTCCTTGCCTTGCTTTACGTTGCCTTACTTTACGTTGCCTTGCCTTGCCTTGCTTTACGTTACCTTCCTTTACGATGTCTTGCCTTGCCTTACTTTACGTTGCCTTGATTTACGTTGCTTTACGTTGCCTTGCTTTACGTTGCTTTACGTTGCCTTGCTTTATGTTGATTTACGTTGCCTTGCTTTATGTTGCCTTGCCTTGCCTTGCTTTACGTTGCTTTACGTTGTCTTGCTTTACGTTGCTTTACGTTGCCTAACTTTACGTTGCCTTGCCTTGCCTTGCTTTACATTGCTTTACGTTGCCTTGCTTCACGTTGCCTTGCCTTGCCTTGCTTTACGTTGCTTTACGTTGCCTTGCTTTACGTTGCTTTACGTTGCCTTGCTTTATGTTGCTTTAAGTTGCCTTGCTTTACATTATCTTCCCTTGCCTGGCTTTACGTTGCCTTGCCTTGCCTTGCTTTATGTTCCTTTACGGTGCCTTGCTTTACGTTGCTTTACGTTGCCTTGCTTTACGTTGCTTTACGTTGCCTTGCTTTACGTAACCTTGCTTTATGTTGCCTTGCCTTGCCTTGCTTTACGTTGATTTACGTTGCCTTGCGTTACATTGCCTTACGTTGTCTTGCTTTACGTTGCCTTGCCTTGCCTTGCTTTACGTTGCTTTACGTTGCCTTGCATTACGTTGCATTAACTTGCTCTACATTGCCTTGCTTTACGTTTCTTTACCTGGCCTTGCTTTACGTTGCCTTGGTTTACGTTGCTTTACGTTGCCTTGCTTTAAGTTGCTTTACGTTGCTATACGTTGCTTTACGTTGCTATACGTTGCCTTGCTTTACGTTGCTTTACGTTGCCTTGCTTTACGTTGCCTTGCTTTACGTTGCCTTGCTTTACGTTGCTTTACGTTGCCTTGCTTTACGTTGCCTTGCCTTGCCTTGCTTTACGTTGCCTTGCATTGCCTTGCTTTACGTTGCCTTGCTTTACGTTGCCTTGCATTGCTTTACGTTGCTTTACGTTGCCTTGCTTTACGTTTCTTTACGTTGCCTTGCTTTACGTTGCTTTATGTTGCCTTGCTTTTCGTTGCTTTACGTTGCTTTACGTTGCCTTGCTTTACGTTGCTTTACGTTGCTTTACGTTGCCTTGCTTTACGTTGCTTTACGTTGCCTTGCTTTACGTTGCTTTACGTTGCTTTACATTGCCTTGTTTTACGTTGATTTATTTTGCCTTGCTTTACGTTCCTTTACGTTGCCTTGCTTTACGTGATTTACGTTGCATTGCTTTACGTTGCTTTACTTTGCCTTGCCTTGCCTTGCCTTATGTTGCCTTGCTTTACGTTCCTTTACGTTGCCTTGCTTTACGTTGCTTTACGTTGCCTTGCTTTACGTTGCATTGCCTTGCCTTGCTTTACGTTGCTTTACGTTGCCTTGCTTTACGTTGCTTTACGTTGCCTTCCTTTACGATGCCTTGCCTTGCTTTACGTTGCTTTACGTTGTCTTGCTTTACGTTGCCTTGCCTTGCCTTGATTTACGTTGCTTTAAGTTGCCTTGCTTTACGTTGCCTTCCTTGCCTTGCTTTACGTTGCTTTACGTAGCCTTGCTTTATGTTGCTTTACGTTGCCTTGCTTTACGTTGCCTTATGTTGCCTTGCTTTACGTTGCCTTCCCTTGCTTTACGTTGCGTTACGTTGCCTTACTTTACGTTTCCTTGCTTTACGTTGCCTTGCTTTACGTTGCTTTACGTTGCCTTACTTTACGTTGCCTTGCTTTACGTTGCTTTACGTTGCCTTGCTTTACGTTGCCTTGCTTTACGTTTCCTTGCCTTGCTTTACGTTACCTTGCTTTACGTTGCTTTACGTTGCCTTGCTTTACGTTCCTTTACGATGCCTTGCTTTACGTTGCTGTACGTTGCCTTGCTTTACGTTGCTTTGCGTTGCCTTGCCTTGCCTTGATTTACGTTACCTTGCCTTGCTTTACGTAGCCTTGCTTTACGTTGATTTACGTTGCCTTGCTTTACGTTGCTTTAAGTTGCCTTCCTTTACGTTGCCTTGCCTTGCCTTGCTTTACGTTGCTTTACGTTGCCTGGCTTTACGTTGCCTTACGTTGCCTTGCTTTACGTTGCCTTGCTTTACGTTGCTTTACGTTGCCTTGCTTTACGTTGCCTTACGTTGTCCTACTTTACGTTGCCTTGCTTTACGTTGCTTTACGTTGCCTTGCTTTACGTTGCTTTACGTTGCCTTACTTTACGTTGCCTTACGTTGCCTTGCTTTACGTTGCCTTGCCTTGCCTTGCTTTACGTTGCTTTTCGTTGCCTTGCTTTACGTTGCTTTAAGTTGCCTTGCTTTACGTTGCTTTACGTTGCTTTTCGTTGCCTTGCTTTACGTTGCCTTGCTTTTCCTTGACTTGGTTTACGTTGCCTTGCCTTGCCTTGTTTTACGTTGCCTTCCTTTACGTTGCTTTACGTTGCTTTACGTTGCCTTGCTTTACGCTGCTTTACGTTGCCTTGCTTTACCTTGCTTTACGTTGATTTACGTTGCCTTCCTTTACGTTGCTATACGTTGCCTTGCTTTACGTTGCCTTGCCTTGCCTTGCTTTACGTTGCCTTGCTTTACGTTTCCTTGCCTTGCCTTGCTTTACGTTGCCTTGCCTTGCCTTGCTTTACGTTGCCTTGCTTTACGTTGCTTTACGTTGCCTTGCTTTACGTTGCTTTACGTTGCCTTGCTTTACGTTGCTTAACTTTGCTTTACGTTGCCTTGCTTTACGTTGCTTTAGGTTGCCTTGCTTTACGTTGCTTAACGTTGTCTTGCTTTACATTGCTTTACGTTGCCTTTCTTTTCGTTCCCTTGCTTTACGTTGCCTTCCCTGCCTTGCTTTAGGTTGCCTTGCTTTATGTTGCTTTACGTTGCCTTGCTTTACGTTGCTTTACTTTGCTTTATGTTGCCTTGCTTTACGTTGCCTTGCCTTGCCTTGCTTTACGTTGCCTTGCTTTACGTTGCCTTGCCTTGCCTTACTTTACGTTGCCTTGCTTTAAGTTTCCTTGCTTTACGTTGCTTTACGTTGCCTTGCTTTACGTTGCCTTGCTTTACGTTGCCTTGCTTTAAGTTGCCTTGCTTTACATTGCCTTGCTTTAAGTTGCCTTGCTTTACGTTGCCTTACGTTGCCTTGCTTTACGTTGGTTTACGTTTCCTTGCTTTACGTTGCCTTACGTTGCCTTCCTTTACTTTGCCTTGCTTTGCTTTACGTTGCCTTGCTTTACGTTGCCTTGCCTTGCCTTGTTTACGTTGCCTTGCTTTACGTTGCCTTGCCTTGCCTTGCTTTACGTTGCCTTGCCTTGCCTTGCTTTACGTTGCTTTACGTTGCCTTGCTTTATGTTGCTTTACGTTGCCTTGCTTTACGTTGCCTTGCCTTGCTTTACGTTGCTTTACGTTGCCTTGCTTTACGTTGCTTTACGTTGCCTTACTTTACGTTGCTTTACGTTGCTTTACGTTGCCTTGCTTTACATTATCTTCCCTCTCCTGGCTTTACGTTGCCTTGCCTTGCCTTGCTTTATGTTCCTTTACGGTGCCTTGCTTTACGTTGCTTTACGTTGCCTTGCTTTACGTTGCTTTACGTTGCCTTGCTTTACGTTGCCTTGCCTTGCCTTGCTTTACGTTGCTTTACGTTGCCTTGGTTTACATTGCTTTACGTTGTCTTGCTTTACGTTGCTTTACGTTGCTTTACGTTGCCTTGCTTTACGTTGCTTTACGTTGCCTTGCTTTACTTTGCCTTGCCTTGCCTTGCTTGACGTTGCTTTACGTTGCCTTGCTTTACGTTGCTTTACGTTGCCTTGCTTTACGTTGCTATACATTGCTTTACGTTGCCTTACGTTGCCTTGCTTTACGTTGCCTTGCCTTGCTTTACGTTGCGTTACGTTCCCTTGCTTTACATTTCCTTGCTTTACGTTGCCTTGCTTTACGTTGCCTTGCTTTACGTTGCCTTGCCTTGCATTACGTTGCTTTACGTTGCCTTGCTTTACGTTACTTTACGATGCCTTGCTTTACGTTGTCTTGCTTTACGTTGCCTTGCCTTGCTTTACGTTGCCTTCTTTTACGTTGATTTACGTTGCCTTGCTTTACGTTGCTTTACGTTGCCTTGCTTTACGTTGCTTTTCGTTGCCTGGTTTTACGTTGCTTTAAGTTGCCTTGTTTACGTTACCTTGCCTTGCCTTGCTTTACGTTACCTTGCCTTGCCTTGCTTTATTTGCTTTACGTTGCCTTGCTTTACGTTGCCTTACGTTGCCTTGCTTTACGTTGCTTTACGTTGCCTTGCTTTACGTTGCTTTACGTTGCCTTGCTTTACGTTGCCTTGCTTTACGTTGCCTTGCTTTACGTTGCTTTACGTTGACTTACGTTGCCTTGATTTACGTTACTTTATGTTGCCTTGATTTACGTTGCTTTACGTTGCATTGCTTTAACTTTCCTTGCTTTACGTTGCCTTACGTTGCCTTGCTTTACGTTGCCTTGCTTTACGTTGCTTTACGTTGCCTTGCTTTACGTTGCCTTGCCTTGCTTTACGTTGCCTTGCTTTGCGTTGCTTTACGTTGCCTTGCTTTACGTTGCTTTACGATGCCTTGCTTTACGTTGCTTTACGTTGCCTTGCTTTACGTTGTCTTGCTTTACGTTGCCTTGCCTTGCCTTGCTTTACGTTGCCTTGCCTTGTTTACGTAGCCTTGCTTTACGTTGATTTAGGTTGCCTTGCTTTACGTTGCTTTAAGTTGCCTTGATTTACGTTGCCTTGCCTTGCTTGCTTTACGTTGCTTTACGTTGCCTTGCTTTACGTTGCCTTACGTTGCCTTGCTTTACATTGCCTTGCTTTACGTTGCTTTACGTTGCCTTTCTTTACGTTGCCTTTCATTGCCCTACTTTACGTTTCCTTGCTTTATGTTGATTTACGTTGCCTTGCTTTACGTTGCTTTACGTTGCCTTGCTTTACGTTGCCTTGCTTTACGTTGCCTTACTTTACGTTGCCTTGCCTTGCCTTGCTTTAAGTTGCCTTGCTTTACGTTGCTTTACGTTGCCTTGCTTTACGTTGCTTTACGTTGCATTGCTTTACGTTGCCTTGCCTTGCTTTGCTTTACGTTGCCTTGATTTACGTTGCTTTACGTTGCCTTGCTTTACGTTGCTTTACGTTGCTTAAAGTTGCCTTGCTTTACATTGCTTTAAGTTGCCTTTCTTTTCGTTGCCTTGCTTTACGTTGCCTTGCCCTGCCTTGCTTTATGTTGCCTTGCATTACGTTGCTTTACGTTGCCTTGCTTTACGTTGCTTTACGTTGCTTTACGTTGTCTTAGTTTACGTTGCTTTACGTTGCCTTGCTTTACGTTGCTTTACGTTGCCTAACGTTGCCTTGCTTTACGTTGCCTTGCTTTACCTTGCTTTACGTTGCCTTGCATTACGTTGCCTTGCTTTACGTTGCCTTGCTTTACGTTGCTTTACGTTGCATTGCTTTAACTTTCCTTGCTTTACGTTGCCTTATTTGCCTTGCTTTACGTTGGTTTACGTTGTCTTGCTTTACGTTGCCTTGCATTGCTTTGCTTTACGTTGCCTTACTTTACGTTGCCTTGCCTTGCCTTGCTTTACGTTACCTTCTTTACGATGTCTTGCCTTGCCTTACTTTACGTTGCCTTGATTTACGTTGCTTTACGTTGCCTTCCTTTACGTTGCTTTACGTTGCCTTGCTTTACGTTGCTTTAAGTTGCCTTGCTTTACATTATCTTCCCTTGCCTGGCTTTACG
The DNA here is from genome assembly GCF_032191515.1 of Phaenicophaeus curvirostris. NCBI lineage: Eukaryota > Metazoa > Chordata > Aves > Cuculiformes > Cuculidae > Phaenicophaeus > Phaenicophaeus curvirostris. The sequence continues at coordinate 15,865,318 of NC_091408.1, read as the reverse complement.
TTGCCTTGCCTTGCCTTGCTTTATGTTCCTTTACGGTGCCTTGCTTTACGTTGCCTTGCTTTACGTTGCTTTACGTTGCCTCCGTTACGTTGCATTGCCTTGCCTTGCTTTACGTTGCTTTACGTTGCCTTGCTTTACGTTGCTTTACGTTGCCTCCGTTACGTTGCATTGCCTTGCCTTCCTTTACGTTGCTTTACGTTGCCTTGCTTTAGGTTGCTTTACGTTGCCTTGCTTTACGTTGCCTTGCCTTGCCTTGCTTTAAGTTGCTTTACGTTGCCTTGCGTCACATTGCTTTACGTTGTCTTGCTTTACGTAGCCTTGCCTTGCCTTGCTTTACGTTGCTTTACGTTGCCTTGCATTACGTTGCTTTAACTTGCTCTACATTGCATTGCTTTACGTTTCTTTACCTTGCCTTGCTTTACGTTGCCTTTGTTTACGTTGCTTTACGTTGCCTTGCTTTAAGTTGCTTTACGTTGCCTTGCCTTGCTTTACGTTGCTTTACGTTGTCTTGCTTTACGTTGCCTTGCCTTGCCTTGCTTTACGTTGCTTTACGTTGCCTTGCTTTACGTTGCTTTACGTTGCCTTGCCTTGCTTTACGTTGCTTTACTTTGCCTTGCTTTACGTTGCCTTGCCTTGCCTTGATTTACGTTGCTTTAAGTTGCCTTGCTTTACGTTGCCTTGCCTTGCCTTGCTTTACGTTGCTTTACGTAGCCTTGCTTTATGTTGCTTTACGTTGCTTTACCTAGCCTTGCTTTATGTTGCTTTACGTTGCCTTGCTTTACGTTGCCTTACGTTGCCTTGCTTTACGTTGCCTTCCCTTGCTTTACGTTGCGTTACGTTGCCTTGCTTTACGTTTCCTTGCTTTACGTTGCCTTGCTTTATGTTGCTTTACGTTGCCTTGCTTTACGTTGTCTTGCTTTACGTTGCTTTACGTTGCCTTGCTTTACGTTGCCTTGCCTTGCTTTACGTTACCTTGCTTTACGTTGCTTTACGTTGCCTTGCTTTACGTTGCTTTACGATGCCTTGCTTTACGTTGCTTTACGTTGCCTTGCTTTACGTTGCTTTACGTTGCCTTGCCTTGCCTTGCTTTACGTTGCCTTGCCTTGCTTTACGTAGCCTTGCTTTATGTTGAGTTACGTTTCCTTGCTTTACATTGCTTTAAGTTGCCTTGCTTTATGTTGCCTTGCCTTGCCTTGCTTTACGTTGCTTTACGTTGCCTGGCTTTACGTTGCCTTACGTTGCCTTGCTTTACGTTGCCTTGCTTTACGTTGCTTTACGTTGCCTTGCTTTACGTTGCCTTACGTTGCCCTACTTTACGTTGCCTTGCTTTACGTTGCTTTACGTTGCCTTGCTTTACCTTGCTTTCGTTGCCTTACTTTACGTTGCCTTGCGTTGCCTTGCTTTACGTTTCCTTGCCTTGCCTTGCTTTACGTTGCTTTTCGTTGCCTTGCTTTACGTTGCTTTAAGTTGCCTTGCTTTAGGTTGCCTTGCCTTGCCTTGCTTTACGTTGGTTTACGTTGCCTGGCTTTACGTTGCCTTATGTTGCCTTGCTTTACGTTGCTTTACGTTGCTTTACGTTGCCTTGCTTTACATTATCTTCCCTTGCCTGGCTTTACGTTGCCTTGCCTTGCCTTGCTTTATGTTCCTTTACGGTGCCTTGCTTTACGTTGCTTTACGTTGCCTTGCTTTACGTTGCTTTACGTTGCCTTGCTTTACGTTGCCTTGCCTTGCCTTGCTTTACGTTGCTTTACGTTGCCTTGGTTTACTTTGCTTTACGTTGTCTTGCTTTACGTTGCTTTACGTTGCTTTACGTTGCCTTGCTTTACGTTGCTTTACGTTGCCTTGCTTTACTTTGCCTTGCCTTGCTTTACGTTGCTTTACGTTGCCTTGCTTTACGTTGCTTTACGTTGCTATACATTGCTTTACGTTGCCTTACGTTGCCTTGCTTTACGTTGCCTTGCCTTGCTTTACGTTGCGTTACGTTGCCTTGCTTTACATTTCCTTGCTTTACGTTGCCTTCCTTTACGTTGCCTTGCTTTACGTTGCCTTGCCTTGCCTTGCTTTACGTTGATTTACGTTGCCTTGCGTTACATTGCTTTACGTTGTCTTGCTTTACGTTGCCTTGCCTTGCCTTGCTTTACGTTGCTTTACGTTGCCTTGCATTACGTTGCTTTAACTTGCTCTACATTGCCTTGCTTTACGTTTCTTTACCTTGCCTTGCTTTACGTTGCCTTGCTTTACGTTGCTTTAATTTGCCTTGCTTTAAGTTGCTTTACGTTGCTATACGTTGCTTTACGTTGCTATACGTTGCCATACGTTGCCTTGCTTTACGTTGCTTTACGTTGCCTTGCTTTACGTTGCTTTACGTTGCCTTGCTTTACGTTGCTTTACGTTGCTTTACGTTGCTTTACGTTGCCTTGCTTTACGTTGCCTTGCCTTGCCTTGCCTTACGTTGCCTTGCTTTACGTTGCTTTACGTTGCCTTGCTTTACGTTGCTTTACGTTGCCTTGCTTTACATTGCATTGCCTTGCCTTGCTTTACGTTGCTTTACGTTGCCTTGCTTTACGTTGCTTTACGTTGCCTTCCTTTACGTTGCCTTGCCTTGCTTTACGTTGCTTTACGTTGTCTTGCTTTACGTTGCCTTGCCTTGCCTTGATTTACGTTGCTTTAAGTTGCCTTGCTTTACGTTGCCTTGCCTTGCCTTGCTTTACGTTGCTTTACGTAGCCTTGCTTTTCGTTGCTTTACGTTGCCTTGCTTTACGTTGCCTTACGTTGCCTTGCTTTACGTTGCCTTCCCTTGCGTTACGTTGGGTTACGTTGCCTTGCTTTACGTTTCCTTGCTTTACGTTGCCTTGCTTTATGTTGCTTTACGTTGCCTTACTTTACGTTGCCTTGCTTTACGTTGCTTTACGTTGCCTTTCTTTACGTTTCCTTGCTTTACGTTGCCTTGCCTTGCTTTACGTTACATTGCTTTACGTTGCTTAACGTTGCCTTGCTTTACGTTGCTTTACGTTGCTTAAAGTTGCCTTGCTTTACATTGCTTTACGTTGCCTTTCTTTTCGTTGCCTTGCTTTACGTTGCCTTGCCCTGCCTTGCTTTATGTTGCCTTGCTTTACGTTGCTTTACGTTGCCTTGCTTTACGTTGCTTTACGTTGCTTTACCTTGTCTTGGTTTACGTTGCTTTACGTTGCCTTGCTTTACGTTGCCTAACGTTGCCTTGCTTTACGTTGCCTTGCTTTACCTTGCTTTACGTTGCCTTGCATTACGTTGCCTTGCTTTACGTTGCCTTGCTTTACGTTGCTTTACGTTGCATTGCTTTAATTTTCCTTGCTTTACGTTGCCTTATTTTGCCTTGCTTTACGTTGGTTAACGTTGTCTTCCTTTACGTTGCCTTTCCTTGCCTTGCTTTACGTTGCCTTACTTTACGTTGCCTTGCCTTGCCTTGCTTTACGTTACCTTCCTTTACGATGTCTTGCCTTGCCTTACTTTACGTTGCCTTGATTTACGTTGCTTTACGTTTCCTTGCTTTACGTTGCTTTACGTTGCCTTGCTTTATGTTGATTTACGTTGCCTTGCTTTATGTTGCCTTGCCTTGCCTTGCTTTACGTTGCTTTACGTTGTCTTGCTTTACGTTGCTTTACGTTGCCTAACTTTACGTTGCCTTCCCTTGCCTTGCTTTACGTTGCTTTACGTTGCCTTGCTTTACGTTGCCTTGCCTTGCCTTGCTTTACGTTGCTTTACGTTGCCTTGCTTTACGTTGCTTTACGTTGCCTTGCTTTACGTTGCTTTACGTTGCCTCCGTTACGTTGCATTGCCTTGCCTTGCTTTACGTTGCCTTGCCTTGCCTTGCTTTACGTTGCTTTACGTTGCCTTGCGTCACATTGCTTTACGTTGTCTTGCTTTACGTAGCCTTGCCTTGCCTTGCTTTACGTTGCTTTACGTTGCCTTGCATTAAGTTGCTTTAACTTGCTCTACATTGCATTGCTTTACGTTTCTTTACCTTGCCTTGCTTTACGTTGCCTTGGTTTACGTTGCTTTACGTTGCCTTGCTTTAAGTTGCTTTACGTTGCCTTGCCTTGCTTTACGTTGCTTTACGTTGTCTTGCTTTACGTTGCCTTGCCTTCCCTTGCTTTACGTTGCTTTACGTTGCCTTGCTTTACGTTGCTTTACGTTGCCTTGCCTTGCTTTACGTTGCTTTACTTTGCCTTGCTTTACGTTGCCTTGCCTTGCCTTGATTTACGTTGCTTTAAGTTGCCTTGCTTTACGTTGCCTTGCCTTGCCTTGCTTTACGTTGCTTTACGTAGCCTTGCTTTATGTTGCTTTACGTTGCTTTACCTAGCCTTGCTTTATGTTGCTTTACGTTGCCTTGCTTTACGTTGCCTTACGTTGCCTTGCTTTACGTTGCCTTCCCTTGCTTTACGTTGCGTTACGTTGCCTTGCTTTAGGTTTCCTTGTTTTACGTTGCCTTGCTTTATGTTGCTTTACGTTGCCTTGCTTTACGTTGTCTTGCTTTACGTTGCTTTACGTTGCCTTGCTTTACGTTGCCTTCCCTTGCTTTACGTTACCTTGCTTTACGTTGCTTTACGTTGCCTTGCTTTACGTTGTCTTGCTTTACGTTGCTTTACGTTGCCTTGCTTTACGTTGCCTTGCCTTGCTTTACGATGCCTTGCTTTACGTTGCTTTACGTTGCCTTGCTTTACGTTGCTTTACGTTGCCTTGCCTTGCCTTGCTTTACGTTGCCTTGCCTTGCTTTACGTAGCCTTGCTTTATGTTGATTTACGTTTCCTTGCTTTACGTTGCTTTAAGTTGCCTTGCTTTATGTTGCCTTGCCTTGCCTTGCTTTACGTTGCTTTACGTTGCCTGGCTTTACGTTGCCTTACGTTGCCTTGCTTTACGTTGCCTTGCTTTACGTTGCTTTACGTTGCCTTGCTTTACGTTGCCTTACGTTGCCCTACTTTACGTTGCCTTGCTTTACGTTGCTTTACGTTGCCTTGCTTTACCTTGCTTTCGTTGCCTTACTTTACGTTGCCTTGCGTTGCCTTGCTTTACGTTTCCTTGCCTTGCCTTGCTTTACGTTGCTTTTCGTTGCCTTGCTTTACGTTGCTTTAAGTTGCCTTGATTTAGGTTGCCTTGCCTTGCCTTGCTTTACGTTGATTTACGTTGCCTGGCTTTACGTTGCCTTATGTTGCCTTGCTTTACGTTGCTTTACGTTGCTTTACGTTGCCTTGCTTTACATTATCTTCCCTTGCCCGGCTTTACGTTGCCTTGCCTTGCCTTGCTTTATGTTCCTTTACGGTGCCTTGCTTTACGTTGCTTTACGTTGCCTTGCTTTACGTTGCTTTACGTTGCCTTGCTTTACGTTGCCTTGCCTTGCCTTGCTTTACGTTGCTTTACGTTGCCTTGGTTTACATTGCTTTACGTTGTCTTGCTTTACGTTGCTTTACGTTGCTTTACGTTGCCTTGCTTTACGTTACTTTACGTTGCCTTGCTTTACTTTGCCTTGCCTTGCTTTACGTTGCTTTACGTTGCCTTGCTTTACGTTGCTATACATTGCTTTACGTTGCCTTACTTTGCCTTGCTTTACGTTGCCTTGCCTTGCTTTACGTTGCGTTACGTTGCCTTGCTTTACATTTCCTTGCTTTACGTTGCCTTGCTTTACGTTGCTATACATTGCTTTACGTTGCCTTACTTTGCCTTGCTTTACGTTGCCTTGCCTTGCTTTACGTTGCGTTACGTTGCCTTGCTTTACATTTCCTTGCTTTACGTTGCCTTGCTTTACGTTGCCTTGCTTTACGTTGCCTTGCCTTGCCTTGCTTTACGTTGATTTACGTTGCCTTGCGTTACATTGCTTTACGTTGTCTTGCTTTACGTTGCCTTGCCTTGCCTTGCTTTACGTTGCTTTACGTTGCCTTGCATTACGTTGCTTTAACTTGCTCTACATTGCCTTGCTTTACGTTTCTTTACCTTGCCTTGCTTTACGTTGCCTTGCTTTACGTTGCTTTAATTTGCCTTGCTTTAAGTTGCTTTACGTTGCTATACGTTGCTTTACGTTGCTATACGTTGCCTTGCTTTACGTTGCTTTACGTTGCCTTGCTTTACATTGCTTTACGTTGCTTTACGTTGCCTTGCTTTACGTTGCCTTGCCTTGCCTTGCCTTACGTTGCCTTGCTTTACGTTGCTTTACGTTGCCTTGCTTTACGTTGCTTTACGTTGCCTTGCTTTACATTGCATTGCCTTGCCTTGCTTTACGTTGATTTACGTTGCCTTGCTTTACGTTGCTTTACGTTGCCTCCCTTTACGTTGCCTTGCCTTGCTTTAGGTTGCTTTACGTTGTCTTGCTTTACGTTGCCTTGCCTTGCCTTTATTTACGTTGCTTTAATTTGCCTTGCTTTACGTTGCCTTGCCTTGCCTTGCTTTACGTTGCTTTACGTAGCCTTGCTTTTCGTTGCTTTACGTTGCCTTGCTTTACGTTGCCTTACGTTGCCTTGCTTTACGTTGCCTTCCCTTGCGTTACGTTGGGTTACGTTGCCTTGCTTTACGTTTCCTTGCTTTACGTTGCCTTGCTTTATGTTGCTTTACTTTGCCTTCCTTTACGTTGCCTTGCCTTGCTTTACGTAGCCTTGCTTTATGTTGATTTACGTTTCCTTGCTTTACGTTGCTTTAAGTTGCCTTGCTTTATGTTGCCTTGCCTTGCCTTGCTTTACGTTGCTTTACGTTGCCTGGCTTTACGTTGCCTTACGTTGCCTTGCTTTACGTTGCCTTGCTTTACGTTGCTTTACGTTGCCTTGCTTTACGTTGCCTTACGTTGCCCTACTTTACGTTGCCTTGCTTTACGTTGCTTTACGTTGCCTTGCTTTACCTTGCTTTCGTTGCCTTACTTTACGTTGCCTTGCGTTGCCTTGCTTTACGTTTCCTTGCCTTGCCTTGCTTTACGTTGCTTTTCGTTGCCTTGCTTTACGTTGCTTTAATTTGCCTTGATTTAGGTTGCCTTGCCTTGCCTTGCTTTACGTTGATTTACGTTGCCTGGCTTTACGTTGCCTTATGTTGCCTTGCTTTACGTTGCTTTACGTTGCTTTACGTTGCCTTGCTTTACATTATCTTCCCTTGCCCGGCTTTACGTTGCCTTGCCTTGCCTTGCTTTATGTTCCTTTACGGTGCCTTGCTTTACGTTGCTTTACGTTGCCTTGCTTTACGTTGCTTTACGTTGCCTTGCTTTACGTTGCCTTGCCTTGCCTTGCTTTACGTTGCTTTACGTTGCCTTGGTTTACATTGCTTTACGTTGTCTTGCTTTACGTTGCTTTACGTTGCTTTACGTTGCCTTGCTTTACGTTGCTTTACGTTGCCTTGCTTTACTTTGCCTTGCCTTGCTTTACGTTGCTTTACGTTGCCTTGCTTTACGTTGCTTTACGTTGCCTTGCTTTACGTTGCTATACATTGCTTTACGTTGCCTTACTTTGCCTTGCTTTACGTTGCCTTGCCTTGCTTTACGTTGCGTTACGTTGCCTTGCTTTACATTTCCTTGCTTTACGTTGCCTTGCTTTACGTTGCCTTGCTTTACGTTGCCTTGCCTTGCCTTGCTTTACGTTGATTTACGTTGCCTTGCGTTACATTGCTTTACGTTGTCTTGCTTTACATTGCCTTGCCTTGCCTTGCTTTACGTTGCTTTACGTTGCCTTGCATTACGTTGCTTTAACTTGCTCTACATTGCCTTGCTTTACGTTTCTTTACCTTGCCTTGCTTTACGTTGCCTTGCTTTACGTTGCTTTAATTTGCCTTGCTTTAAGTTGCTTTACGTTGCTATACGTTGCTTTACGTTGCTATACGTTGCCTTGCTTTACGTTGCTTTACGTTGCCTTGCTTTACATTGCTTTACGTTGCTTTACGTTGCCTTGCTTTACGTTGCCTTGCCTTGCCTTGCCTTACGTTGCCTTGCTTTACGTTGCTTTACGTTGCCTTGCTTTACGTTGCTTTACGTTGCCTTGCTTTACATTGCATTGCCTTGCCTTGCTTTACGTTGCTTTACGTTGCCTTGCTTTACGTTGCTTTACGTTGCCTTCCTTTACGTTGCCTTGCCTTGCTTTAGGTTGCTTTACGTTGTCTTGCTTTACGTTGCCGTGCCTTGCCTTTATTTACGTTGCTTTAAGTTGCCTTGCTTTACGTTGCCTTGCCTTGCCTTGCTTTACGTTGCTTTACGTAGCCTTGCTTTTCGTTGCTTTACGTTGCCTTGCTTTACGTTGCCTTACGTTGCCTTGCTTTACGTTGCCTTCCCTTGCGTTACGTTGGGTTACGTTGCCTTGCTTTACGTTTCCTTGCTTTACGTTGCCTTGCTTTATGTTGCTTTACTTTGCCTTACTTTACGTTGCCTTGCTTTACGTTGCTTTACGTTGCCTTTCTTTACGTTTCCTTGCTTTACGTTGCCTTGCCTTGCTTTACGTTACATTGCTTTACGTTGCTTAACGTTGCCTTGCTTTACGTTGCTTTACGTTGCTTAAAGTTGCCTTGCTTTACATTGCTTTACGTTGCCTTTCTTTTCGTTGCCTTGCTTTACGTTGCCTTGCCCTGCCTTGCTTTATGTTGCCTTGCTTTACGTTGCTTTACGTTGCCTTGCTTTACGTTGCTTTACGTTGCTTTACCTTGTCTTGGTTTACGTTGCTTTACGTTGCCTTGCTTTACGTTGCTTTACGTTGCCTTACGTTGCCTTGCTTTACGTTGCCTTGCTTTACCTTGCTTTACGTTGCCTTGCATTACGTTGCCTTGCTTTACGTTGCCTTGCTTTACGTTGCTTTACGTTGCATTGCTTTAATTTTCCTTGCTTTACGTTGCCTTATTTTGCCTTGCTTTACGTTGGTTTACGTTGTCTTCCTTTACGTTGCCTTTCCTTGCCTTGCTTTACGTTGCCTTACTTTACGTTGCCTTGCCTTGCCTTGCTTTACGTTACCTTCCTTTACGATGTCTTGCCTTGCCTTACTTTACGTTGCCTTGATTTACGTTGCTTTACGTTGCCTTGCTTTACGTTGCTTTACGTTGCCTTGATTTATGTTGATTTACGTTGCCTTGCTTTATGTTGCCTTGCCTTGCCTTGCTTTACGTTGCTTTACGTTGTCTTGCTTTACATTGCTTTACGTTGCCTAACTTTACGTTGCCTTGCCTTGCCTTGCTTTACGTTGCTTTACGTTGCCTTGCTTTACGTTGCCTTGCCTTGCCTTGCTTTACGTTGCTTTACGTTGCCTTGCTTTACGTTGCTTTACGTTGCCTTGCTTTACGTTGCTTTAAGTTGCCTCCGTTACGTTGCATTGCCTTGCCTTGCTTTACGTTGCTTTACATTGCCTTGCTTTACGTTGCCTTGCTTTACGTTGCCTTGCCTTGCCTTGCTTTACGTTGATTTACATTGCCTTGCTTTACGTTGCTTTACGTTGTCTTGCTTTACGTTGCCTTGCCTTGCCTTGCTTTATGTTCCTTTACGGTGCCTTGCTTTACGTTGCTTTACGTTGCCTTGCTTTACGTTGCTTTACGTTGCCTCCGTTACGTTGCATTGCCTTGCCTTCCTTTACGTTGCTTTACGTTGCCTTGCTTTACGTTGCCTTGCTTTACGTTGCCTTGCCTTGCCTTGCTTTACGTTGATTTACGTTGCCTTGCTTTACGTTGCTTTACGTTGTCTTGCTTTACGTTGCCTTGCCTTGCCTTGCTTTACGTTGCTTTACGTTGCCTTGCATTACGTTGCTTTAACTTGCTCTACATTGCCTTGCTTTACGTTTCTTTACCTGGCCTTGCTTTACGTTGCCTTGGTTTACGTTGCTTTACGTTGCCTTGCTTTAAGTTGCTTTACGTTGCTATACGTTGCTTTACGTTGCTATACGTTGCCTTGCTTTACGTTGCTTTACGTTGCCTTGCTTTACGTTGCTTTACGTTGCCTTGCTTTACGTTGCCTTGCTTTACGTTGCTTTACGTTGCCTTGCTTTACGTTGCCTTGCCTTGCCTTGCTTTACGTTGCCTTGCATTGCCTTGCTTTACGTTGCCTTCCTTTACGTTGCCTTGCATTGCTTTACGTTGCTTTACGTTGCCTTGCTTTACGTTTCTTTACGTTGCCTTGCTTTACTTTGCTTTATGTTGCCTTGCTTTTCGTTGCTTTACGTTGCTTTACGTTGCCTTGCTTTACGTTGCTTTACGTTGCTTTACGTTGCCTTGCTTTACGTTGCTTTACGTTGCCTTGCTTTACGTTGCTTTACGTTGCTTTACATTGCCTTGTTTTACGTTGATTTATTTTGCCTTGCTTTACGTTCCTTTATGTTGCCTTGCTTTACGTGATTTACGTTGCGTTGCTTTACGTTGCCTTGCTTTACGTTGCTTTACGTTGCCCTGCTTTACGTTGCTTTACGTTGCTTTACGTTGCCTTGCTTTACGTTGCCTTGCCTTGCCTTGCCTTACGTTGCCTTGCTTTACGTTCCTTTACGTTGCCTTGCTTTACGTTGCTTTACGTTGCCTTGCTTTACGTTGCATTGCCTTGCCTTGCTTTATGTTGCTTTACGTTGCCTTGCTTTACGTTGCTTTACGTTGCCTTCCTTTACGTTGCCTTGCCTTGCCTTGATTTACGTTGCTTTATGTTGCCTTGCTTTACGTTGCCTTGCCTTGCCTTGCTTTACGTTGCTTTACATAGCCTTGCTTTACGTTGCTTTACGTTGCCTTGCTTTACATTGCCTTACGTTGCCTTGCTTTACGTTGCCTTCCCTTGCTTTACGTTGCGTTACGTTGCCTTGCTTTACGTTGCCTTGCTTTACGTTGCCTTACTTTACGTTGCCTTGCTTTACGTTGCTTTACGTTGCCTTGCTTTACGTTGCCTTGCTTTACGTTGCCTTGCCTTGCTTTACGTTACCTTGCTTTACGTTGCTTTACGTTGCCTTGCTTTACGTTGCTTTACAATGCCTTGCTTTACGTTGCTTTACGTTGCCTTGCTTTACGTTGCTTTACGTTGCCTTGCCTTGCCTTGCTTTACGTTACCTTGCCTTGCTTTACGTAGCCTTGCTTTACGTTGATTGACGTTGCCTTGCTTTACGTTGCCTTGCTTTACGTTGCTTTACGTTGCCTTGCTTTACGTTGCTTTACGTTGCCTTGCTTTATGTTGATTTACGTTGCCTTGCTTTATGTTGCCTTGCCTTGCCTTGCTTTACGTTGCTTTACGTTGTCTTGCTTTACGTTGCTTTACGTTGCCTAACTTTACGTTGCCTTGCCTTGCCTTGCTTTACGTTGCTTTACGTTGCCTTGCTTTACGTTGCCTTGCCTTGCCTTGCTTTACGTTCCTTTACGTTGCCTTGCTTTACGTTGCTTTACGTTGCCTTGCTTTACGTTGCTTTAAGTTGCCTCCGTTACGTTGCATTGCCTTGCCTTGCTTTACGTTGCTTTACGTTGCCTTGCTTTACGTTGCCTTGCTTTACGTTGCCTTGCCTTGCCTTGCTTTACGTTGATTTACATTGCCTTGCTTTACGTTGCTTTACGTTGTCTTGCTTTACGTTGCCTTGCCTTGCCTTGCTTTATGTTCCTTTACGGTGCCTTGCTTTATGTTGCTTTACGTTGCCTTGCTTTACGTTGCTTTACGTTGCCTCCGTTACGTTGCATTGCCTTGCCTTCCTGTACGTTGCTTTACGTTGCCTTGCTTTACGTTGCCTTGCTTTACGTTGCCTTGCCTTGCCTTGCTTTACGTTGATTTACGTTGCCTTGCTTTACGTTGCTTTACGTTGTCTTGCTTTACGTTACCTTGCCTTGCCTTGCTTTACGTTGCTTTACGTTGCCTTGCATTACGTTGCTTTAACTTGCTCTACATTGCCTTGCTTTACGTTTCTTTACCTGGCCTTGCTTTACGTTGCCTTGGTTTACGTTGCTTTACGTTGCCTTGCTTTAAGTTGCTTTACGTTGCTATACGTTGCTTTACGTTGCTATACGTTGCCTTGCTTTACGTTGCTTTACGTTGCCTTGCTTTACGTTGCCTTGCTTTACGTTGCTTTACGTTGCCTTGCTTTACGTTGCCTTGCCTTGCCTTGCTTTACGTTGCCTTGCATTGCCTTGCTTTACGTTGCCTTCCTTTACGTTGCCTTGCATTGCTTTACGTTGCTTTACGTTGCCTTGCTTTACGTTTCTTTACGTTGCCTTGCTTTACGTTGCTTTATGTTGCCTTGCTTTTCGTTGCTTTACGTTGCTTTACGTTGCCTTGCTTTACGTTGCTTTACGTTGCTTTACGTTGCCTTGCTTTACGTTGCTTTACGTTGCCTTGCTTTACGTTGCTTTACGTTGCTTTACATTGCCTTGTTTTACGTTGATTTATTTTGCCTTGCTTTACGTTCCTTTACGTTGCCTTGCTTTACGTGATTTACGTTGCATTGCTTTACGTTGCTTTACGTTGCCTTGCTTTACGTTGCTTTACGTTGCCCTGCTTTACGTTGCTTTACGTTGCTTTACGTTGCCTTGCTTTACGTTGCCTTGCCTTGCCTTGCCTTACGTTGCCTTGCTTTACGTTCCTTTACGTTGCCTTGCTTTACGTTGCTTTATGTTGCCTTGCTTTACGTTGCATTGCCTTGCCTTGCTTTACGTTGCTTTATGTTGCCTTGCTTTACGTTGCTTTACGTTGCCTTCCTTTACGTTGCCTTGCCTTGCTTTACGTTGCTTTACGTTGTCTTGCTTTACGTTGCCTTGCCTTGCCTTGATTTACGTTGCTTTAAGTTGCCTTGCTTTACGTTGCCTTGCCTTGCCTTGCTTTACGTTGCTTTACGTAGCCTTGCTTTACGTTGCTTTACGTTGCCTTGCTTTACGTTGCCTTACGTTGCCTTGCTTTACGTTGCCTTCCCTTGCTTTACGTTGCGTTACGTTGCCTTGCTTTACGTTGCCTTGCTTTACGTTGCCTTACTTTACGTTGCCTTGCTTTACGTTGCTTTACGTTGCCTTGCTTTACCTTGCCTTGCTTTACGTTGCCTTGCCTTGCTTTACGTTACCTTGCTTTACGTTGCTTTACGTTGCCTTGCTTTACGTTGCTTTACAATGCCTTGCTTTACGTTGCTTTACGTTGCCTTGCTTTACGTTGCTTTACGTTGCCTTGCCTTGCCTTGCTTTACGTTACCTTGCCTTGCTTTACGTAGCCTTGCTTTACGTTGATTGACCTTGCCTTGCTTTACGTTGCTTTAAGTTGCCTTCCTTTACGTTGCCTTGCCTTGCCTTGCTTTACGTTGCTTTACGTTGCCTGGCTTTACGTTGCCTTCGTTGCCTTGCTTTACGTTCCCTTGCTTTACGTTGCTTTACGTTGCCTTGCTTTACGTTGCCTTACGTTGTCCTACTTTACGTTGCCTTGCTTTACGTTGCTTTACGTTGCCTTGCTTTACGTTGCTTTACGTTGCCTTACTTTACGTTGCCTTACTTTGCCTTGCTTTACGTTGCCTTGCCTTGCCTTGCTTTACGTTGCTTTTCGTTGCCTTGCTTTACGTTGCTTTAAGTTGCCTTGCTTTTCGTTGCTTTACGTTGCTTTTCGTTGCCTTGCTTTACGTTGCTTTAGGTTGCCTTGCTTTACGTTGCTTAACGTTGTCTTGCTTTACATTGCTTTACGTTGCCTTTCTTTTCGTTCCCTTGCTTTACGTTGCCTTGCTTTACGTTGTCTTGTTTTCCTTGACTTGGTTTACGTTGCCTTGCCTTGCCTTGCTTTACGTTGCCTTCCTTTACGTTCCTTTACGTTGCTTTACGTTGCCTTGCTTTACGCTGCTTTACGTTGCCTTGCTTTACCTTGCTTTACGTTGATTTACGTTGCCTTGCTTTACGTTGCTATACGTTGCCTTGCTTTACGTTGCCTTGCCTTGCCTTGCTTTACGTTGCCTTGCTTTACGTTGCCTTGCCTTGCCTTGCCTTGCTTTACGTTGCCTTGCCTTGCCTTGCCTTACGTTGCCTTGCTTTACGTTGCTTTACGTTGCCTTGCTTTACGTTGCTTTACGTTGCCTTCCTTTACGTTGCTTAACTTTGCTTTACGTTGCCTTGCTTTACGTTGCTTTAGGTTGCCTTGCTTTACGTTGCTTAACGTTGTCTTGCTTTACATTGCTTTACGTTGCCTTTCTTTTCGTTCCCTTGCTTTACGTTGCCTTCCCTGCCTTGCTTTAGGTTGCCTTGCTTTATGTTGCATTACGTTGCCTTGCTTTACGTTGCTTTACTTTGCTTTACGTTGCCTTGCTTTACGTTGCCTTGCCTTGCCTTGCTTTACGTTGCCTTGCTTTACGTTGCCTTGCCTTGCCTTGCTTTACGATGCCTTGCTTTAAGTTGCCTTGCTTTACGTTGCTTTACGTTGCCTTGCTTTACGTTGCCTTGCTTTACGTTGCTTTGCTTTACGTTGCTTTACGTTGCCTTGCTTTAAGTTGCCTTGCTTTACATTGCCTTGCTTTAAGTTGCCTTGCTTTACGTTGCCTTACGTTGCCTTGCTTTACGTTGGTTTACGTTTCCTTGCTTTACGTTGCCTTACGTTGCCTTCCTTTACTTTGCCTTGCTTTGCTTTACGTTGCCTTGCTTTACGTTGTCTTGCCTTGCCTTTCTTTACGTTGCCTTGATTTACGTTGCTTTACGTTTCCTTGCTTTACGTTGCTTTACGTTGCCTTGCTTTATGTTGATTTACGTTGCCTTGCTTTATGTTGCCTTGCCTTGCTTTACGTTGCTTTACGTTGCCTTGCTTTATGTTGCTTTACGTTGCCTTGCTTTACGTTGCCTTGCCTTGCCTTGCTTTACGTTGCTTTACGTTGCCTTGCTTTACGTTGCTTTACGTTGCCTTACTTTACGTTGCTTTACGTTGCTTTACGTTGCCTTGCTTTACATTATCTTCCCTTGCCTGGCTTTACGTTGCCTTGCCTTGCCTTGCTTTATGTTCCTTTACGGTGCCTTGCTTTACGTTGCTTTACGTAGCCTTGCTTTACGTTGCTTTACGTTGCCTTGCTTTACGTTGCCTTGCCTTGCCTTGCTTTACGTTGCTTTACGTTGCCTTGGTTTACATTGCTTTACGTTGTCTTGCTTTACGTTGCTTTACGTTGCTTTACGTTGCCTTGCTTTACGTTGCTTTACGTTGCCTTGCTTTACTTTGCCTTGCCTTGCCTTGCTTTACGTTGCTTTACGTTGCCTTGCTTTACGTTGCTTTACGTTGCCTTGCTTTACGTTGCTATACATTGCTTTACGTTGCCTTACGTTGCCTTGCTTTACGTTGCTTTACGTTGCCTTGCTTTACGTTGCTATACATTGCTTTACGTTGCCTTACGTTGCCTTGCTTTACGTTGCCTTGCCTTGCTTTACGTTGCTTTACGTTGCATTGCTTTAACTTTCCTTGCTTTACGTTGCCTTATTTGCCTTGCTTTACGTTGGTTTACGTTGTCTTGCTTTACGTTGCCTTGCATTGCCTTGCTTTACGTTGCCTTACTTTACGTTGCCTTGCCTTGCCTTGCTTTACGTTACCTTGCTTTACGATGTCTTGCCTTGCCTTACTTTACGTTGCCTTGATTTACGTTGCTTTACGTTGCCTTGCTTTACGTTGCTTTACGTTGCCTAACTTTACGTTGCCTTGCCTTGCCTTGCTTTATGTTGCTTTACGTTGCCTTGCCTTGCCTTGCTTTACGTTGCTTTACGTTGCCTTGCTTTACGTTGCTTTACGTTGCCTTGCTTTACGTTGCTTTAAGTTGCCTTGCTTTACATTATCTTCCCTTGCCTGGCTTTACGTTGCCTTGCCTTGCCTTGCTTTATGTTCCTTTACGGTGCCTTGCTTTACGTTGCTTTACGTTGCCTTGCTTTACGTTGCTTTACGTTGCCTCCGTTACGTTGCATTGCCTTGCCTTGCTTTACGTTGCTTTACGTTGCCTTGCTTTAGGTTGCTTTACGTTGCCTTGCTTTAAGTTGCCTTGCCTTGCCTTGCTTTACGTTGCTTTACGTTGCCTTGCGTCACATTGCTTTACGTTGTCTTGCTTTACGTAGCCTTGCCTTGCCTTGCTTTACGTTGCTTTACGTTGCCTTGTTTTACGTTGCTTTAACTTGCTCTACATTGCATTGCTTTACGTTTCTTTACCTTGCCTTGCTTTACGCTGCCTTGGTTTACGTTGCTTTACGTTGCCTTGCTTTAAGTTGCTTTACGTTGCCTTGCCTTGCTTTACGTTGCTTTACGTTGTCTTGCTTTACGTTGCCTTGCCTTCCCTTGCTTTACGTTGCTTTACGTTGCCTTGCTTTACGTTGCTTTACTTTGCCTTGCTTTACGTTGCCTTGCCTTGCCTTGATTTACGTTGCTTTAAGTTGCCTTGCTTTACGTTGCCTTGCCTTGCCTTGCTTTACGTTGCTTTACGTTGCCTTGCTTTACGTTGCCTTACGTTGCCTTGCTTTACGTTGCCTTCCCTTGCTTTACGTTGCGTTACGTTGCCTTGCTTTAGGTTTCCTTGCTTTACGTTGCCTTGCTTTATGTTGCTTTACGTTGCCTTGCTTTACGTTGTCTTGCTTTACGTTGCTTTACGTTGCCTTGCTTTACGTTGCCTTGCCTTGCTTTACGTTACCTTGCTTTACGTTGCTTTACGTTGCCTTGCTTTACGTTGTCTTGCTTTACGTTGCTTTACGTTGCCTTGCTTTACGTTGCCTTGCCTTGCTTTACGATGCCTTGCTTTACGTTGCTTTACGTTGCCTTGCTTTACGTTGCTTTACGTTGCCTTGCCTTGCCTTGCTTTACGTTGCCTTGCCTTGCTTTACGTAGCCTTGCTTTATGTTGATTTACGTTTCCTTGCTTTACGTTGCTTTAAGTTGCCTTGCTTTATGTTGCCTTGCCTTGCCTTGCTTTACGTTGCTTTACGTTGCCTGGCTTTACGTTGCCTTACGTTGCCTTGCTTTACGTTGCCTTGCTTTACGTTGCTTTACGTTGCCTTGCTTTACGTTGCCTTACGTTGCCCTACTTTACGTTGCCTTGCTTTACGTTGCTTTACGTTGCCTTGCTTTACCTTGCTTTCGTTGCCTTACTTTACGTTGCCTTGCGTTGCCTTGCTTTACGTTTCCTTGCCTTGCCTTGCTTTACGTTGCTTTTCGTTGCCTTGCTTTACGTAGCTTTAAGTTGCCTTGCTTTAGGTTGCCTTGCCTTGCCTTGCTTTACGTTGATTTACGTTGCCTGGCTTTACGTTTCCTTATGTTGCCTTGCTTTACGTTGCTTTACGTTGCTTTACGTTGCCTTGCTTTACATTATCTTCCCTTGCCCGGCTTTACGTTGCCTTGCCTTGCCTTGCTTTATGTTCCTTTACGGTGCCTTGCTTTACGTTGCTTTACGTTGCCTTGCTTTACGCTGCTTTACGTTGCCTTGCTTTACGTTGCCTTGCCTTGCCTTGCTTTACGTTGCTTTACGTTGCCTTGGTTTACATTGCTTTACGTTGTCTTGCTTTACGTTGCTTTACGTTGCCTTGCTTTACGTTGCTTTACGTTGCTTTACGTTGCCTTGCTTTACTTTGCCTTGCCTTGCTTTACGTTGCTTTACGTTGCCTTGCTTTACGTTGCTTTACGTTGCCTTGCTTTACGTTGCTATACATTGCTTTACGTTGCCTTACGTTGCCTTGCTTTACGTTGCCTTGCCTTGCTTTACGTTGCGTTACGTTGCCTTGCTTTACATTTCCTTGCTTTACGTTGCCTTGCTTTACGTTGCCTTGCTTTACGTTGCCTTGCCTTGCCTTGCTTTACGTTGATTTACGTTGCCTTGCGTTACATTGCTTTACGTTGTCTTGCTTTACGTTGCCTTGCCTTGCCTTGCTTTACGTTGCTTTACGTTGCCTTGCATTACGTTGCTTTAACTTGCTCTACATTGCCTTGCTTTACGTTTCTTTACCTTGCCTTGCTTTACGTTGCCTTGCTTTACGTTGCTTTAATTTGCCTTGCTTTAAGTTGCTTTACGTTGCTATACGTTGCATTACGTTGCTATACGTTGCCTTGCTTTACGTTGCTTTACGTTGCCTTGCTTTACGTTGCTTTACGTTGCTTTACGTTGCCTTGCTTTACGTTGCCTTGCCTTGCCTTGCCTTACGTTGCCTTGCTTTACGTTGCTTTACGTTGCCTTGCTTTACGTTGCTTTACGTTGCCATGCTTTACATTGCATTGCCTTGCCTTGCTTTACGTTGCTTTACGTTGCCTTGCTTTACGTTGCTTTACGTTGCCTTCCTTTACGTTGCCTTGCCTTGCTTTAGGTTGCTTTACGTTGTCTTGCTTTACGTTGCCTTGCCTTGCCTTTATTTACGTTGCTTTAAGTTGCCTTGCTTTACGTTGCCTTGCCTTGCCTTGCTTTATGTTGCTTTACGTAGCCTTGCTTTTCGTTGCTTTACGTTGCCTTGCTTTACGTTGCCTTACGTTGCCTTGCTTTACGTTGCCTTGCTTTATGTTGCTTTACGTTGCCTTACTTTACGTTGCCTTGCTTTACGTTGCTTTACGTTGCCTTTCTTTACGTTTCCTTGCTTTACGTTGCCTTGCCTTGCTTTACGTTACATTGCTTTACGTTGCTTAACGTTGCCTTGCTTTACGTTGCTTTACGTTGCTTAAAGTTGCCTTGCTTTACATTGCTTTACGTTGCCTTTCTTTTCGTTGCCTTGCTTTACGTTGCCTTGCCCTGCCTTGCTTTATGTTGCCTTGCTTTACGTTGCTTTACGTTGCCTTGCTTTACGTTGCTTTACGTTGCTTTACCTTGTCTTGGTTTACGTTGCTTTACGTTGCCTTGCTTTACGTTGCTTTACGTTGCCTTACGTTGCCTTGCTTTACGTTGCCTTGCTTTACCTTGCTTTACGTTGCCTTGCATTACGTTGCCTTGCTTTACGTTGCCTTGCTTTACGTTGCTTTACGTTGCATTGCTTTAATTTTCCTTGCTTTACGTTGCCTTATTTTGCCTTGCTTTACGTTGGTTTACGTTGTCTTCCTTTACGTTGCCTTTCCTTGCCTTGCTTTACGTTGCCTTACTTTACGTTGCCTTGCCTTGCCTTGCTTTACGTTACCTTCCTTTACGATGTCTTGCCTTGCCTTACTTTACGTTGCCTTGATTTACGTTGCTTTACGTTGCCTTGCTTTACGTTGCTTTACGTTGCCTTGCTTTATGTTGATTTACGTTGCCTTGCTTTATGTTGCCTTGCCTTGCCTTGCTTTACGTTGCTTTACGTTGTCTTGCTTTACGTTGCCTTGCTTTACGTTGCCTTGCCTTGCCTTGCTTTACGTTGATTTACATTGCCTTGCTTTACGTTGCTTTACGTTGTCTTGCTTTACGTTGCCTTGCCTTGCCTTGCTTTATGTTCCTTTACGGTGCCTTGCTTTACGTTGCTTTACGTTGCCTTGCTTTACGTTGCTTTACGTTGCCTCCGTTACGTTGCATTGCCTTGCCTTCCTTTACGTTGCTTTACGTTGCCTTGCTTTACGTTGCCTTGCTTTACGTTGCCTTGCCTTGCCTTGCTTTACATTGATTTACGTTGCCTTGCTTTACGTTGCTTTACGTTGTCTTGCTTTACGTTGCCTTGCCTTGCCTTGCTTTACGTTGCTTTACGTTGCCTTGCATTACGTTGCTTTAACTTGCTCTACATTGCCTTGCTTTACGTTTCTTTACCTGGCCTTGCTTTACATTGCCTTGGTTTACGTTGCTTTACGTTGCCTTGCTTTAAGTTGCTTTACGTTGCTATACGTTGCTTTACGTTGCTATACGTTGCCTTGCTTTACGTTGCTTTACGTTGCCTTGCTTTACGTTGCTTTACGTTGCCTTGCTTTACGTTGCCTTGCTTTACGTTGCTTTACGTTGCCTTGCTTTACGTTGCCTTGCCTTGCCTTGCTTTACGTTGCCTTGCATTGCCTTGCTTTACGTTGCCTTCCTTTACGTTGCCTTGCATTGCTTTACGTTGCTTTACTTTGCCTTGCTTTACGTTTCTTTACGTTGCCTTGCTTTACGTTGCTTTATGTTGCCTTGCTTTTCGTTGCTTTACGTTGCTTTACGTTGCCTTGCTTTACGTTGCTTTACGTTGCTTTACGTTGCCTTGCTTTACGTTGCTTTACGTTGCCTTGCTTTACGTTGCTTTACGTTGCTTTACATTGCCTTGTTTTACGTTGATTTATTTTGCCTTGCTTTACGTTCCTTTATGTTGCCTTGCTTTACGTGATTTACGTTGCATTGCTTTACGTTGCTTTACGTTGCCTTGCTTTACGTTGCTTTACGTTGCCCTGCTTTACGTTGCTTTACGTTGCTTTACGTTGCCTTGCTTTACGTTGCCTTGCCTTGCCTTGCCTTACGTTGCCTTGCTTTACGTTCCTTTACGTTGCCTTGCTTTACGTTGCTTTACGTTGCCTTGCTTTACGTTGCATTGCCTTGCCTTGCTTTACGTTGCTTTACGTTGCCTTGCTTTACGTTGCTTTACGTTGCCTTCCTTTACGTTGCCTTGCCTTGCCTTGATTTACGTTGCTTTAAGTTGCCTTGCTTTACGTTGCCTTGCCTTGCCTTGCTTTACGTTGCTTTACGTAGCCTTGCTTTACGTTGCTTTACGTTGCCTTGCTTTACGTTGCCTTACGTTGCCTTGCTTTACGTTGCCTTCCCTTGCTTTACGTTGCGTTACGTTGCCTTGCTTTACGTTGCCTTGCTTTACGTTGCCTTACTTTACGTTGCCTTGCTTTACGTTGCTTTACGTTGCCTTGCTTTACGTTGCCTTGCTTTACGTTGCCTTGCCTTGCTTTACGTTACCTTGCTTTACGTTGCTTTACGTTGCCTTGCTTTACGTTGCTTTACAATGCCTTGCTTTACGTTGCTTTACGTTGCCTTGCTTTACGTTGCTTTACGTTGCCTTGCCTTGCCTTGCTTTACGTTACCTTGCCTTGCTTTACGTAGCCTTGCTTTACGTTGATTGACGTTGCCTTGCTTTACGTTGCCTTGCTTTACGTTGCTTTACGTTGCCTTGCTTTATGTTGCTTTACGTTGCCTTGCTTTATGTTGATTTACGTTGCCTTGCTTTATGTTGCCTTGCCTTGCCTTGCTTTACGTTGCTTTACGTTGTCTTGCTTTACGTTGCTTTACGTTGCCTAACTTTACGTTGCCTTGCCTTGCCTTGCTTTACGTTGCTTTACGTTGCCTTGCTTTACGTTGCCTTGCCTTGCCTTGCTTTACGTTGCTTTACGTTGCCTTGCTTTACGTTGCTTTACGTTGCCTTGCTTTACGTTGCTTTAAGTTGCCTCCGTTACGTTGCATTGCCTTGCCTTGCTTTACGTTGCTTTACGTTGCCTTGCTTTACGTTGCCTTGCCTTGCCTTGCTTTACGTTGATTTACATTGCCTTGCTTTACGTTGCTTTACGTTGTCTTGCTTTACGTTGCCTTGCCTTGCCTTGCTTTATGTTCCTTTACGGTGCCTTGCTTTATGTTGCTTTACGTTGCCTTGCTTTACGTTGCTTTACGTTGCCTCCGTTACGTTGCATTGCCTTGCCTTCCTTTACGTTGCTTTACGTTGCCTTGCTTTACGTTGCCTTGCTTTACGTTGCCTTGCCTTGCCTTGCTTTACGTTGATTTACGTTGCCTTGCTTTACGTTGCTTTACGTTGTCTTGCTTTACGTTACCTTGCCTTGCCTTGCTTTACGTTGCTTTACGTTGCCTTGCATTACGTTGCTTTAACTTGCTCTACATTGCCTTGCTTTACGTTTCTTTACCTGGCCTTGCTTTACGTTGCCTTGGTTTACGTTGCTTTACGTTGCCTTGCTTTAAGTTGCTTTACGTTGCTATACGTTGCTTTACGTTGCTATACGTTGCCTTGCTTTACGTTGCTTTACGTTGCCTTGCTTTACGTTGCTTTACGTTGCCTTGCTTTACGTTGCCTTGCTTTACGTTGCTTTACGTTGCCTTGCTTTACGTTGCCTTGCCTTGCCTTGCTTTACGTTGCCTTGCATTGCCTTGCTTTACGTTGCCTTCCTTTACGTTGCCTTGCATTGCTTTACGTTGCTTTACGTTGCCTTGCTTTACGTTTCTTTACGTTGCCTTGCTTTACGTTGCTTTATGTTGCCTTGCTTTTCGTTGCTTTACGTTGCTTTACGTTGCCTTGCTTTACGTTGCTTTACGTTGCTTTACGTTGCCTTGCTTTACGTTGCGTTACGTTGCCTTGCTTTACATTTCCTTGCTTTACGTTGCCTTGCTTTACGTTGCCTTGCCTTGCCTTCCTTTACGTTGATTTACGTTGCCTTGCGTTACATTGCTTTACGTTGTCTTGCTTTACGTTGCCTTGCCTTGCCTTGCTTTACGTTGCTTTACGTTGCCTTGCATTACGTTGCTTTAACTTGCTCTACATTGCCTTGCTTTACGTTTCTTTACCTTGCCTTGCTTTACGTTGCCTTGCTTTACGTTGCTTTAATTTGCCTTGCTTTAAGTTGCTTTACGTTGCTATACGTTGCTTTACGTTGCTATACGTTGCCTTGCTTTACGTTGCTTTACGTTGCCTTGCTTTACGTTGCTTTACGTTGCTTTACGTTGCCTTGCTTTACGTTGCCTTGCCTTGCCTTGCCTTACGTTGCCTTGCTTTACGTTGCTTTACGTTGCCTTGCTTTACGTTGCTTTACGTTGCCTTGATTTACATTGCATTGCCTTGCCTTGCTTTACGTTGCTTTACGTTGCCTTGCTTTACGTTGCTTTACGTTGCCTTCCTTTACGTTGCCTTGCCTTGCTTTAGGTTGCTTTACGTTGCCTTGCTTTACGTTGCCTTGCCTTGCCTTTATTTACGTTGCTTTAAGTTGCCTTGCTTTACGTTGCCTTGCCTTGCCTTGCTTTATGTTGCTTTACGTAGCCTTGCTTTTCGTTGCTTTACGTTGCCTTGCTTTACGTTGCCTTACGTTGCCTTGCTTTACGTTGCCTTCCCTTGCGTTACGTTGGGTTACGTTGCCTTGCTTTACGTTTCCTTGCTTTACGTTGCCTTGCTTTATGTTGCTTTACGTTGCCTTACTTTACGTTGCCTTGCTTTATGTTGCTTTACGTTGCCTTTCTTTACGTTTCCTTGCTTTACGTTGCCTTGCCTTGCTTTACGTTACATTGCTTTACGTTGCTTAACGTTGCCTTGCTTTACGTTGCTTTACGTTGCTTAAAGTTGCCTTGCTTTACATTGCTTTACGTTGCCTTTCTTTTCGTTGCCTTGCTTTACGTTGCCTTGCCCTGCCTTGCTTTATGTTGCCTTGCTTTACGTTGCTTTACGTTGCCTTGCTTTACGTTGCTTTACGTTGCTTTACCTTGTCTTGGTTTACGTTGCTTTACGTTGCCTTGCTTTACGTTGCTTTACGTTGCCTTACGTTGCCTTGCTTTACGTTGCCTTGCTTTACCTTGCTTTACGTTGCCTTGCATTACGTTGCCTTGCTTTACGTTGCCTTGCTTTACGTTGCTTTACGTTGCATTGCTTTAATTTTCCTTGCTTTACGTTGCCTTATTTTGCCTTGCTTTACGTTGGTTTACGTTGTCTTCCTTTACGTTGCCTTTCCTTGCCTTGCTTTACGTTGCCTTACTTTACGTTGCCTTGCCTTGCCTTGCTTTACGTTACCTTCCTTTACGATGTCTTGCCTTGCCTTACTTTACGTTGACTTGATTTACGTTGCTTTACGTTGCCTTGCTTTACGTTGCTTTACGTTGCCTTGCTTTATGTTGATTTACGTTGCCTTGCTTTAAGTTGCCTTGCCTTGCCTTATGTTGCCTTGCCTTGCCTTGCTTTACGTTGCTTTACGTTGTCTTGCTTTACGTTGCCTTGCTTTATGTTGCCTTGCCTTGCCTTGCTTTACGTTGATTTACATTGCCTTGCTTTACGTTGATTTACATTGCCTTCCTTTACGTTGCTTTACGTTGTCTTGCTTTACGTTGCCTTGCCTTGCCTTGCTTTATGTTCCTTTACGGTGCCTTGCTTTACGTTGCTTTACGTTGCCTTGCTTTACGTTGCTTTACGTTGCCTCCGTTACGTTGCATTGCCTTGCCTTCCTTTACGTTGCTTTACGTTGCCTTGCTTTACGTTGCCTTGCTTTACGTTGCCTTGCCTTGCCTTGCTTTACGTTGATTTACGTTGCCTTGCTTTACGTTGCTTTACGTTGTCTTGCTTTACGTTGCCTTGCCTTGCCTTGCTTTACGTTGCTTTACGTTGCCTTGCATTACGTTGCTTTAACTTGCTCTACATTGCCTTGCTTTACGTTTCTTTACCTGGCCTTGCTTTACGTTGCCTTGGTTTACGTTGCTTTACGTTGCCTTGCTTTAAGTTGCTTTACGTTGCTATACGTTGCTTTACGTTGCTATACGTTGCCTTGCTTTACGTTGCTTTACGTTGCCTTGCTTTACGTTGCTTTACGTTGCCTTGCTTTACGTTGCCTTGCTTTACGTTGCTTTACGTTGCCTTGCTTTACGTTGCCTTGCCTTGCTTTACGTTGCCTTGCATTGCCTTGCTTTACGTTGCCTTCCTTTACGTTGCCTTGCATTGCTTTACGTTGCTTTACGTTGCCTTGCTTTACGTTTCTTTACGTTGCCTTGCTTTACGTTGCTTTATGTTGCCTTGCTTTTCGTTGCTTTACGTTGCTTTACGTTGCCTTGCTTTACGTTGCTTTACGTTGCTTTACGTTGCCTTGCTTTACGTTGCTTTACGTTGCCTTGCTTTACGTTGCTTTACGTTGCTTTACATTGCCTTGTTTTACGTTGATTTATTTTGCCTTGCTTTACGTTCCTTTATGTTGCCTTGCTTTACGTGATTTACGTTGCATTGCTTTACGTTGCTTTACGTTGCCTTGCTTTACGTTGCTTTACGTTGCCCTGCTTTACGTTGCTTTACGTTGCTTAACGTTGCCTTGCTTTACGTTGCCTTGCCTTGCCTTGCCTTACGTTGCCTTGCTTTACGTTCCTTTACGTTGCCTTGCTTTACGTTGCTTTACGTTGCCTTGCTTTACGTTGCATTGCCTTGCCTTGCTTTACGTTGCTTTACGTTGCCTTGCTTTACGTTGCTTTACGTTGCCTTCCTTTACGTTGCCTTGCCTTGCCTTGATTTACGTTGCTTTAAGTTGCCTTGCTTTACGTTGCCTTGCCTTACCTTGCTTTACGTTGCTTTACGTAGCCTTGCTTTACGTTGCTTTACGTTGCCTTGCTTTACGTTGCCTTATGTTGCCTTGCTTTACGTTGCCTTCCCTTGCTTTACGTTGCGTTACGTTGCCTTGCTTTACGTTGCCTTGCTTTACGTTGCCTTACTTTACGTTGCCTTGCTTTACGTTGCTTTACGTTGCCTTGCTTTACGTTGCCTTGCTTTACGTTGCCTTGCCTTGCTTTACGTTACCTTGCTTTACGTTGCTTTACGTTGCCTTGCTTTACGTTGCTTTACAATGCCTTGCTTTACGTTGCTTTACGTTGCCTTGCTTTACGTTGCTTTACGTTGCCTTGCCTTGCCTTGCTTTACGTTACCTTGCCTTGCTTTACGTAGCCTTGCTTTACGTTGATTGACGTTGCCTTGCTTTACGTTGCCTTGCTTTACGTTGCTTTACGTTGCCTTGCTTTACGTTGCTTTACGTTGCCTTGCTTTATGTTGATTTACGTTGCCTTGCTTTATGTTGCCTTGCCTTGCCTTGCTTTACGTTGCTTTACGTTGTCTTGCTTTACGTTGCTTTACGTTGCCTAACTTTACGTTGCCTTGCCTTGCCTTGCTTTACGTTGCTTTACGTTGCCTTGCTTTACGTTGCCTTGCCTTGCCTTGCTTTACGTTGCTTTACGTTGCCTTGCTTTACGTTGCTTTACGTTGCCTTGCTTTACGTTGCTTTAAGTTGCCTCCGTTACGTTGCATTGCCTTGCCTTGCTTTACGTTGCTTTACGTTGCCTTGCTTTACGTTGCCTTGCTTTACGTTGCCTTGCCTTGCCTTGCTTTACGTTGATTTACATTGCCTTGCTTTACGTTGCTTTACGTTGTCTTGCTTTACGTTGCCTTGCCTTGCCTTGCTTTATGTTCCTTTACGGTGCCTTGCTTTATGTTGCTTTACGTTGCCTTGCTTTACGTTGCTTTACGTTGCCTCCGTTACGTTGCATTGCCTTGCCTTCCTTTACGTTGCTTTACGTTGCCTTGCTTTACGTTGCCTTGCTTTACGTTGCCTTGCCTTGCCTTGCTTTACGTTGATTTACGTTGCCTTGCTTTACGTTGCTTTACGTTGTCTTGCTTTACGTTACCTTGCCTTGCCTTGCTTTACGTTGCTTTACGTTGCCTTGCATTACGTTGCTTTAACTTGCTCTACATTGCCTTGCTTTACGTTTCTTTACCTGGCCTTGCTTTACGTTGCCTTGGTTTACGTTGCTTTACGTTGCCTTGCTTTAAGTTGCTTTACGTTGCTATACGTTGCTTTACGTTGCTATACGTTGCCTTGCTTTACGTTGCTTTACGTTGCCTTGCTTTACGTTGCTTTACGTTGCCTTGCTTTACGTTGCCTTGCTTTACGTTGCTTTACGTTGCCTTGCTTTACGTTGCCTTGCCTTGCCTTGCTTTACGTTGCCTTGCATTGCCTTGCTTTACGTTGCCTTCCTTTACGTTGCCTTGCATTGCTTTACGTTGCTTTACGTTGCCTTGCTTTACGTTTCTTTACGTTGCCTTGCTTTACGTTGCTTTATGTTGCCTTGCTTTTCGTTGCTTTACGTTGCTTTACGTTGCCTTGCTTTACGTTGCTTTACGTTGCTTTACGTTGCCTTGCTTTACGTTGCTTTACGTTGCCTTGCTTTACATTGCTTTACGTTGCTTTACATTGCCTTGTTTTACGTTGATTTATTTTGCCTTGCTTTACGTTCCTTTACGTTGCCTTGCTTTACGTGATTTACGTTGCATTGCTTTACGTTGCTTTACGTTGCCTTGCTTTACGTTGCTTTACGTTGCCCTGCTTTACGTTGCTTTACGTTGCTTTACGTTGCCTTGCTTTACGTTGCCTTGCCTTGCCTTGCCTTACGTTGCCTTGCTTTACGTTCCTTTACGTTGCCTTGCTTTACGTTGCTTTACGTTGCCTTGCTTTACGTTGCATTGCCTTGACTTGCTTTACGTTGCTTTACGTTGCCTTGCTTTACGTTGCTTTACGTTGCCTTCCTTTACGTTGCCTTGCCTTGCTTTACGTTGCTTTACGTTGTCTTGCTTTACGTTGCCTTGCGTTGCCTTGATTTACGTTGCTTTAAGTTGCCTTGCTTTACGTTGCCTTGCCTTGCCTTGCTTTACGTTGCTTTACGTAGCCTTGCTTTACGTTGCTTTACGTTGCCTTGCTTTACGTTGCCTTACGTTGCCTTGCTTTACGTTGCCTTCCCTTGCTTTACGTTGCGTTACGTTGCCTTGCTTTACGTTGCCTTGCTTTACGTTGCCTTACTTTACGTTGCCTTGCTTTACGTTGCTTTACGTTGCCTTGCATTACGTTGCCTTGCTTTACGATGCCTTGCCTTGCTTTACGTTACCTTGCTTTACGTTGCTTTACGTTGCCTTGCTTTACGTTGCTTTACAATGCCTTGCTTTACGTTGCTTTACGTTGCCTTGCTTTACGTTGCTTTACGTTGCCTTGCCTTGCCTTGCTTTATGTTACCTTGCCTTGCTTTACGTAGCCTTGCTTTACGTTGATTGACGTTGCCTTGCTTTACGTTGCTTTAAGTTGCCTTCCTTTACGTTGCCTTGCCTTGCCTTGCTTTACGTTGCTTTACGTTGCCTGGCTTTACGTTGCCTTCGTTGCCTTGCTTTACGTTCCCTTGCTTTACGTTGCTTTACGTTGCCTTGCTTTACGTTGCCTTACGTTGTCCTACTTTACGTTGCCTTGTTTTACGTTGCTTTACGTTGCCTTGCTTTACGTTGCTTTACGTTGCCTTACTTTACGTTGCCTTACGTTGCCTTGCTTTACGTTGCCTTGCCTTGCCTTGCTTTACGTTGCTTTTCGTTGCCTTGCTTTACGTTGCTTTAAGTTGCCTTGCTTTTCGTTGCTTTACGTTGCTTTTCGTTGCCTTGCTTTACGTTGCTTTAGGTTGCCTTGCTTTACGTTGCTTAACGTTGTCTTGCTTTACATTGCATTACGTTGCCTTTCTTTTCGTTCCCTTGCTTTACGTTGCCTTGCTTTACGTTGCCTTGCTTTTCCTTGACTTGGTTTACGTTGCCTTGCCTTGCCTTGCTTTACGTTGCCTTCCTTTACGTTGCTTTACGTTGCTTTACGTTGCCTTGCTTTACGCTGCTTTACGTTGCCTTGCTTTACCTTGCTTTACGTTGATTTACGTTGCCTTGCTTTACGTTGCTATACGTTGCCTTGCTTTACGTTGCCTTGCTTTACGTTGCCTTGCCTTGCCTTGCTTTACGTTGCCTTGCTTTACGTTGCCTTGCCTTGCCTTGCCTTGCTTTACGTTGCCTTGCCTTGCCTTGCCTTACGTTGCCTTGCTTTACGTTGCTTTACGTTGCCTTGCTTTACGTTGCTTTACGTTGCCTTCCTTTACGTTGCTTAACTTTGCTTTACGTTGCCTTGCTTTACGTTGCTTTAGGTTGCCTTGCTTTACGTTGCTTAACGTTGTCTTGCTTTACATTGCTTTACGTTGCCTTTCTTTTCGTTCCCTTGCTTTACGTTGCCTTCCCTGCCTTGCTTTAGGTTGCCTTGCTTTATGTTGCATTACGTTGCCTTGCTTTACGTTGCTTTACTTTGCTTTACGTTGCCTTGCTTTACGTTGCCTTGCCTTGCCTTGCTTTACGTTGCCTTGCTTTACGTTGCCTTGCCTTGCCTTGCTTTACGTTGCCTTGCTTTAAGTTGCCTTGCTTTACGTTGCTTTACGTTGCCTTGCTTTACGTTGCCTTGCTTTACGTTGCTTTGCTTTACGTTGCTTTACGTTGCCTTGCTTTACGTTGCCTTGCTTTACATTGCCTTGCTTTAAGTTGCCTTGCTTTACGTTGCCTTACGTTGCCTTGCTTTACGTTGGTTTACGTTTCCTTGCTTTACGTTGCCTTACGTTGCCTTCCTTTACTTTGCCTTGCTTTGCTTTACGTTGCCTTGCTTTACGTTGTCTTGCCTTGCCTTTCTTTACGTTGCCTTGATTTACGTTGCTTTACGTTTCCTTGCTTTACGTTGCTTTACGTTGCCTTGCTTTATGTTGATTTACGTTGCCTTGCTTTATGTTGCCTTGCCTTGCTTTACGTTGCTTTACGTTGCCTTGCTTTATGTTGCTTTACGTTGCCTTGCTTTACGTTGCCTTGCCTTGCCTTGCTTTACGTTGCTTTACGTTGCCTTGCTTTACGTTGCTTTACGTTGCCTTACTTTACGTTGCTTTACGTTGCTTTACGTTGCCTTGCTTTACATTATCTTCCCTTGCCTGGCTTTACGTTGCCTTGCCTTGCCTTGCTTTATGTTCCTTTACGGTGCCTTGCTTTACGTTGCTTTACGTTGCCTTGCTTTACGTTGCTTTACGTTGCCTTGCTTTACGTTGCCTTGCCTTGCCTTGCTTTACGTTGCTTTACGTTGCCTTGGTTTACATTGCTTTACGTTGTCTTGCTTTACGTTGCTTTACGTTGCTTTACGTTGCCTTGCTTTACGTTGCTTTACGTTGCCTTGCTTTACTTTGCCTTGCCTTGCCTTGCTTTACGTTGCTTTACGTTGCCTTGCTTTACGTTGCTTTACGTTGCCTTGCTTTACGTTGCTATACATTGCTTTACGTTGCCTTACGTTTCCTTGCTTTACGTTGCCTTGCCTTGCTTTACGTTGCGTTACGTTGCCTTGCTTTACATTTCCTTGCTTTACGTTGTCTTCCTTTACGTTGCCTTGCTTTACGTTGCCTTGCCTTGCATTACGTTGCTTTACGTAGCCTTGCTTTACGTTACTTTACGATGCCTTGCTTTACGTTGCTTTACGTTTCCTTGCTTTACGTTGTCTTGCTTTACGTTGCCTTGCCTTGCCTTGCTTTACGTTGCTTTACGTTGCCTTGCATTACGTTGCTTTAACTTGCTCTACATTGCATTGCTTTACGTTTCTTTACCTTGCCTTGCTTTACGTTGCCTTGGTTTACGTTGCTTTACGTTGCCTTGCTTTAAGTTGCTTTACGTTGCCTTGCCTTGCTTTACGTTGCTTTACGTTGTCTTGCTTTACGTTGCCTTGCCTTCCCTTGCTTTACGTTGCTTTACGTTGCCTTGCTTTACGTTGCTTTACGTTGCCTTGCCTTGCTTTACATTGCTTTACTTTGCCTTGCTTTACGTTGCCTTGCCTTGCCTTGATTTACGTTGCTTTAAGTTGCCTTGCTTTACGTTGCCTTGCCTTGCCTTGCTTTACGTTGCTTTACGTAGCCTTGCTTTATGTTGCTTTACGTTGCTTTACCTAGCCTTGCTTTATGTTGCTTTACGTTGCCTTGCTTTACGTTGCCTTACGTTGCCTTGCTTTACGTTGCCTTCCCTTGCTTTACGTTGCGTTACGTTGCCTTGCTTTAGGTTTCCTTGCTTTACGTTGCCTTGCTTTATGTTGCTTTACGTTGCCTTGCTTTACGTTGTCTTGCTTTACGTTGCTTTACGTTGCCTTGCTTTACGTTGCCTTCCCTTGCTTTACGTTACCTTGCTTTACGTTGCTTTACGTTGCCTTGCTTTACGTTGTCTTGCTTTACGTTGCTTTACGTTGCCTTGCTTTACGTTGCCTTGCCTTGCTTTACGATGCCTTGCTTTACGTTGCTTTACGTTGCCTTGCTTTACGTTGCTTTACGTTGCCTTGCCTTGCCTTGCTTTACGTTGCCTTGCCTTGCTTTACGTAGCCTTGCTTTATGTTGATTTACGTTTCCTTGCTTTACGTTGCTTTAAGTTGCCTTGCTTTATGTTGCCTTGCCTTGCCTTGCTTTACGTTGCTTTACGTTGCCTGGCTTTACGTTGCCTTACGTTGCCTTGCTTTACGTTGCCTTGCTTTACGTTGCTTTACGTTGCCTTGCTTTACGTTGCCTTACGTTGCCCTACTTTACGTTGCCTTGCTTTACGTTGCTTTACGTTGCCTTGCTTTACCTTGCTTTCGTTGCCTTACTTTACGTTGCCTTGCGTTGCCTTGCTTTACGTTTCCTTGCCTTGCCTTGCTTTACGTTGCTTTTCGTTGCCTTGCTTTACGTTGCTTTAAGTTGCCTTGATTTAGGTTGCCTTGCCTTGCCTTGCTTTACGTTGATTTACGTTGCCTGGCTTTACGTTGCCTTATGTTGCCTTGCTTTACGTTGCTTTACGTTGCTTTACGTTGCCTTGCTTTACATTATCTTCCCTTGCCCGGCTTTACGTTGCCTTGCCTTGCCTTGCTTTATGTTCCTTTACGGTGCCTTGCTTTACGTTGCTTTACGTTGCCTTGCTTTACGTTGCTTTACGTTGCCTTGCTTTACGTTGCCTTGCCTTGCCTTGCTTTACGTTGCTTTACGTTGCCTTGGTTTACATTGCTTTACGTTGTCTTGCTTTACGTTGCTTTACGTTGCTTTACGTTGCCTTGCTTTACGTTACTTTACGTTGCCTTGCTTTACTTTGCCTTGCCTTGCTTTACGTTGCTTTACGTTGCCTTGCTTTACGTTGCTATACATTGCTTTACGTTGCCTTACTTTGCCTTGCTTTACGTTGCCTTGCCTTGCTTTACGTTGCGTTACGTTGCCTTGCTTTACATTTCCTTGCTTTACGTTGCCTTGCTTTACGTTGCTATACATTGCTTTACGTTGCCTTACTTTGCCTTGCTTTACGTTGCCTTGCCTTGCTTTACGTTGCGTTACGTTGCCTTGCTTTACATTTCCTTGCTTTACGTTGCCTTGCTTTACGTTGCCTTGCTTTACGTTGCCTTGCCTTGCCTTGCTTTACGTTGATTTACGTTGCCTTGCGTTACATTGCTTTACGTTGTCTTGCTTTACGTTGCCTTGCCTTGCCTTGCTTTACGTTGCTTTACGTTGCCTTGCATTACGTTGCTTTAACTTGCTCTACATTGCCTTGCTTTACGTTTCTTTACCTTGCCTTGCTTTACGTTGCCTTGCTTTACGTTGCTTTAATTTGCCTTGCTTTAAGTTGCTTTACGTTGCTATACGTTGCTTTACGTTGCTATACGTTGCCTTGCTTTACGTTGCTTTACGTTGCCTTGCTTTACATTGCTTTACGTTGCTTTACGTTGCCTTGCTTTACGTTGCCTTGCCTTGCCTTGCCTTACGTTGCCTTGCTTTACGTTGCTTTACGTTGCCTTGCTTTACGTTGCTTTACGTTGCCTTGCTTTACATTGCATTGCCTTGCCTTGCTTTACGTTGATTTACGTTGCCTTGCTTTACGTTGCTTTACGTTGCCTCCCTTTACGTTGCCTTGCCTTGCTTTAGGTTGCTTTACGTTGTCTTGCTTTACGTTGCCTTGCCTTGCCTTTATTTACGTTGCTTTAATTTGCCTTGCTTTACGTTGCCTTGCCTTGCCTTGCTTTACGTTGCTTTACGTAGCCTTGCTTTTCGTTGCTTTACGTTGCCTTGCTTTACGTTGCCTTACGTTGCCTTGCTTTACGTTGCCTTCCCTTGCGTTACGTTGGGTTACGTTGCCTTGCTTTACGTTTCCTTGCTTTACGTTGCCTTGCTTTATGTTGCTTTACTTTGCCTTGCTTTACGTTGCCTTGCCTTGCTTTACGTAGCCTTGCTTTATGTTGATTTACGTTTCCTTGCTTTACGTTGCTTTAAGTTGCCTTGCTTTATGTTGCCTTGCCTTGCCTTGCTTTACGTTGCTTTACGTTGCCTGGCTTTACGTTGCCTTACGTTGCCTTGCTTTACGTTGCCTTGCTTTACGTTGCTTTACGTTGCCTTGCTTTACGTTGCCTTACGTTGCCCTACTTTACGTTGCCTTGCTTTACGTTGCTTTACGTTGCCTTGCTTTACCTTGCTTTCGTTGCCTTACTTTACGTTGCCTTGCGTTGCCTTGCTTTACGTTTCCTTGCCTTGCCTTGCTTTACGTTGCTTTTCGTTGCCTTGCTTTACGTTGCTTTAAGTTGCCTTGATTTAGGTTGCCTTGCCTTGCCTTGCTTTACGTTGATTTACGTTGCCTGGCTTTACGTTGCCTTATGTTGCCTTGCTTTACGTTGCTTTACGTTGCTTTACGTTGCCTTGCTTTACATTATCTTCCCTTGCCCGGCTTTACGTTGACTTGCCTTGCCTTGCTTTATGTTCCTTTACGGTGCCTTGCTTTACGTTGCTTTACGTTGCCTTGCTTTACGTTGCTTTACGTTGCCTTGCTTTACGTTGCCTTGCCTTGCCTTGCTTTACGTTGCTTTACGTTGCCTTGGTTTACATTGCTTTACGTTGTCTTGCTTTACGTTGCTTTACGTTGCTTTACGTTGCCTTGCTTTACGTTGCTTTACGTTGCCTTGCTTTACTTTGCCTTGCCTTGCTTTACGTTGCTTTACGTTGCCTTGCTTTACGTTGCTTTACGTTGCCTTGCTTTACGTTGCTATACATTGCTTTACGTTGCCTTACTTTGCCTTGCTTTACGTTGCCTTGCCTTGCTTTACGTTGCGTTACGTTGCCTTGCTTTACATTTCCTTGCTTTACGTTGCCTTGCTTTACGTTGCCTTGCTTTACGTTGCCTTGCCTTGCCTTGCTTTACGTTGATTTACGTTGCCTTGCGTTACATTGCTTTACGTTGTCTTGCTTTACGTTGCCTTGCCTTGCCTTGCTTTACGTTGCTTTACGTTGCCTTGCATTACGTTGCTTTAACTTGCTCTACATTGCCTTGCTTTACGTTTCTTTACCTTGCCTTGCTTTACGTTGCCTTGCTTTACGTTGCTTTAATTTGCCTTGCTTTAAGTTGCTTTACGTTGCTATACGTTGCTTTACGTTGCTATACGTTGCCTTGCTTTACGTTGCTTTACGTTGCCTTGCTTTACATTGCTTTACGTTGCTTTACGTTGCCTTGCTTTACGTTGCCTTGCCTTGCCTTGCCTTACGTTGCCTTGCTTTACGTTGCTTTACGTTGCCTTGCTTTACGTTGCTTTACGTTGCCTTGCTTTACATTGCATTGCCTTGCCTTGCTTTACGTTGCTTTACGTTGCCTTGCTTTACGTTGCTTTACGTTGCCTTCCTTTACGTTGCCTTGCCTTGCTTTAGGTTGCTTTACGTTGTCTTGCTTTACGTTGCCGTGCCTTGCCTTTATTTACGTTGCTTTAAGTTGCCTTGCTTTACGTTGCCTTGCCTTGCCTTGCTTTACGTTGCTTTACGTAGCCTTGCTTTTCGTTGCTTTACGTTGCCTTGCTTTACGTTGCCTTACGTTGCCTTGCTTTACGTTGCCTTCCCTTGCGTTACGTTGGGTTACGTTGCCTTGCTTTACGTTTCCTTGCTTTACGTTGCCTTGCTTTATGTTGCTTTACTTTGCCTTACTTTACGTTGCCTTGCTTTACGTTGCTTTACGTTGCCTTTCTTTACGTTTCCTTGCTTTACGTTGCCTTGCCTTGCTTTACGTTACATTGCTTTACGTTGCTTAACGTTGCCTTGCTTTACGTTGCTTTACGTTGCTTAAAGTTGCCTTGCTTTACATTGCTTTACGTTGCCTTTCTTTTCGTTGCCTTGCTTTACGTTGCCTTGCCCTGCCTTGCTTTATGTTGCCTTGCTTTACGTTGCTTTACGTTGCCTTGCTTTACGTTGCTTTACGTTGCTTTACCTTGTCTTGGTTTACGTTGCTTTACGTTGCCTTGCTTTACGTTGCTTTACGTTGCCTTACGTTGCCTTGCTTTACGTTGCCTTGCTTTACCTTGCTTTACGTTGCCTTGCATTACGTTGCCTTGCTTTACGTTGCCTTGCTTTACGTTGCTTTACGTTGCATTGCTTTAATTTTCCTTGCTTTACGTTGCCTTATTTTGCCTTGCTTTACGTTGGTTTACGTTGTCTTCCTTTACGTTGCCTTTCCTTGCCTTGCTTTACGTTGCCTTACTTTACGTTGCCTTGCCTTGCCTTGCTTTACGTTACCTTCCTTTACGATGTCTTGCCTTGCCTTACTTTACGTTGCCTTGATTTACGTTGCTTTACGTTGCCTTGCTTTACGTTGCTTTACGTTGCCTTGCTTTATGTTGATTTACGTTGCCTTGCTTTATGTTGCCTTGCCTTGCCTTGCTTTACGTTGCTTTACGTTGTCTTGCTTTACATTGCTTTACGTTGCCTAACTTTACGTTGCCTTGCCTTGCCTTGCTTTACGTTGCTTTACGTTGCCTTGCTTTACGTTGCCTTGCCTTGCCTTGCTTTACGTTGCTTTACGTTGCCTTGCTTTACGTTGCTTTACGTTGCCTTGCTTTACGTTGCTTTAAGTTGCCTCCGTTACGTTGCATTGCCTTGCCTTGCTTTACGTTGCTTTACATTGCCTTGCTTTACGTTGCCTTGCTTTACGTTGCCTTGCCTTGCCTTGCTTTACGTTGATTTACATTGCCTTGCTTTACGTTGCTTTACGTTGTCTTGCTTTACGTTGCCTTGCCTTGCCTTGCTTTATGTTCCTTTACGGTGCCTTGCTTTACGTTGCTTTACGTTGCCTTGCTTTACGTTGCTTTACGTTGCCTCCGTTACGTTGCATTGCCTTGCCTTCCTTTACGTTGCTTTACGTTGCCTTGCTTTACGTTGCCTTGCTTTACGTTGCCTTGCCTTGCCTTGCTTTACGTTGATTTACATTGCCTTGCTTTACGTTGCTTTACGTTGTCTTGCTTTACGTTGCCTTGCCTTGCCTTGCTTTACGTTGCTTTACGTTGCCTTGCATTACGTTGCTTTAACTTGCTCTACATTGCCTTGCTTTACGTTTCTTTACCTGGCCTTGCTTTACGTTGCCTTGGTTTACGTTGCTTTACGTTGCCTTGCTTTAAGTTGCTTTACGTTGCTATACGTTGCTTTACGTTGCTATACGTTGCCTTGCTTTACGTTGCTTTACGTTGCCTTGCTTTACGTTGCTTTACGTTGCCTTGCTTTACGTTGCCTTGCTTTACGTTGCTTTACGTTGCCTTGCTTTACGTTGCCTTGCCTTGCCTTGCTTTACGTTGCCTTGCATTGCCTTGCTTTACGTTGCCTTCCTTTACGTTGCCTTGCATTGCTTTACGTTGCTTTACGTTGCCTTGCTTTACGTTTCTTTACGTTGCCTTGCTTTACTTTGCTTTATGTTGCCTTGCTTTTCGTTGCTTTACGTTGCTTTACGTTGCCTTGCTTTACGTTGCTTTACGTTGCTTTACGTTGCCTTGCTTTACGTTGCTTTACGTTGCCTTGCTTTACGTTGCTTTACGTTGCTTTACATTGCCTTGTTTTACGTTGATTTATTTTGCCTTGCTTTACGTTCCTTTATGTTGCCTTGCTTTACGTGATTTACGTTGCATTGCTTTACGTTGCTTTACGTTGCCTTGCTTTACGTTGCTTTACGTTGCCCTGCTTTACGTTGCTTTACGTTGCTTTACATTGCCTTGCTTTACGTTGCCTTGCCTTGCCTTGCCTTACGTTGCCTTGCTTTACGTTCCTTTACGTTGCCTTGCTTTACGTTGCTTTACGTTGCCTTGCTTTACGTTGCATTGCCTTGCCTTGCTTTATGTTGCTTTACGTTGCCTTGCTTTACGTTGCTTTACGTTGCCTTCCTTTACGTTGCCTTGCCTTGCCTTGATTTACGTTGCTTTATGTTGCCTTGCTTTACGTTGCCTTGCCTTGCCTTGCTTTACGTTGCTTTACATAGCCTTGCTTTACGTTGCTTTACGTTGCCTTGCTTTACGTTGCCTTACGTTGCCTTGCTTTACGTTGCCTTCCCTTGCTTTACGTTGCGTTACGTTGCCTTGCTTTACGTTGCCTTGCTTTACGTTGCCTTACTTTACGTTGCCTTGCTTTACGTTGCTTTACGTTGCCTTGCTTTACGTTGCCTTGCTTTACGTTGCCTTGCCTTGCTTTACGTTACCTTGCTTTACGTTGCTTTACGTTGCCTTGCTTTACGTTGCTTTACAATGCCTTGCTTTACGTTGCTTTACGTTGCCTTGCTTTACGTTGCTTTACGTTGCCTTGCCTTGCCTTGCTTTACGTTACCTTGCCTTGCTTTACGTAGCCTTGCTTTACGTTGCTTGACGTTGCCTTGCTTTACGTTGCCTTGCTTTACGTTGCTTTACGTTGCCTTGCTTTACGTTGCTTTACGTTGCTTTACATTGCCTTGTTTTACGTTGATTTATTTTGCCTTGCTTTACGTTCCTTTACGTTGCCTTGCTTTACGTGATTTACGTTGCATTGCTTTACGTTGCTTTACGTTGCCTTGCTTTACGTTGCTTTACGTTGCCCTGCTTTACGTTGCTTTACGTTGCTTTACGTTGCCTTGCTTTACGTTGCCTTGCCTTGCCTTGCCTTACGTTGCCTTGCTTTACGTTCCTTTACGTTGCCTTGCTTTACGTTGCTTTACGTTGCCTTGCTTTACGTTGCATTGCCTTGACTTGCTTTACGTTGCTTTACGTTGCCTTGCTTTACGTTGCTTTACGTTGCCTTCCTTTACGTTGCCTTGCCTTGCTTTACGTTGCTTTACGTTGTCTTGCTTTACGTTGCCTTGCGTTGCCTTGATTTACGTTGCTTTAAGTTGCCTTGCTTTACGTTGCCTTGCCTTGCCTTGCTTTACGTTGCTTTACGTAGCCTTGCTTTACGTTGCTTTACGTTGCCTTGCTTTACGTTGCCTTACGTTGCCTTGCTTTACGTTGCCTTCCCTTGCTTTACGTTGCGTTACGTTGCCTTGCTTTACGTTGCCTTGCTTTACGTTGCCTTACTTTACGTTGCCTTGCTTTACGTTGCTTTACGTTGCCTTGCATTACGTTGCCTTGCTTTACGATGCCTTGCCTTGCTTTACGTTACCTTGCTTTACGTTGCTTTACGTTGCCTTGCTTTACGTTGCTTTACAATGCCTTGCTTTACGTTGCTTTACGTTGCCTTGCTTTACGTTGCTTTACGTTGCCTTGCCTTGCCTTGCTTTATGTTACCTTGCCTTGCTTTACGTAGCCTTGCTTTACGTTGATTGACGTTGCCTTGCTTTACGTTGCTTTAAGTTGCCTTCCTTTACGTTGCCTTGCCTTGCCTTGCTTTACGTTGCTTTACGTTGCCTGGCTTTACGTTGCCTTCGTTGCCTTGCTTTACGTTCCCTTGCTTTACGTTGCTTTACGTTGCCTTGCTTTACGTTGCCTTACGTTGTCCTACTTTACGTTGCCTTGTTTTACGTTGCTTTACGTTGCCTTGCTTTACGTTGCTTTACGTTGCCTTACTTTACGTTGCCTTACGTTGCCTTGCTTTACGTTGCCTTGCCTTGCCTTGCTTTACGTTGCTTTTCGTTGCCTTGCTTTACGTTGCTTTAAGTTGCCTTGCTTTTCGTTGCTTTACGTTGCTTTTCGTTGCCTTGCTTTACGTTGCTTTAGGTTGCCTTGCTTTACGTTGCTTAACGTTGTCTTGCTTTACATTGCATTACGTTGCCTTTCTTTTCGTTCCCTTGCTTTACGTTGCCTTGCTTTACGTTGCCTTGCTTTTCCTTGACTTGGTTTACGTTGCCTTGCCTTGCCTTGCTTTACGTTGCCTTCCTTTACGTTGCTTTACGTTGCTTTACGTTGCCTTGCTTTACGCTGCTTTACGTTGCCTTGCTTTACCTTGCTTTACGTTGATTTACGTTGCCTTGCTTTACGTTGCTATACGTTGCCTTGCTTTACGTTGCCTTGCTTTACGTTGCCTTGCCTTGCCTTGCTTTACGTTGCCTTGCTTTACGTTGCCTTGCCTTGCCTTGCCTTGCTTTACGTTGCCTTGCCTTGCCTTGCCTTACGTTGCCTTGCTTTACGTTGCTTTACGTTGCCTTGCTTTACGTTGCTTTACGTTGCCTTCCTTTACGTTGCTTAACTTTGCTTTACGTTGCCTTGCTTTACGTTGCTTTAGGTTGCCTTGCTTTACGTTGCTTAACGTTGTCTTGCTTTACATTGCTTTACGTTGCCTTTCTTTTCGTTCCCTTGCTTTACGTTGCCTTCCCTGCCTTGCTTTAGGTTGCCTTGCTTTATGTTGCATTACGTTGCCTTGCTTTACGTTGCTTTACTTTGCTTTACGTTGCCTTGCTTTACGTTGCCTTGCTTTACGTTGCTTTACGTTGCATTACGTTTCCTTGCTTTACGTTGCCTTGCCTTGCCTTGCTTTACGTTGCCTTGCTTTAAGTTGCCTTGCTTTACGTTGCTTTACGTTGCCTTGCTTTACGTTGCCTTGCTTTACGTTGCTTTGCTTTACGTTGCTTTACGTTGCCTTGCTTTAAATTGCCTTGCTTTACATTGCCTTGCTTTAAGTTGCCTTGCTTTACGTTGCCTTACGTTGCCTTGCTTTACGTTGGTTTACGTTTCCTTGCTTTACGTTGCCTTACGTTGCCTTCCTTTACTTTGCCTTGCTTTGCTTTACGTTGCCTTGCTTTACGTTGTCTTGCCTTGCCTTTCTTTACGTTGCCTTGATTTACGTTGCTTTACGTTTCCTTGCTTTACGTTGCTTTACGTTGCCTTGCTTTATGTTGATTTACGTTGCCTTGCTTTATGTTGCCTTGCCTTGCTTTACGTTGCTTTACGTTGCCTTGCTTTATGTTGCTTTACGTTGCCTTGCTTTACGTTGCCTTGCCTTGCCTTGCTTTACGTTGCTTTACGTTGCCTTGCTTTACGTTGCTTTACGTTGCCTTACTTTACGTTGCTTTACGTTGCTTTACGTTGCCTTGCTTTACATTATCTTCCCTTGCCTGGCTTTACGTTGCCTTGCCTTGCCTTGCTTTATGTTCCTTTACGGTGCCTTGCTTTACGTTGCTTTACGTTGCCTTGCTTTACGTTGCTTTACGTTGCCTTGCTTTACGTTGCCTTGCCTTGCCTTGCTTTACGTTGCTTTACGTTGCCTTGGTTTACATTGCTTTACGTTGTCTTGCTTTACGTTGCTTTACGTTGCTTTACGTTGCCTTGCTTTACGTTGCTTTACGTTGCCTTGCTTTACTTTGCCTTGCCTTGCCTTGCTTTACGTTGCTTTACGTTGCCTTGCTTTACGTTGCTTTACGTTGCCTTGCTTTACGTTGCTATACATTGCTTTACGTTGCCTTACGTTTCCTTGCTTTACGTTGCCTTGCCTTGCTTTACGTTGCGTTACGTTGCCTTGCTTTACATTTCCTTGCTTTACGTTGTCTTCCTTTACGTTGCCTTGCTTTACGTTGCCTTGCCTTGCATTACGTTGCTTTACGTAGCCTTGCTTTACGTTACTTTACGATGCCTTGCTTTACGTTGCTTTACGTTTCCTTGCTTTACGTTGTCTTGCTTTACGTTGCCTTGCCTTGCCTTGCTTTACGTTGCCTTGCCTTGCTTTACGTAGCCTTCTTTTACGTTGATTTACGTTGCCTTGCTTTACGTTGCTTTACGTTGCCTTGCTTTACGTTGCTTTTCGTTGCCTGGTTTTACGTTGCTTTAAGTTGCCTTGTTTACGTTACCTTGCCTTGCCTTGCTTTACGTTACCTTGCCTTGCCTTGCTTTATTTGCTTTACCTTGCCTTGCTTTACGTTGCCTTACGTTGCCTTGCTTTACGTTGCCTTGCTTCACGTTGCTTTACGTTGCCTTGCTTTACGTTGCTTTACGTTGCCTTGCTTTACGTTGCCTTGCTTTAGGTTGCTTTACGTTGACTTACGTTGCCTTGATTTACGTTAATTTATGTTGCCTTGATTTACGTTCCTTTACGTTTCCTTGCTTCACGTTGCCTTGCTTTACGTTGCCTTACGTTGCCTTGCTTTACGTTGCCTTGCTTTACGTTGCTTTACGTTGCCTTGCTTTACGTTGCCTTGCCTTGCTTTATGTTGCCTTGCTTTGCGTTGCTTTACGTTGCCTTGCTTTACGTTGCTTTACGTTGCCTTGCTTTAAATTGCATTGCCTTGCCTTGCTTTACGTTGCTTTACGTTGCCTTGCTTTACGTTGCTTTACGTTGCCTTGCTTTACGTTGCCTTGCTTTACGTTGATTTAGGTTGCCTTGCTTCACGTTGCTTTAAGTTGCCTTGATTTACGTTGCCTTGCCTTGCCTTGCTTTACGTTGCTTTACGTTGCCTTGCTTTACGTTGCCTTACGTTGCCTTGCTTTACGTTGCCTTGCTTTACGTTGCTTTACGTTGCCTTTCTTTACGTTGCCTTTCATTGCCCTACTTTACGTTTCCTTGCTTTACGTTGCTTTACGTTGCCTTGCTTTACGTTGCTTTACGTTGCCTTGCTTTACGTTGCCTTTCTTTACGTTGCTTTACGTTGCCTTACTTCACGTTGCCTTACGTTGCCTTGCTTTACGTTGGTTTATGTTGCTTTGCTTTAAGTTGCTTTACGTTGCCTTGCTTTACGTTGCTTTTCGTTGCCTAGCTTTACGTTGCCTTGCTTTTCTTTGCCTTGCTTTACGTTGCCTTGCCTTGCCTTGCTTTAAGTTGCCTTGCTTTACGTTGCTTTACGTTGCCTTGCTTTACGTTGCTTTACGTTGCATTGCTTTACGTTGCCTTGCCTTGATTTACGTTGCCTTGATTTACGTTGCTTTACGTTGCCTTGCTTTACGTTGCTTAACGTTGATTTACGTTGCCTTGCTTTACGTTGCTTTACGTTGCCTTGCTTTACGTTCGTTTACGTTGCTTTACGTTGCCTTGCTTTACGTTGCTTTACGTTGCTTTACGTTGTCTTGGTTTACGTTGCTTTACGTTGCCTTGCTTTACGTTGCTTTACGTTGCCTAACGTTGCCTTGCTTTACGTTGCCTTGCTTTACCTTGCTTTACGTTGCCTTGCATTACGTTGCCTTGCTTTACGTTGCCTTGCTTTACGTTGCTTTACGTTGCATTGCTTTAACTTTCCTTGCTTTACGTTGCCTTATTTGCCTTGCTTTACGTTGGTTTACGTTGTCTTGCTTTACGTTGCCTTGCCTTGCCTTGCTTTACGTTGCCTTACTTTAAGTTGCCTTGCCTTGCCTTGCTTTACGTTACCTTCCTTTACGATGTCTTGCCTTGCCTTACTTTACGTTGCCTTGATTTACGTTGCTTTACGTTGCCTTGCTTTACGTTGCTTTACGTTGCCTAACTTTACATTGCCTTGCCTTGCCTTGCTTTATGTTGCTTTACATTGCCTTGCTTTACGTTGCCTTGCCTTGCCTTGCTTTACGTTGCTTTACGTTGCCTTGCTTTACGTTGCTTTACGTTGCCTTGCTTTACGTTGCTTTAAGTTGCCTTGCTTTACATTATCTTCCCTTGCCTGGCTTTACGTTGCCTTGCCTTGCCTTGCTTTATGTTCCTTTACGGTGCCTTGCTTTACGTTGCTTTATGTTGCCTTGCTTTACGTTGCCTCCGTTACGTTGCATTGCCTTGCCTTGCTTTACGTTGCTTTACGTTGCCTTGCTTTACGTTGCTTTACGTTGCCTTGCTTTACGTTGCCTTGCCTTGCCTTGCTTTACGTTGCTTTACGTTGCCTTGGTTTACATTGCTTTACGTTGTCTTGCTTTACGTTGCTTTACGTTGCTTTACGTTGCCTTGCTTTACGTTGCTTTACGTTGCCTTGCTTTACTTTGCCTTGCCTTGCCTTGCTTTACGTTGCTTTACGTTGCCTTGCTTTACGTTGCTTTACGTTGCCTTGCTTTACGTTGCTATACATTGCTTTACGTTGCCTTACGTTTCCTTGCTTTACGTTGCCTTGCCTTGCTTTACGTTGCGTTACGTTGCCTTGCTTTACATTTCCTTGCTTTACGTTGCCTTCCTTTACGTTGCCTTGCTTTACGTTGCCTTGCCTTGCATTACGTTGCTTTACGTAGCCTTGCTTTACGTTACTTTACGATGCCTTGCTTTACGTTGCTTTACGTTTCCTTGCTTTACGTTGTCTTGCTTTACGTTGCCTTGCCTTGCCTTGCTTTACG
Organism: Phaenicophaeus curvirostris; assembly: GCF_032191515.1. NCBI lineage: Eukaryota > Metazoa > Chordata > Aves > Cuculiformes > Cuculidae > Phaenicophaeus > Phaenicophaeus curvirostris. The sequence continues at coordinate 15,822,514 of NC_091408.1, read as the reverse complement.
TTGCCTTGCCTTGCTTTACGTAGCCTTCTTTTACGTTGATTTACGTTGCCTTGCTTTACGTTGCTTTACGTTGCCTTGCTTTACGTTGCTTTTCGTTGCCTGGTTTTACGTTGCTTTAAGTTGCCTTGTTTACGTTACCTTGCCTTGCCTTGCTTTACGTTACCTTGCCTTGCCTTGCTTTATTTGCTTTACCTTGCCTTGCTTTACGTTGCCTTACGTTGCCTTGCTTTACGTTGCCTTGCTTCACGTTGCTTTACGTTGCCTTGCTTTACGTTGCTTTACGTTGCCTTGCTTTACGTTGCCTTGCTTTAGGTTGCTTTACGTTGACTTACGTTGCCTTGATTTACGTTAATTTATGTTGCCTTGATTTACGTTCCTTTACGTTTCCTTGCTTCACGTTGCCTTGCTTTACGTTGCCTTACGTTGCCTTGCTTTACGTTGCCTTGCTTTACGTTGCTTTACGTTGCCTTGCTTTACGTTGCCTTGCCTTGCTTTATGTTGCCTTGCTTTGCGTTGCTTTACGTTGCCTTGCTTTACGTTGCTTTACGTTGCCTTGCTTTACATTGCATTGCCTTGCCTTGCTTTACGTTGCTTTACGTTGCCTTGCTTTACGTTGCTTTACGTTGCCTTGCTTTACGTTGCCTTGCTTTACGTTGATTTAGGTTGCCTTGCTTCACGTTGCTTTAAGTTGCCTTGATTTACGTTGCCTTGCCTTGCCTTGCTTTACGTTGCTTTACGTTGCCTTGCTTTACGTTGCCTTACGTTGCCTTGCTTTACGTTGCCTTGCTTTACGTTGCTTTACGTTGCCTTTCTTTACGTTGCCTTTCATTGCCCTACTTTACGTTTCCTTGCTTTACGTTGCTTTACGTTGCCTTGCTTTACGTTGCTTTACGTTGCCTTGCTTTACGTTGCCTTTCTTTACGTTGCTTTACGTTGCCTTACTTCACGTTGCCTTACGTTGCCTTGCTTTACGTTGGTTTATGTTGCTTTGCTTTAAGTTGCTTTACGTTGCCTTGCTTTACGTTGCTTTTCGTTGCCTTGCTTTACGTTGCCTTGCTTTTCTTTGCCTTGCTTTACGTTGCCTTGCCTTGCCTTGCTTTAAGTTGCCTTGCTTTACGTTGCTTTACGTTGCCTTGCTTTACGTTGCTTTACGTTGCATTGCTTTACGTTGCCTTGCCTTGATTTACGTTGCCTTGATTTACGTTGCTTTACGTTGCCTTGCTTTACGTTGCTTAACGTTGATTTACGTTGCCTTGCTTTACGTTGCTTTACGTTGCCTTGCTTTACGTTCCTTTACGTTGCTTTACGTTGCCTTGCTTTACGTTGCTTTACGTTGCTTTACGTTGTCTTGGTTTACGTTGCTTTACGTTGCCTTGCTTTACGTTGCTTTACGTTGCCTAACGTTGCCTTGCTTTACGTTGCCTTGCTTTACCTTGCTTTACGTTGCCTTGCATTACGTTGCCTTGCTTTACGTTGCCTTGCTTTACGTTGCTTTACGTTGCATTGCTTTAACTTTCCTTGCTTTACGTTGCCTTATTTGCCTTGCTTTACGTTGGTTTACGTTGTCTTGCTTTACGTTGCCTTGCCTTGCCTTGCTTTACGTTGCCTTACTTTAAGTTGCCTTGCCTTGCCTTGCTTTACGTTACCTTCCTTTACGATGTCTTGCCTTGCCTTACTTTACGTTGCCTTGATTTACGTTGCTTTACGTTGCCTTGCTTTACGTTGCTTTACGTTGCCTAACTTTACATTGCCTTGCCTTGCCTTGCTTTATGTTGCTTTACATTGCCTTGCTTTACGTTGCCTTGCCTTGCCTTGCTTTACGTTGCTTTACGTTGCCTTGCTTTACGTTGCTTTACGTTGCCTTGCTTTACGTTGCTTTAAGTTGCCTTGCTTTACATTATCTTCCCTTGCCTGGCTTTACGTTGCCTTGCCTTGCCTTGCTTTATGTTCCTTTACGGTGCCTTGCTTTACGTTGCTTTATGTTGCCTTGCTTTACGTTGCCTCCGTTACGTTGCATTGCCTTGCCTTGCTTTACGTTGCTTTACGTTGCCTTGCTTTAGGTTGCTTTACGTTGCCTTGCTTTACGTTGCCTTGCCTTGCCTTGATTTACGTTGCTTTACGTTGCCTTGCGTCACATTGCTTTACGTTGTCTTGCTTTACGTAGCCTTGCCTTGCCTTGCTTTACGTTGTCTTGCTTTACGTAGCCTTGCCTTGCCTTGCTTTACGTTGCTTTACGTTGCCTTGCATTACGTTGCTTTAACTTGCTCTACATTGCATTGCTTTACGTTTCTTTACCTTGCCTTGCTTTACGTTGCTTTAACTTGCTCTACATTGCATTGCTTTACGTTTCTTTACCTTGCCTTGCTTTACGTTGCCTTGGTTTACGTTGCTTTACGTTGCCTTGCTTTAAGTTGCTTTACGTTGCTATACGTTGCTTTACGTTGCTTTACGTTGCCTTGCTTTACGTTGCCTTGCCTTGCCTTGCTTTACGTTGCCTTCCAATGCCTTGCGTTATGTTGCCTTGCTTTACGTTGCCTTGCATTGCTTTACGTTGCTTTACGTTGCATTGCTTTACGTTTCTTTACGTTGCCTTGCTTTACGTTGCTTTATGTTGCCTTGCTTTTCGTTGCTTTACGTTGCTTTAATTTGCCTTGCTTTACGTTGCTTTACGTTGCTTTACGTTGCTTTGCTTTACGTTGCTTTACGTTGCCTTGCTTTACGTTGCTTTACGTTGCTTTACATTGCCTTTTTTTACGTTGATTTATTTTGCCTTGCTTTACGTTGCTTTACGTTGCCTTGCTTTACGTAATTTACGTTGCATGGCTTTACGTTGCTTTACGTTGCCTTGCTTTACGTTGCTTTACGTTGCTTTACGTTGCCTTGCTTTACGTTGCCTTGCCTTGCCTTGCCTTACGTTGCCTTGCTTTACGTTTCTTTACGTTGCCTTGCTTTATGTTGCCTTGCCTTGCCTTGCTTTACGTTGCTTTACGTTGCCTGGCTTTACGTTGCCTTACGTTGCCTTGCTTTACGTTGCCTTGCTTTACGTTGCTTTACGTTGCCTTGCTTTACGTTGCCTTACGTTGCCCTACTTTACGTTGCCTTGCTTTATGTTGCTTTACGTTGCCTTGCTTTACCTTGCTTTACGTTGCCTTACTTTACGTTGCCTTGCGTTGCCTTGCTTTACGTTTCCTTGCCTTGCCTTGCTTTACGTTGCTTTTCGTTGCCTTGCTTTACGTTGCTTTAAGTTGCCTTGCTTTAGGTTGCCTTGCCTTGCCTTGCTTTACGTTGATTTACGTTGCCTGGCTTTACGTTGCCTTACGTTGCCTTGCTTTACGTTGCTTTACGTTGCTTTACGTTGCCTTCCTTTACATTATCTTCCCTTGCCTGGCTTTACGTTGCCTTGCCTTGCCTAGCTTTATGTTCCTTTACGGTGCCTTGCTTTACGTTGCTTTACGTTGCCTTGCTTTACGTTGCTTTACGTTGCCTTGCTTTACGTTGCCTTGCCTTGCCTTGCTTTACGTTGCTTTACGTTGCCTTGGTTTACATTGCTTTACGTTGTCTTGCTTTACGTTGCTTTACGTTGCTTTACGTTGCCTTGCTTTACGTTGCTTTACGTTGCCTTGCTTTAATTTGCCTTGCCTTGCCTTGCTTTACGTTGCTTTACTTTGCCTTGCTTTACGTTGCTTTACGTTGCCTTGCTTTACGTTGCTATACATTGCTTTACGTTGCCTTACGTTGCCTTGCTTTACGTTGCCTTGCCTTGCTTTACGTTGCGTTACGTTGCCTTGCTTTACATTTCCTTGCTTTAAGTTGCCTTGCTTTACGTTGCCTTGCTTTACGTTGCTTTACGTTGCCTAACTTTACGTTGCCTTGCCTTGCCTTGCTTTACGTTGCTTTACGTTGCCTTGCTTTACGTTGCCTTGCCTTGCATTGCGTTACGTTGCTTTACGTTGCCTTGCTTTACTTTGCTTTACATTGCCTTGCTTTACGCTGCTTTAAGTTGCCTTGCTTTACATTATCTTCCCTTGCCTGGCTTTACGTTGCCTTGCCTTGCCTTGCTTTATGTTCCTTTACGGTGCCTTGCTTTACGTTGCTTTACGTTGCCTGCGTTACGTTGCATTACCTTGCCTTGCTTTATGTTGCTTTACGTTGCCTTGCTTTACGTTGCTTTACGTTGCCTTGCTTTACGTTGCCTTGCCTTGCCTTGCTTTACGTTGCTTTACGTTGCCTTGCTTTACATTGCTTTACGTTGTCTTGCTTTACGTTGCCTTACGTTGCCTTGCATTACGTTGCTTTAACTTGCTCTACATTACCTTGCTTTACGTTTCTTTACCTTGCATTGCTTTACGTTGCCTTGGTTTACGTTGCTTTACGTTGCCTTGCTTTAAGTTGCTTTACGTTGCTATACGTTGCTTTACGTTGCTATACGTTGCCTTGCTTTACGTTGCTTTACGTTGCCTTGCTTTACGTTTCTTTGCATTGCCTTGCTTTACGTTGCCTTGCTTTACGTTGCCATGCATTGCTTTACGTTGCTTTACGTTGCCTTGCTTTACGTTTCTTTACGTTGCCTTGCTTTACGTTGCTTTATGTTGCCTTGCTTTTCGTTGCTTTACGTTGCTTTAGGTTGCCTTGCTTTACGTTGCTTTACGTTGCTTTACGTTGCCTTGCTTTACGTTGCTTTACGTTGCTTTACATTGCCTTGTTTTACGTTGATTTATTTTGCCTTGCTTTATGTTGCTTTATGTTGCCTTGCTTTACGTGATTTACGTTGCATTGCTTTACGTTGCTTTACGTTGCCTTGCTTTACGTTGCTTTACGTTGCCTTCCTTTACGTTGCTTTACGTTGCTTTACGTTGCCTTGCTTTACGTTGCCTTGCCTTGCCTTGCCTTACGTTGCCTTGCTTTACATTGCTTTACGTTGCCTTGCTTTACGTTGCTTTACGTTGCCTTTCTTTACGTTGCCTTGCCTTGCCTTGCTTTACGTTGCTTTACGTTGCCTTGCTTTACGTTGCTTTACGTTGCCTTCCTTTACGTTGCCTTGCCTTTCTTTACGTTGCTTTACGTTGTCTTGCTTTACGTTGCCTTGCCTTGCCTTGATTTACGTTGCTTTAAGTTGCCTTGCTTTACGTTGCCTTGCCTTGCCTTGCTTTACGTTGCTTTACGTAGCCTTGCTTTACGTTGCTTTACGTTGCCTTGCTTTACGTTGCCTTACGTTGCCTTGCTTTACGTTGCCTTCCCTTGCTTTACGTTGCGTTACGTTGCCTTGCTTTACGTTTCCTTGCTTTACGTTGCCTTGCTTTATGTTGCTTTACGTTGCCTTGCATTACGTTGTCTTGATTTACGGTGCTTTACGTTGCCTTGCTTTACCTTGCCTTGCTTTACGTTGCCTTGCTTTACGTTGCTTTACGTTGCCTTGCTTTACGTTGCTTTACGATGCCTTGCTTTACGTTGCTTTACGTTGCCTTGCTTTACGTTGCTTTACGTTGCCTTGCTTTACGTTGCCTTACGTTGCCCTACTTTACGTTGCCTTGCTTTACGTTGCTTTACGTTGCCTTGCTTTATGTTGCTTTACGTTGCCTTGCTTTACGTTGCTTTACGTTGTCTTGCTTTACGTTCCTTTACGTTGCTTTACATTGCCTTGCTTTACGTTGATTTATTTTGCCTTGCTTTACGTTGCTTTACGTTGCCTTGCTTTACGTGATTTCCGTTTCCTTGCTTTACGTTGCTTTACGTTGCCTTGCTTTACGTTGCTTTACGTTGCTTTACGTTGCCTTGCTTTACGTTGCCTTGCCTTCCCTTGCCTTACGTTGCCTTGCTTTACATTGCTTTACGTTGCCTTGCTTTACGTTGCTTTACGTTGCCTTGCTTTACGCTGCTGTATGTTGCCTTGCTTTACCTTGCCGTACGTTGCCTTGCTTTACCTTGCCTTACGTTGATTTACGTTGCCTTGCTTTACGTTGCCTTGCCTTGCTTTACTTTGCCTTGCTTTAGGTTGCCTTGCCTTGCCTTGCTTTACGTTGCCTTGCCTTGCCTTGCTTTACGTTTCCTTGCTTTACGTTGCCTTGCTTTATGTTGCTTTACGTTGCCTTGCTTTACGTTGTCTTGATTTACGTTGCTTTACGTTGCCTTGCTTTACCTTGCCTTGCTTTACGTTGCCTTGCTTTACGTTACCTTGCTTTACGTTGCTTTACGTTGCCTTGCTTTACGTTGCTTTACGATGCCTTGCTTTACGTTGCTTTACGTTGCCTTGCTTTACGTTGATTACGTTGCCTTGCCTTGCCTTGCTTTACGTTGCCTTGCTTTACGTTGCTTTACGATGCCTTGCTTTACGTTGCTTTACGTTGCCTTGCTATACGTTGCTTTACGTTGCCTTGCTTTACGTTGCTTTATGTTGCCTTGCCTTCCCTTCTTTACGTTGCCTTGCCTGGCTTTACGTAGCCTTGCTTTATGTTGATTTACGTTGCCTTGCTTTACGTTGCTTTGCTTTACGTTGCTTTATGTTGCCTGGCTTTACGTTGCCTTACGTTGCCTTGCTTTACGTTTCCTTGCTTTACGTTGCTTTACGTTTCCTTGCTTTACGTTGCTTTACGTTGCCTTGCTTTACGTTGCCTTACGTTGCCCTACTTTACGTTGCCTTGCTTTACGTTGCTTTACGTTGCCTTGCTTTATGTTGCTTTACGTTGCCTTGCTTTACGTTGCTTTACGTTGCCTTGCTTTACGTTCCTTTACGTTGCTTTACATTGCCTTGCTTTACGTTGCTTTACGTTGCCTTGCTTTACGTTGCTGTACGTTTCCTTCCTTTACGTTCCCTTGCTTTACGTTGGTTTACATTGCATTGCTTTAATTTCCCTTGCTTTACGTTGCTTACGTTGCCTTGCTTTACGTTGGTTTACGTTGCCTTGCTTTACGTTGCCTTACGTTGCCTTGCTTTACGTTGCCTTGCCTTGCCTTGCTTTACGTTGCCTTGCTTTACGATGCCTTGCCATGCCTTGCTTTACGTTGCATTGCTTTACGATGTCTTGCCTTGCCTTGCTTTACGTTGCCTTGATTTACGTTGCTTTACGTTGCCTTGCTTTACGTTGCTTTACGTTGCCTTGATTTATGTTGATTTACGTTGCCTTGCTTTATGTTGCCTTGCCTTGTTTTGCTTTACGTTGCTTTACGTTGCCTTGCTTTATGTTGCTTTACGTTGCCTTGCCTTCCCTTGCTTTACGTTGCTTTACCTTGCCTTGCTTTACGTTGCTTTACGTTGCCTTGCTTTATGTTGCTTTACGTTGCCTAACTTTACGTTGCCTTGCCTTGCCTTGCTTTACGTTGCTTTACGTTGCCTTGCTTTACGTTGCCTTGCCTTGCATTGCGTTACGTTGCTTTACGTTGCCTTGCTTTACTTTGCTTTACATTGCCTTGCTTTACGCTGCTTTAAGTTGCCTTGCTTTACATTATCTTCCCTTGCCTGGCTTTACGTTGCCTTGCCTTGCCTTGCTTTATGTTCCTTTACGGTGCCTTGCTTTACGTTGCTTTACGTTGCCTGCGTTACGTTGCATTACCTTGCCTTGCTTTATGTTGCTTTACGTTGCCTTGCTTTACGTTGCTTTACGTTGCCTTGCTTTACGTTGCCTTGCTTTACGTTGCCTTGCCTTGCCTTGCTTTACGTTGCTTTACGTTGCCTTGCTTTACATTGCTTTACGTTGTCTTGCTTTACGTTGCCTTACGTTGCCTTGCATTACGTTGCTTTAACTTGCTCTACATTACCTTGCTTTACGTTTCTTTACCTTGCATTGCTTTACGTTGCCTTGGTTTACGTTGCTTTACGTTGCCTTGCTTTAAGTTGCTTTACGTTGCTATACGTTGCTTTACGTTGCTATACGTTGCCTTGCTTTACGTTGCTTTACGTTGCCTTGCTTTACGTTTCTTTGCATTGCCTTGCTTTACGTTGCCTTGCTTTACGTTGCCATGCATTGCTTTACGTTGCTTTACGTTGCCTTGCTTTACGTTTCTTTACGTTGCCTTGCTTTACGTTGCTTTATGTTGCCTTGCTTTTCGTTGCTTTACGTTGCTTTAGGTTGCCTTGCTTTACGTTGCTTTACGTTGCTTTACGTTGCCTTGCTTTACGTTGCTTTACGTTGCTTTACATTGCCTTGTTTTACGTTGATTTATTTTGCCTTGCTTTATGTTGCTTTACGTTGCCTTGCTTTACGTGATTTACGTTGCATTGCTTTACGTTGCTTTACGTTGCCTTGCTTTACGTTGCTTTACGTTGCCTACCTTTACGTTGCTTTACGTTGCTTTACGTTGCCTTGCTTTACGTTGCCTTGCCTTGCCTTGCCTTACGTTGCCTTGCTTTACATTGCTTTACGTTGCCTTGCTTTACGTTGCTTTACGTTGCCTTTCTTTACGTTGCCTTGCCTTGCCTTGCTTTACGTTGCTTTACGTTGCCTTGCTTTACGTTGCTTTACGTTGCCTTCCTTTACGTTGCCTTCCCTTTCTTTACGTTGCTTTACGTTGTCTTGCTTTACGTTGCCTTGCCTTGCCTTGATTTACGTTGCTTTAAGTTGCCTTGCTTTACGTTGCCTTGCCTTGCCTTGCTTTACGTTGCTTTACGTAGCCTTGCTTTACGTTGCTTTACGTTGCCTTGCTTTACGTTGCCTTACGTTGCCTTGCTTTACGTTGCCTTCCCTTGCTTTACGTTGCGTTACGTTGCCTTGCTTTACGTTTCCTTGCTTTACGTTGCCTTGCTTTATGTTGCTTTACGTTGCCTTGCATTACGTTGTCTTGATTTACGGTGCTTTACGTTGCCTTGCTTTACCTTGCCTTGCTTTACGTTGCCTTGCTTTACGTTGCTTTACGTTGCCTTGCTTTACGTTGCTTTACGATGCCTTGCTTTACGTTGCTTTACGTTGCCTTGCTTTACGTTGCCTTACGTTGCCCTACTTTACGTTGCCTTGCTTTACGTTGCTTTACGTTGCCTTGCTTTATGTTGCTTTACGTTGCCTTGCTTTACGTTGCTTTACGTTGTCTTGCTTTACGTTCCTTTACGTTGCTTTACATTGCCTTGCTTTACGTTGATTTATTTTGCCTTGCTTTACGTTGCTTTACGTTGCCTTGCTTTACGTGATTTCCGTTTCCTTGCTTTACGTTGCTTTACGTTGCCTTGCTTTACGTTGCTTTACGTTGCTTTACGTTGCCTTGCTTTACGTTGCCTTGCCTTCCCTTGCCTTACGTTGCCTTGCTTTACATTGCTTTACGTTGCCTTGCTTTACGTTGCTTTACGTTGCCTTGCTTTACGCTGCTGTATGTTGCCTTGCTTTACCTTGCCGTACGTTGCCTTGCTTTACCTTGCCTTACGTTGATTTACGTTGCCTTGCTTTACGTTGCCTTGCCTTGCTTTACTTTGCCTTGCTTTAGGTTGCCTTGCCTTGCCTTGCTTTACGTTGCCTTGCCTTGCCTTGCTTTACGTTTCCTTGCTTTACGTTGCCTTGCTTTATGTTGCTTTACGTTGCCTTGCTTTACGTTGTCTTGATTTACGTTGCTTTACGTTGCCTTGCTTTACCTTGCCTTGCTTTACGTTGCCTTGCTTTACGTTACCTTGCTTTACGTTGCTTTACGTTGCCTTGCTTTACGTTGCTTTACGATGCCTTGCTTTAAGTTGCTTTACGTTGCCTTGCTTTACGTTGATTACGTTGCCTTGCCTTGCCTTGCTTTACGTTGCCTTGCTTTACGTTGCTTTACGATGCCTTGCTTTACGTTGCTTTACGTTGCCTTGCTATACGTTGCTTTACGTTGCCTTGCTTTACGTTGCTTTATGTTGCCTTGCCTTCCCTTCTTTACGTTGCCTTGCCTGGCTTTACGTAGCCTTGCTTTATGTTGATTTACGTTGCCTTTGCTTTACGTTGCTTTGCTTTACGTTGCTTTATGTTGCCTGGCTTTACGTTGCCTTACGTTGCCTTGCTTTACGTTTCCTTGCTTTACGTTGCTTTACGTTTCCTTGCTTTACGTTGCTTTACGTTGCCTTGCTTTACGTTGCCTTACGTTGCCCTACTTTACGTTGCCTTGCTTTACGTTGCTTTACGTTGCCTTGCTTTATGTTGCTTTACGTTGCCTTGCTTTACGTTGCTTTACGTTGCCTTGCTTTACGTTCCTTTACGTTGCTTTACATTGCCTTGCTTTACGTTGCTTTACGTTGCCTTGCTTTACGTTGCTGTACGTTTCCTTCCTTTACGTTCCCTTGCTTTACGTTGGTTTACATTGCATTGCTTTAATTTCCCTTGCTTTACGTTGCCTTACGTTGCCTTGCTTTACGTTGGTTTACGTTGCCTTGCTTTACGTTGCCTTACGTTGCCTTGCTTTACGTTGCCTTGCCTTGCCTTGCTTTACGTTGCCTTGCTTTACGTTGCCTTGCCATGCCTTGCTTTACGTTGCATTGCTTTACGATGTCTTGCCTTGCCTTGCTTTACGTTGCCTTGATTTACGTTGCTTTACGTTGCCTTGCTTTACGTTGCTTTACGTTGCCTTGATTTATGTTGATTTACGTTGCCTTGCTTTATGTTGCCTTGCCTTGCTTTGCTTTATGTTGCTTTACGTTGCCTTGCTTTATGTTGCTTTACGTTGCCTTGCTTTACGTTGCCTTGCCTTCCCTTGCTTTACGTTGCTTTACCTTGCCTTGCTTTACGTTGCTTTACGTTGCCTTGCTTTACGTTGCTTTAAGTTGCCTTGCTTTACATTATCTTCTCTTGCCTGGCTTTACGTTGCCATGCCTTGCCTTGCTTTATGTTCCTTTACGGTGCCTTGCTTTACATTGCTTTATGTTGCCTTGCTTTACGTTGCTTTACTTTGCCTTCCGTCATGTTGCCTTGCCTTGCCTTCCTTTACGTTACTTTACGTTACCTTGCTTTACGTTGCTTTACGTTGCCTTGCTTTACGTTGCCTTGCCTTGCCTTGCTTTACGTTGCTTTACGTTGCCTTGCTTTATGTTGCTTTACGTTGCCTTGCTTTACGTTACTTAACGTTGCCTTGCTTTACGTTTTCTTACGGTGCCCTACTTTACGTTGCCTTCCTTTACGTTGCTTTACGTTGCCTTGCTTTACCTTGCCTTGCTTTACGTTGCCTTGCTTTATGTTACTTTACGTTGCCTTGCTTTACGTTGCCTTGCTTTACGTTGCCTTACGTTGCCTTACTTTACGTTGCCTTGCTTTACGTTGCTTTACGTTGCCTTGCTTTATGTTGCCTTGCTTTACGTTGACTTGCCCTGCTTTACGTTACCTTAATTTGCGTTGCTTTACGTTGCCTTGCTTTACATTGCTTTACGTTGCCTTGCTTTACGTTGTCTTGCTCTACGTTGCCTTGCCTTGCCTTGCTTTACGTTTCCTTGCCTTGCTTTACATAGCCTTGCTTTACGAAGATTTACGTTGCCTTGCTTTACGTTGCTTTACATTGCCTTTCTTTACTTTGCTTTTCGTTGCCTTGCTTTACGTTGCTTTAAGTTGCCTTGCTTTACGTTGCCTTGTCTTGCCTTGCTTTACGTTGCTTTACGTTGCCTTACGTTGCCTTGCTTTACGTTGCCTTGCTTTACGTTGCTTTACGTTGCCTTTCTTTACGTTGCCTTACGTTGCCCTATTTTACGTTGCCTTTCTTTACGTTGCTTTACGTTGCCTTGCTTTACGTTGCTTTATGTTGCTTTACATTGCCTTGCTTTACGTTGCTTTATGTTGCTTTACGTTGCCTGGCTTTTCGTTGCTTTACGTTGCCTTGCTTTACGTTGCCTTGCCTTGCCTTGTTTTACGTTGCCTTGCCTTGCTTTACGTAGTCTTGCTTTACGTTGATTTACGTTTACTTGCTTTACGTTGCTTTATGTTGCCTTGCTTTACGTTGCTATACTTTGCATGTTTTACGTTGCTGTACTTTGCCTTGTTTTACGTTGCTTTAAATTGCCTTGCTTTACGTTGCCTTGCCTTACCTTGCTTTACGTTGTCTTCCCTTTCCTTGCTTTACGTTTCTTTACGTTGCCTTGCTTTACATTGCCTTGCTTTACGTTGCTTAACGTTGCCTTTCTTTACGTTGCCTTGCTTTACGTTGCTTTACGTTGCCTTACGTTGCCTTGCTTTACGTTGCCTTGCTTTACGTTACTTTACGTTGCCTTCCTTTACGTTGCCTTGCCTTGCCTTGCTTTACGTTGCTTTACGTTGCCTTGCTTTACGTTGCTTAACGTTGTCTTGCTTTACATTGCTTTACGTTGCCTTTCTTTACGTTCCCTTGCTTTACGTTGCCTTCCCTGCCTTGCTTTAGGTTGCCTTGCTTTATGTTGCTTTACGTTGCCTTGCTTTACGTTGCTTTACGTTGCTTTACGTTGCCTTGCTTTACGTTGCTTTACGTTTCCTTCCTTTACGTTCCCTTGCTTTACGTTGCTTTACGTTGCATTGCTTTAATTTGCCTTGCTTTACGTTGCCTTACGTTGCCTAGATTTACGTTGTTTTACGTTGCCTTGCTTTACGTTGCCTTACGTTGCCTTGCTTTACGTTGCCTTGCCTTGCCTTGCTTTACGTTGCCTTGCTTTAAGTTGCCTTGCCTTGCCTTGCTTTACGTTGCATTGCTTTACGATGTCTTGCCTTGCCTTGCTTTACGTTGCCTTGATTTACGTTGCTTTACGTTGCCTTGCTTTACGTTGCTTTACGTTGCCTTCCTTTATGTTGATTTACGTTGCCTTGCTTTAAGTTGCCTTGCCTTGCCTTGCTTTACGTTGCTTTATCTTGCCTTGTTTTACGTTGCTTTACGTTGCCTTGCTTTACGTTGCTTTATGTTGCCTTGCTTTACATTATCTTCCCTTGCCAGGCTTTACGTTGCCTTGCCTTGCTTTATGTTCCTTTACGGTGCCTTGCTTTACGTTGCTTTAAGTTACCTTGCTTTACGTTGCTTTACGTTGCCTTGCTTTATGTTGCTTTACGTTGCCTTGCTTTACGTTGCCTTGCTTTACGTTGCCTTGCTTTACGTTGCCCTACGGTGCCCTACTTTACGTTGCCTTCCTTTACGTTGCTTTACGTTGCCTTGCTTTACGTTGCCTTGCTTTACGTTGCCTTGCTTTACGTTACTTTACGTTGCCTTGCTTTACGTTGCTTTACGTTGCCCTGCTTTACGTTGCCTTGCTTTACGTTGCCTTACGTTGCCTTGCTTTACGTTGCCTTGCTTTACGTTGCTTTACGTTGCCTTCTTTACGTTGCCTTGCCCTGCTTTACGTTACCTTGCTTTGCGTTGCTTTACGTTGCCTTGCTTTACGTTGCTTTACGTTGCCTTGCTTTACGTTGTCTTACTCTACGTTGCCTTGCCTTGCCTTGCTTTACGTTGCCTTGCCTTGATTTACGTAGCCTTGCTTTACGTAGATTTACGTAGCCTTGCTTTACGTAGATTTACGTTGCCTTGCTTTACGTTGGTTTACGTTGCCTTGCTTTACGTTGCCTTACGTTGCCTTGCTTTATGTTGCCTTGCATTGCCTTGTTTACTTTGTCTTGCTTTACGTTGTCTTGCCTTGCCTTTCTTTACGTTGCCTTGATTTACGTTGCTTTACGTTTCCTTGCTTTACGTTGCTTTACGTTGCCTTGCTTTATGTTGATTTACGTTGCCTTGCTTTATGTTGCCTTGCCTTGCTTTACGTTGCTTTACGTTCCCTTGCTTTATGTTGCTTTACGTTGCCTTGCTTTACGTTGCCTTGCCTTGCCTTGCTTTACGTTGCCTTGCTTTACGTTGCTTTACGTTGCCTTACTTTACGTTGCTTTACGTTGCTTTACGTTGCCTTGCTTTACATTATCTTCCCTTGCCTGGCTTTACGTTGCCTTGCCTTGCCTTGCTTTATGTTCCTTTACGGTGCCTTGCTTTACGTTGCTTTACGTTGCCTTGCTTTACGTTGCTTTACGTTGCCTTGCTTTACGTTGCCTTGATTTACGTTGCTTTACGTTGCCTTGCTTTACGTTGCTTTACGTTGCCTTGATTTATGTTGATTTACGTTGCCTTGCTTTATGTTGCCTTGCCTTGCTTTGCTTTACTTTGCTTTACGTTGCCTTGCTTTATGTTGCTTTACGTTGCCTTGCTTTACGTTGCCTTGCCTTCCCTTGCTTTACGTTGCTTTACCTTGCCTTGCTTTACGTTGCTTTACGTTGCCTTGCTTTACGTTGCTTTAAGTTGCCTTGCTTTACATTATCTTCTCTTGCCTGGCTTTACGTTGCCATGCCTTGCCTTGCTTTATGTTCCTTTACGGTGCCTTGCTTTACATTGCTTTATGTTGCCTTGCTTTACGTTGCTTTACTTTGCCTTCCGTCATGTTGCCTTGCCTTGCCTTCCTTTACGTTACTTTACGTTACCTTGCTTTACGTTGCTTTACGTTGCCTTGCTTTACGTTTCCTTGCCTTGCCTTGCTTTACGTTGCTTTACGTTGCCTTGCTTTATGTTGCTTTACGTTGCCTTGCTTTACGTTACTTAACGTTGCCTTGCTTTACGTTGCCTTACGGTGCCCTACTTTACGTTGCCTTCCTTTACGTTGCTTTACGTTGCCTTGCTTTACCTTGCCTTGCTTTACGTTGCCTTGCTTTATGTTACTTTACGTTGCCTTGCTTTACGTTGCCTTGCTTTACGTTGCCTTACGTTGCCTTACTTTACGTTGCCTTGCTTTACGTTGCTTTACGTTGCCTTGCTTTATGTTGCCTTGCTTTACGTTGCCTTGCCCTGCTTTACGTTACCTTAATTTGCGTTGCTTTACGTTGCCTTGCTTTACATTGCTTTACGTTGCCTTGCTTTACGTTGTCTTGCTCTACGTTGCCTTGCCTTGCCTTGCTTTACGTTTCCTTGCCTTGCTTTACATAGCCTTGCTTTACGAAGATTTACGTTGCCTTGCTTTACGTTGCTTTACATTGCCTTTCTTTACTTTGCTTTTCGTTGCCTTGCTTTACGTTGCTTTAAGTTGCCTTGCTTTACGTTGCCTTGTCTTGCCTTGCTTTACGTTGCTTTACGTTGCCTTACGTTGCCTTGCTTTATGTTGCCTTGCTTTACGTTGCTTTACGTTGCCTTTCTTTACGTTGCCTTACGTTGCCCTATTTTACGTTGCCTTTCTTTACGTTGCTTTACGTTGCCTTGCTTTACGTTGCTTTATGTTGCTTTACATTGCCTTGCTTTACGTTGCTTTATGTTGCTTTACGTTGCCTGGCTTTTCGTTGCTTTACGTTGCCTTGCTTTACGTTGCCTTGCCTTGCCTTGTTTTACGTTGCCTTGCCTTGCTTTACGTAGTCTTGCTTTACGTTGATTTACGTTTACTTGCTTTACGTTGCTTTATGTTGCCTTGCTTTACGTTGCTATACTTTGCATGTTTTACGTTGCTATACTTTGCCTTGTTTTACGTTGCTTTAAATTGCCTTGCTTTACGTTGCCTTGCCTTACCTTGCTTTACGTTGTCTTCCCTTTCCTTGCTTTACGTTTCTTTACGTTGCCTTGCTTTACATTGCCTTGCTTTACGTTGCTTAACGTTGCCTTTCTTTACGTTGCCTTGCTTTACGTTGCTTTACGTTGCCTTACGTTGCCTTGCTTTACGTTGCCTTGCTTTACGTTACTTTACGTTGCCTTCCTTTACGTTGCCTTGCCTTGCCTTGCTTTACGTTGCTTTACGTTGCCTTGCTTTATGTTGCTTTACGTTTCCTTGCTTTAACTTGCCTTGCCTTCCCTTCCTTTACGTTGCTTTATCTTGCCTTGTTTTACGTTGCTTTACGTTGCCTTGCTTTACGTTGCTTTATGTTGCCTTGCTTTACATTATCTTCCCTTGCCAGTCTTTACGTTGGCTTGCCTTGCTTTATGTTCCTTTACGGTGCCTTGCTTTACGTTGCTTTAAGTTACCTTGCTTTACGTTGCTTTACGTTGCCTTGCTTTATGTTGCTTTACGTTGCCTTGCTTTACGTTGCCTTGCTTTACGTTGCCTTGCTTTACGTTGCCCTACGGTGCCCTACTTTACGTTGCCTTCCTTTACGTTGCTTTACGTTGCCTTGCTTTACGTTGCCTTGCTTTACGTTGCCTTGCTTTACGTTACTTTACGTTGCCTTGCTTTACGTTGCTTTACGTTGCCCTGCTTTACGTTGCCTTGCTTTACGTTGCCTTACGTTGCCTTGCTTTACGTTGCCTTGCTTTACGTTGCTTTACGTTGCCTTCTTTACGTTGCCTTGCCCTGCTTTACGTTACCTTGCTTTGCGTTGCTTTACGTTGCCTTGCTTTACATTGCTTTACGTTGCCTTGCTTTACGTTGTCTTACTCTACGTTGCCTTGCCTTGCCTTGCTTTACGTTGCCTTGCCTTGCTTTACGTAGCCTTGCTTTACGTAGATTTACGTTGCCTTGCTTTACGTTGGTTTACGTTGCCTTGCTTTACGTTGCCTTACGTTGCCTTGCTTTACGTTGCCTTGCATTGCCTTGTTTACTTTGTCTTGCTTTACGTTGTCTTGCCTTGCCTTTCTTTACGTTGCCTTGATTTACGTTGCTTTACGTTGCCTTGCTTTACGTTGCTTTACGTTGCCTTGCTTTATGTTGATTTACGTTGCCTTGCTTTATGTTGCCTTGCCTTGCTTTACGTTGCTTTACGTTCCCTTGCTTTATGTTGCTTTACGTTGCCTTGCTTTACGTTGCCTTGCCTTGCCTTGCTTTACGCTGCCTTGCTTTACGTTGCCTTGCTTTACGTTGCCTTGCTTTACGTTGCCCTACGGTGCCCTACTTTACGTTGCCTTCCTTTACGTTGCTTTACGTTGCCTTGCTTTACGTTGCCTTGCTTTACGTTGCCTTGCTTTACGTTACTTTACGTTGCCTTGCTTTACGTTGCTTTACGTTGCCCTGCTTTACGTTGCCTTGCTTTACGTTGCCTTACGTTGCCTTGCTTTACGTTGCCTTGCTTTACGTTGCTTTACGTTGCCTTCTTTACGTTGCCTTGCCCTGCTTTACGTTACCTTGCTTTGCGTTGCTTTACGTTGCCTTGCTTTACATTGCTTTACGTTGCCTTGCTTTACGTTGTCTTACTCTACGTTGCCTTGCCTTGCCTTGCTTTACGTTGCCTTGCCTTGCTTTACGTAGCCTTGCTTTACGTAGATTTACGTTGCCTTGCTTTACGTTGGTTTACGTTGCCTTGCTTTACGTTGCCTTACGTTGCCTTGCTTTACGTTGCCTTGCATTGCCTTGTTTACTTTGTCTTGCTTTACGTTGTCTTGCCTTGCCTTTCTTTACGTTGCCTTGATTTACGTTGCTTTACGTTGCCTTGCTTTACGTTGCTTTACGTTGCCTTGCTTTATGTTGATTTACGTTGCCTTGCTTTATGTTGCCTTGCCTTGCTTTACGTTGCTTTACGTTCCCTTGCTTTATGTTGCTTTACGTTGCCTTGCTTTACGTTGCCTTGCCTTGCCTTGCTTTACGCTGCCTTGCTTTACGTTGCTTTACGTTGCCTTACTTTACGTTGCTTTACGTTGCTTTACGTTGCCTTGCTTTACATTATCTTCCCTTGCCTGGCTTTACGTTGCCTTGCCTTGCCTTGCTTTATGTTCCTTTACGGTGCCTTGCTTTACGTTGCTTTACGTTGCCTTGCTTTACGTTGCTTTACGTTGCCTTGCTTTACGTTGCCTTGATTTACGTTGCTTTACGTTGCCTTGCTTTACGTTGCTTTACGTTGCCTTGATTTATGTTGATTTACGTTGCCTTGCTTTATGTTGCCTTGCCTTGCTTTGCTTTACTTTGCTTTACGTTGCCTTGCTTTATGTTGCTTTACGTTGCCTTGCTTTACGTTGCCTTGCCTTCCCTTGCTTTACGTTGCTTTACCTTGCCTTGCTTTACGTTGCTTTACGTTGCCTTGCTTTACGTTGCTTTAAGTTGCCTTGCTTTACATTATCTTCTCTTGCCTGGCTTTACGTTGCCATGCCTTGCCTTGCTTTATGTTCCTTTACGGTGCCTTGCTTTACATTGCTTTATGTTGCCTTGCTTTACGTTGCTTTACTTTGCCTTCCGTCATGTTGCCTTGCCTTGCCTTCCTTTACGTTACTTTACGTTACCTTGCTTTACGTTGCTTTACGTTGCCTTGCTTTACGTTGCCTTGCCTTGCCTTGCTTTACGTTGCTTTACGTTGCCTTGCTTTATGTTGCTTTACGTTGCCTTGCTTTACGTTACTTAACGTTGCCTTGCTTTACGTTGCCTTACGGTGCCCTACTTTACGTTGCCTTCCTTTACGTTGCTTTACGTTGCCTTGCTTTACCTTGCCTTGCTTTACGTTGCCTTGCTTTATGTTACTTTACGTTGCCTTGCTTTACGTTGCCTTGCTTTACGTTGCCTTAGGTTGCCTTATTTTACGTTGCCTTGCTTTACGTTGCTTTACGTTGCCTTGCTTTACGTTGCCTTGCTTTACGTTGCCTTGCCCTGCTTTACGTTACCTTAATTTGCGTTGCTTTACGTTGCCTTGCTTTACATTGCTTTACGTTGCCTTGCTTTACGTTGTCTTGCTCTACGTTGCCTTGCCTTGCCTTGCTTTACGTTTCCTTGCCTTGCTTAACATAGCCTTGCTTTACGAAGATTTACGTTGCCTTGCTTTACGTTGCTTTACATTGCCTTTCTTTACTTTGCTTTTCGTTGCCTTGCTTTACGTTGCTTTAAGTTGCCTTGCTTTACGTTGCCTTGTCTTGCCTTGCTTTACGTTGCTTTACGTTGCCTTACGTTGCCTTGCTTTACGTTGCCTTGCTTTACGTTGCTTTACGTTGCCTTTCTTTACGTTGCCTTACGTTGCCCTATTTTACGTTGCCTTTCTTTACGTTGCTTTACGTTGCCTTGCTTTACGTTGCTTTATGTTGCTTTACATTGCCTTGCTTTACGTTGTTTTATGTTGCTTTACGTTGCCTGGCTTTTCGTTGCTTTACGTTGCCTTGCTTTACGTTGCCTTGCGTTGCCTTGTTTTACGTTGCCTTGCCTTGCTTTACGTAGTCTTGCTTTACGTTGATTTACGTTTACTTGCTTTACGTTGCTTTATGTTGCCTTGCTTTACGTTGCTATACTTTGCATGTTTTACGTTGCTGTACTTTGCCTTGTTTTACGTTGCTTTAAATTGCCTTGCTTTACGTTGCCTTGCCTTACCTTGCTTTACGTTGTCTTCCCTTTCCTTGCTTTACGTTTCTTTACGTTGCCTTGCTTTACATTGCCTTGCTTTACGTTGCTTAACGTTGCCTTTCTTTACGTTGCCTTGCTTTACGTTGCTTTACGTTGCCTTACGTTGCCTTGCTTTACGTTGCCTTGCTTTACGTTACTTTACGTTGCCTTCCTTTACGTTGCCTTGCCTTGCCTTGCTTTACGTTGCCTTGCTTTACGTTGCTTTACGTTGCCTTGCTTTACGTTGCTTAACGTTGTCTTGCTTTACATTGCTTTACGTTGCCTTTCTTTACGTTCCCTTGCTTTACGTTGCCTTCCCTGCCTTGCTTTAGGTTGCCTTGCTTTATGTTGCTTTACGTTGCCTTGCTTTACGTTGCTTTACGTTGCTTTACGTTGCCTTGCTTTACGTTGCTTTACGTTTCCTTCCTTTACGTTCCCTTGCTTTACGTTGCTTTACGTTGCATTGCTTTAATTTGCCTTGCTTTACGTTGCCTTACGTTGCCTAGATTTACGTTGTTTTACGTTGCCTTGCTTTACGTTGCCTTACTTTGCCTTGCTTTACGTTGCCTTGCCTTGCCTTGCTTTACGTTGCCTTACGTTGCCTTGCTTTAAGTTGCCTTGCCTTGCCTTGCTTTACGTTGCATTGCTTTACGATGTCTTGCCTTGCCTTGCTTTACGTTGCCTTGATTTACGTTGCTTTACGTTGCCTTCCTTTATGTTGATTTACGTTGCCTTGCTTTAAGTTGCCTTCCCTTGCCTTGCTTTACGTTGCTTTACGTTGCCTTGCTTTATGTTGCTTTACGTTTCCTTGCTTTAACTTGCCTTGCCTTCCCTTCCTTTACGTTGCTTTATCTTGCCTTGTTTTACGTTGCTTTACGTTGCCTTGCTTTACGTTGCTTTATGTTGCCTTGCTTTACATTATCTTCCCTTGCCAGGCTTTACGTTGCCTTGCCTTGCTTTATGTTCCTTTACGGTGCCTTGCTTTACGTTGCTTTAAGTTACCTTGCTTTACGTTGCTTTACGTTGCCTTGCTTTATGTTGCTTTACGTTGCCTTGCTTTACGTTGCCTTGCTTTACGTTGCCCTACGGTGCCCTACTTTACGTTGCCTTCCTTTACGTTGCTTTACGTTGCCTTGCTTTACGTTGCCTTGCTTTACGTTGCCTTGCTTTACGTTACTTTACGTTGCCTTGCTTTACG
Source organism: Phaenicophaeus curvirostris (assembly GCF_032191515.1). Taxonomy (NCBI): domain Eukaryota; kingdom Metazoa; phylum Chordata; class Aves; order Cuculiformes; family Cuculidae; genus Phaenicophaeus; species Phaenicophaeus curvirostris. Next base: position 15,802,190 of record NC_091408.1, on the reverse strand, counting down.
TTGCTTTACGTTGCCCTGCTTTACGTTGCCTTGCTTTACGTTGCCTTACGTTGCCTTGCTTTACGTTGCCTTGCTTTACGTTGCTTTACGTTTCCTTGCTTTACGTTGCTTTACGTTGCCTTGCTTTATGTTGATTTACGTTGCCTTGCTTTATGTTGCCTTGCCTTGCTTTACGTTGCTTTACGTTCCCTTGCTTTATGTTGCTTTACGTTGCCTTGCTTTACGTTGCCTTGCCTTGCCTTGCTTTACGTTGCCTTGCTTTACGTTGCTTTACGTTGCCTTACTTTACGTTGCTTTACGTTGCTTTACGTTGCCTTGCTTTACATTATCTTCCCTTGCCTGGCTTTACGTTGCCTTGCCTTGCCTTGCTTTATGTTCCTTTACGGTGCCTTGCTTTACGTTGCTTTACGTTGCCTTGCTTTACGTTGCTTTACGTTGCCTTGCTTTACGTTGCCTTGCCTTGCCTTGCTTTACGTTGCTTTACTTTGCCTTGGTTTACATTGCTTTACGTTGTCTTGCTTTACGTTGCTTTACGTTGCTTTACGTTGCCTTGCTTTACGTTGCCTTACGTTGCCTTGCTTTACGTTGCTTTACGTAGCCTTGATTTAAGTTGCCTTGCTTTACGTTGCCTTACGTCGCCTTACGTTGCCTTGCTTTATGATGCCTTGCTTTACGTTGCTTTACGAAGCCTTGCTTTAAGTTGCCTTGTTTTACGGTGCCTTACGTTGCATTACGTTGCCTTGCTTTTCGTTGCCTTGCTTTACGTTGCCTTGCCTTACCTTGCTTTACGTTGCCTTGCTCTACGTTGCGTTACGTTGCCTTGCTTTACGTTGCCTTGCTTTACGTTGCTTTACGTAGCCTTGATTTAAGTTGCCTTGCTTTACGGTGCCTTACGTTGCGTTACATTGCCTTGCTTTACGTTGCCTTGCTTTACGGTGCTTTACGTTGCCTTACGTTGCCTTGCTTTACGTTGCCTTGCCTTGCTTGCTTTACGTTGCCTTGCTTTAAGTTGCCTTGCCTTGCCTTGCTTTACGTTGCCTTGATTTACGTTGCTTTACGTTGCCTTGCTTTACGTTGCCTTGCTTTACGTTACTTTACGTTGCCTTGCTTTACGTTGCTTTACGTTATTTACGTTGCCTTGCTTTACGTTGCCTTGCTTTACGTTGCCTTGCCTTGCTTTGCTTTACGTTGCCTTGCTTTACATTGCTTTACGTTGCCTTGCTTTACGTTGCTTTGCGTTGCCTTGCTTTATGTTGCTTTAAGGTCCTTGCTTTACGTTGCTTTACGTTGCTTTACGTTGCCTTTCTTTACGTTGCCTTACCTTGCCTTCCTTTACGTTGCTTTACTTTGCATTACGTTTCCTTGCTTTACGTTGCCTTCACTTGCCTTGCTTTACGTTACCTTGCTTTACGTTGCTTTACGTTGCCTTGCTTTACGTTGCTTTACGTTGCCTTGCTTTACCTTGCTTTACGTTGCCTTGCCTTGCCTTGCTTTACGTTGCCTTGCCTTGCTTTACGTTGCCTTCCTTTACGTTGCCTTGCCTTGCTTTACGTTGCCTTGCTTTAAGTTGCTTTACATTGCTTTACGTTGCCTTGCTTTACGTTGCTTTACATTGCTTTACGTTGCCTTGCTTTACGTTGCTTTACTTTGCCTTGCTTTACGTTTCTTTACGTTGCCTTGCTTTACGTTGCTTTACGTTGCCTTCATTTAGGTTGCTTTACATTGTTTTCAGTTGCCTTGCTTTACGTTGCTTTACGTTACTTTACTTTGCCTGGCTTTACGTTGCTTTACGTTGCCTTGCTTTACCTTTCTTTACGTTGCTTTACGTTTCCTTGCTTTACGTTGCTTTACGTTGCTTTACGTTGCCTTGCTTTACGTTGCTTTACGTTGCTTTACGTTGCCTTGCTTTATGTTGCATTATGTTGCCTTTTTTTTCGTTGCTTTACGTTGCTTTACATTGCCTTGCTTTACGTTGCTTTACGTTGCCTTGCTTTACGTTGCCTTGCATTGCCTTGCTTTATGTTGCCTTGCTTTACATTGCTTTACGTTGCCTTGCTTTACGTTGCTTTACATTGCCTTGCTTTCATTGCCTTGCTTTCATTGCCTTGCTTTACGTTTCTTTAAGTTGCCTTGCTTTACGTTGCTTTACGTTGCCTTGCTTTACATTGCCTTGCCTTGCCTTGCTTTACGTTGCCTTGCTTTACGTTGCCTTGCCTTCCCTTGCTTTACGTTGCCTTGCTTTACCTTGCTTTACGTTGCCTTGCTTTACGTTGCCTTGCCTTGCCTTGCTTTACGTTGCCTTGCCTTGCCTTGCTTTACGTTGCCTTGCTTTACGTTGCCTTGCCTTGCCTTGCTTTACGTTACCTTGCCTTGCCTTGCTTTACGTTGCCTTGCTTTAAGTTGCCTTGCTTTACGTTGCTTTACGTTCCCTTGCTTTACGTGTCTTTACGTTGCCTTGCTTTACGTTGCTTTACGTTGCTTTACCTTGCCTTGCTTTACGTTGCTTTACGTTGCCTTGCTTTACGTTGCTTTCGTTGCTTTACGTTGCCTTGCTTTACGTTGCTTTACGTTGCCTTGATTTACTTCGCTTTACGTTGCTTTCAGTTGTCTTGCTTTACGTTGCTTTACGTTGCCTTGCTTTACCTTTCTTGACGTTGCTTTACATTGCCTTGCTTTACGTTGCTTTACGTTGCCTTGCATTTCGTTGCCTTACTTTACGTTACCTTGCCTTACCTTGCTTTACGTTGCCTTGCTTTACGGTGCTTTACGTAGCCTTGATTTAAGTTGCCTTGCTTTACGTTGCCTTACGTTGCCTTGCTTTAAGTTGCCTTGTTTTACGGTGCTTTACGTTGCCTTACGTTGCCTTGCTTTACGTTGCCTTGCCTTCCTTGCTTTACGTTGCCTTGCTTTAAGTTGCCTTGCCTTGCCTTGCTTTACGTTGCCTTGATTTACGTTGCTTTACGTTGCCTTGCTTTACGTTGCCTTGCTTTACGTTACTTTACGTTGCCTTGCTTTACGTTGCTTTACGTTGTTTACGTTGCCTTGCTTTACGTTGCCTTGCTTTACGTTGCCTTGCTTTACGTTGCTTTACATTGCCTTGCTTTACGTTGCCTTGCTTTACGTTGCCTTGCCTTGCCTTCCTTTATGTTGCTTTACTTTGCATTACGTTTCCTTGCTTTACGTTGCCTTCACTTGCCTTGCTTTACGTTACCTTGCTTTACGTTGCTTTACGTTGCCTTGCTTTACCTTGCTTTACGTTGCCTTGCCTTGCCTTGCTTTACGTTGCCTTGCCTTGCCTTGCTTTACGTTGCCTTGCTTTACGTTGCCTTGCCTTGCTTTACGTTGCCTTGCTTTAAGTTGCTTTACATTGCTTTACGTTTCCTTGCTTTACGTTGCTTTACATTGCTTTACGTTGCCTTGCTTTACGTTGCTTTACTTTGCCTTGCTTTACGTTTCTTTACGTTGCCTTGCTTTACGTTGCTTTACGTTGCTTTACGTTGCCTTCATTTAGGTTGCTTTACGTTGTTTTCAGTTGCCTTGCTTTACGTTGCTTTACGTTACTTTACTTTGCCTGGCTTTACGTTGCTTTACGTTGCCTTGCTTTACCTTTCTTTACGTTGCTTTACGTTGCCTTGCTTTACGTTGCTTTACGTTGCTTTACGTTGCCTTGCTTTACGTTGCTTTACGTTGCTTTACGTTGCCTTGCTTTATGTTGCATTATGTTGCCTTTTTTTTCATTGCTTTACGTTTCGTTACATTGCCTTGCTTTACGTTGCTTTACGTTGCCTTGCTTTACGTTGCCTTGCTTTACGTTGCCTTGCCTTGCCTTGCTTTATTTTGCCTTGCTTTACATTGATTTACGTTGCCTTGCTTTACGTTGCTTTACATTGCCTTGCTTTCATTGCCTTGCTTTACGTTTCTTTAAGTTGCCTTGCTTTACGTTGCTTTACGTTGCCTTGCTTTACATTGCCTTCCCTTGCCTTGCTTTACGTTGCCTTGCTTTACGTTGCCTTGCCTTCCCTTGCTTTACGTTGCCTTGCTTTACCTTGCTTTACGTTGCCTTGCTTTACGTTGCCTTGCCTTGCCTTGCTTTACGTTGCCTTGCCTTGCCTTGCTTTACGTTGCCTTGCTTTACGTTGCCTTGCCTTGCCTTGCTTTACGTTGCCTTGCTTTAAGTTGCCTTGCTTTACGTTGCTTTACGTTGCCTTGCTTTACGTTGCTTTACGTTGCCTTGCTTTACGTTGCTTTACGTTGCTTTACCTTGCCTTGCTTTACGTTGCTTTACGTTGCCTTGCTTTACGTTGCTTTCGTTGCTTTACGTTGCCTTGCTTTACGTTGCTTTACGTTGCCTTGCTTTACTTTGCTTTACGTTGCTTTCAGTTGCCTTGCTTTACGTTGCTTTACGTTGCCTTGCTTTACGTTGCTTTACGTTACTTTACGTTGCCTTGCTTTACGTTGCTTTACGTTGCCTTGCTTTACCTTTCTTGACGTTGCTTTACGTTGCCTTGCTTTACGTTGCTTTACATTGCTTTACGATGCCTTGCTTTACGTTTCTTTACGTTGCCTTGCTTTTCGTTGCCTTACTTTACGCCACCTTGCCTTGCCTTGCTTTACGTTGCCTTGCTTTACGTTGCCTTGCATTGCCTTGCTTTATGTTGCCTTGCTTTACATTGCTTTACGTTGCCTTGCTTTACGTTGCTTTACATTGCCTTGCTTTACGTTGCCTTGCTTTCATTTCCTTGCTTTACGTTTCTTTAAGTTGCCTTGCTTTACGTTGCTTTACGTTGCCTTGCTTTACATTGCCTTGCCTTTCCTTGCTTTACGTTGCCTTGCTTTACGTTGCCTTGCCTTCCCTTGCTTTACGTTGCCTTGCTTTACCTTGCTTTACGTTGCCTTGCTTTACGTTGCCTTGCCTTGCCTCGCTTTACGTTGCCTTGCCTTGCCTTGCTTTACGTTGCCTTGCTTTACGTTGCCTTGCCTTGCCTTGCTTTACGTTGCCTTGCTTTAAGTTGCCTTGCTTTACGTTGCTTTACGTTCCCTTGCTTTACGTTGCTTTACGTTGCCTTGCTTTACGTTGCTTTACGTTGCTTTACCTTGCCTTGCTTTACGTTGCTTTACGTTGCCTTGCTTTACGTTGCTTTCGTTGCTTTACGTTGCCTTGCTTTACGTTGCTTTACGTTGCCTTGATTTACTTTGCTTTACGTTGCTTTCAGTTGTCTTGCTTTACGTTGCTTTACGTTGCCTTGCTTTACCTTTCTTGACGTTGCTTTACATTGCCTTGCTTTACGTTGCTTTATATTGATATACGATGCCTTGCTTTACGTTTCTTTACGTTGCCTTGCATTTCGTTGCCTTACTTTACGTTACCTTGCCTTACCTTGCTTTACATTGCCTTGCTTTACGTTGCTTTATATTGATATACGATGCCTTGCTTTACGTTTCTTTACGTTGCCTTGCATTTCGTTGCCTTACTTTACGTTACCTTGCCTTACCTTGCTTTACGTTGCCTTGCTTTACGGTGCTTTACGTAGCCTTGATTTAAGTTGCCTTGCTTTACGTTGTCTTACGTTGCCTTACGTTGCCTTGCTTTATGTTGCCTTGCTTTACGTTGCTTTACGTAGCCTTGCTTTAAGTTGCCTTGTTTTACGGTGCTTTACGTTGCCTTACGTTGCCTTGCTTTACGTTGCCTTGCCTTCCTTGCTTTACTTTGCCTTGCTTTAAGTTGCCTTGCCTTGCCTTGCTTTACGTTGCCTTGATTTACGTTGCTTTACGTTGCCTTGCTTTACGTTACTTTACGTTGCCTTGCTTTACGTTGCTTTACGTTGTTTACGTTGCCTTGCTTTACGTTGCCTTGCTTTACGTTGCCTTGCTTTACGTTGCCTTGCTTTACGTTACTTTACATTGCCTTGCTTTACGTTGCCTTGCCTTGCCTTCCTTAATGTTGCTTTACTTTGCATTACGTTTCCTTGCTTTACGTTGCCTTCACTTGCCTTGCTTTACGTTACCTTGCTTTACGTTGCTTTACGTTGCCTTGCTTTACCTTGCTTTACGTTGCCTTGCCTTGCCTTGCTTTACGTTGCCTTGCCTTGCCTTGCTTTACGTTGCCTTGCTTTACATTGCCTTGCCTTGCTTTACGTTGCCTTGCTTTAAGTTGCTTTACATTGCTTTACGTTGCCTTGCTTTACGTTGCTTTACATTGCTTTACGTTGCCTTGCTTTACGTTGCTTTACTTTGCCTTGCTTTACGTTTCTTTACGTTGCCTTGCTTTACGTTGCTTTACGTTGCTTTACGTTGCCTTCATTTAGGTTGCTTTACGTTGTTTTCAGTTGCCTTGCTTTACGTTGCTTTACGTTACTTTACTTTGCCTGGCTTTACGTTGCTTTACGTTGCCTTGCTTTACCTTTCTTTACGTTGCTTTACGTTGCCTTGCTTTACGTTGCTTTACGTTGCTTTACGTTGCCTTGCTTTACGTTGCTTTACGTTGCTTTACGTTGCCTTGCTTTATGTTGCATTATGTTGCCTTTTTTTTCATTGCTTTACGTTGCTTTACATTGCCTTGCTTTACGTTGCTTTACGTTGCCTTGCTTTACGTTGCCTTGCTTTACGTTGCATTGCCTTGCCTTGCTTTATTTTGCCTTGCTTTACATTGATTTACGTTGCCTTGCTTTACGTTGCTTTACATTGCCTTGCTTTCATTGCCTTGCTTTACGTTTCTTTAAGTTGCCTTACTTTACGTTGCTTTACGTTGCCTTGCTTTACATTGCCTTGCCTTGCCTTGCTTTACGTTGCCTTGCTTTACGTTGCCTTGCCTTCCCTTGCTTTACGTTGCCTTGCTTTACCTTGCTTTACGTTGCCTTGCTTTACGTTGCCTTGCCTTGCCTTGCTTTACGTTGCCTTGCCTTGCCTTGCTTTACGTTGCCTTGCTTTACATTGCCTTGCCTTGCTTTACGTTGCCTTGCTTTAAGTTGCCTTGCTTTACGTTGCTTTACGTTCCCTTGCTTTACGTTGCTTTACGTTGCCTTGCTTTACGTTGCTTTACGTTGCTTTACCTTGCCTTGCTTTACGTTGCTTTAAGTTGCCTTGCTTTACGTTGCTTTCGTTGCTTTACGTTGCCTTGCTTTACGTTGCTTTACGTTGCCTTGATTTACTTTGCTTTACGTTGCTTTCAGTTGCCTTGCTTTACGTTGCTTTACGTTGCCTTGCTTTACGTTGCTTTACGTTACTTTACGTTGCCTTGCTTTACGTTGCTTTACGTTGCCTTGCTTTACCTTTCTTGACGTTGCTTTACGTTGCCTTGCTTTACGTTGCTTTACATTGCTTTACGATGCCTTGCTTTACGTTTCTTTACGTTGCCTTGCTTTTCGTTGCCTTACTTTACGCTACCTTGCCTTGCCTTGCTTTACGTTGCCTTGCTTTACCTTGCTTTACGTAGCCTTGATTTAAGTTGCCTTGCTTTACGTTGCCTTACGTTGCCTTACGTTGCCTTGCTTTACGTTGCCTTGCTTTACGTTGCTTTACATTGCTTTACTTTGCCTTGCTTTACGTTGCTTTACTTTGCCTTGCTTTACGTTACTTTACTTTGCCTAGCTTTACGTTACTTTACGTTGCCTTGCTTTACCTTTCTTTACGTTGCTTTACGTTGCCTTCCTTTACGTTGCTTTACGTTGCTTTACGTTGCCTTGCTTTACGTTGCTTTAAGTTGCTTTACGTTGCCTTGCTTTACGTTGCCTTGCCTTACGTTGCTTTAAGTTGCCTTTTTCTTGTTGCTTTACTTTACGTTGCTTGCCATTGCCTTGCTTTACGTTGCTTATCGTTGCCTTGCTTTACGTTGCCTTGCTTTACGTTGCCTTGCCTTCCCTTGCTTTATGTTGCCTTGCTTTACATTGCTTTACGTTGCTTTACGTTGCCTTGCTTTACGTTTCTTTAAGTTGCCTTGCTTTACGTTGCTTTACGTTGCTTTACGTTGCCTTGCTTTACATTGCCTTGCCTTGCCTTGCTTTACGTTGCCTTGCTTTACGTTGCCTTGCCTTGCCTTGCTTTACCTTGCTTTACGTTGCCTTGCTTTACGTTGCCTTGCCTTGCCTTGCTTTACGTTGCCTTGCCTTGCCTTGCTTTACGTTGTCTTGCTTTACGTTGCCTTGCCTTGCCTTGCTTTACGTTGCCTTGCTTTAAGTTGCCTTGCTTTACGTTGCTTTACGTTGCCTTGATTTACGTTGCCTTGCTTTACGTTGCTTTACGTTGCCTTGCTTTAGGTTGCTTTACATTGCTTTACGTTGCCTTGCTTTACGTTGCTTTACGTTGCCTTGCTTTACGTTGCTTTCGTTGCTTTACGTTGCCTTGCTTTACGTTGCTTTACGTTGCCTTGATTTACTTTGCTTTACGTTGCTTTCAGTTGCCTTGCTTTACGTTGCTTTACGTTTCCTTGCTTTACGTTGCTTTACGTTCCTTTACGTTGCCTTGCTTTACGTTGCTTTACGTTGCCTTGCTTTACCTTTCTTTACGTTGCTTTACGTTGCCTTGCTTTATGTTGCTTTACATTGCTTTACGTTGCCTTGCTTTACGTTGCTTTACGTTGCCTTGCTTTTCGTTGCCTTGCTTTACGTTGCCTTGCCTTGCCTTGCTTTACGTTGCCTTTCTTTACGTTGCCTTGCTTTACGTTGCTTTAAGTAGCCTTGCTTTAAGTTGCCTTGCTTTACGTTGCCTTACGTTGCCTTACGTTGCCTTGCTTTACGTTGCCTTGCTTTACGTTGCTTTACGTAGCCTTGCTTTAAGTTGCCTTGCTTTACGGTGCTTTACGTTGCCTTACGTTGCCTTGCTTTACGTTGCCTTGCCTTGCCTTGCTTTACGTTGCCTTGCCTTGCCTTGCTTTACATTGCCTTGCTTTACGTTGCCTTGCTTTACGTTACTTTACGTTGCCTTGCTTTACGTTGCTTTACGATGCCTTGCTTTACGTTGCTTTACTTTGCCTTGCTTTACGTTGCCTTGTTTTATGTTGCTTTACGTTGCCTTGCTTTACGTTTCCTTGCCTTGCCTTGCCTTACGTTCCTTTACGTTTCCTTGCTTTACGTTGCTTTACGTTGCCTTGCTTTATGTTGCTTTACGTTGCCTTGCTTTACGTTGCCTTGCCTTGCCTTGCTTTACATTGATTTATGTTGCCTTGCTTTACGTTGCTTTACGTTTCCTTGCTTTACGTTGCCTTGACTTTCCTTGCTTTACGTTGCTTTACGTTGCCTTGCTTTACGTTGCTTTACGTTGTCTTGCTTTTCGTTGTCTTGCCTTGCCTTGCTTTACGTTGCTTTACGTTGCCTTGATTTACGTTGCTTTACATTGCCTTGCTTTACGTTGCTTTACGTTGCCTTACGTTGCCTTGCTTTACGTTGCCTTGTTTACGTTGCTATAAGGAAGCCTTGCTTTACTTTGCCTTTTTTACGTTGCTATAAGGAAGCCTTGCTTTAAGTTGCCTTGCTTTACGTTGCCTTACGTTGCCCTGCTTTACATTGCCTTACGTTGCCCTGCTTTACGTTGCCTTGCTTTACTATGCCTTACGTTTCCTTGCTTTACGTTGCCTTGCCTTCCTTGCTTTACGTTGCCTTTCTTTACGTTGCCTTGCCTTGCCTTGCTTTACGTTGCCTTGCTTTAAGTTGCTTTATGTTGCCTTGCTTTACGTTGTTTTACGATGCCTTGCTTTACGTTGCTTTACGTTGCCTTGCTTTATGTTGCCTTTCTTTACGTTGCCTTACGTTGCCTTGCTTTACGTTGCCTTGCCTTGCCTTGCTTTACGTTCCTTTACGTTGACTTGCTTTACGTTGCTTTACTTTGCCTTGCTTTATGTTGCTTTACGTTGCCTTGCTTTACGTTGCCTTGCCTTGCCTTCCTTTACGTTGCTTTATGTTACCTTGCTTTACGTTGCCTTCCTTTACGTTGCCTTGCTTTACGTTGCCTTACGTTGCCTTGCTTTACGTTGCTTTCCGTTGCCTTTCTTTACGTTGCCTTGCTTTACGTTTCCTTGCCTTGCCTTCCTTTACGTTGCCTTGCTTTACGTTGTCTTGCCTTGCCTTGCTTTACATTGCCTTCATTAACGTTGCTTTACGTAGATTTGCTTTACGTTGCTTTACGATGCCTTGTTTTACGTTGCTTTACCTTGCCTTGCTTTATGTTGCTTTAAGGTCCTTGCTTTACGTTGCTTTACGTTGCTTTACGTTGCCTTTCTTTACATTGCCTTGCCTTGCCTTGCTTTACGTTGCTGTACTTTGCATTATGTTTCCTTGCTTTACGTTGCCTTCACTTGCCTTGCTTTATGTTACCTTTTTTACGTTGCTTTACGTTGCCTTGCTTTACCTTGCTTTACGTTGCCTTGCCTTGCCTTGCTTCACGTTGCCTTGCTTTACGTTGCCTTGCCTTGCCTTGGTTTACGTTGCCTTGCTTTAAGTTGCTTTACATTGCTTTACGTTGCCTTGCTTTACGTTGCTTTATATTGCTTTACGTTGCCTTGCTTTACGTTGCTTTACTTTGCCTTGCTTTACGTTGCTTTACGTTGCCTTGCTTTACGTTGCTTTACGTTGCCTTGATTTACGTTGCTTTACGTTGATTTCAGTTGCCTTGCTTTACGTTGCCTTACGTTGTCTTGCTTTACGTTGCCTTGCTTTACGTTGCTTTACGTTGCCTTGCTTTACGTTGCCTTACCTTACGTTGCCTTACTTTACGTTGCTTTACCTTACGTTGCCTTGCTTTACGTTGCCTTGCTTTACATTGCCTTACATTACGTTGCCTTACCTTACGTTGCCTTTACTTTACGTTGCTTTATATTACTTTCCCTTACATTGCCTTACCTTTCGTTGCCTTACGTTGCCTTGTGTTGCCTTACGTTACGTTGCCTTACGTTGCCTTACCTTACGTTGCCTTACTTTACGTTGCCTTACGTTGAGTTACCCTATGTTGCCTTACTTTACGTTGCCTTACTTTGCCTTGCCTTACATTGCCTTTCCTTACGTTGCCTTACGTTGCCTTACTTTACGTTGCCTTAATTTAAGTTGCTTTACGTTGCCTTGCTTTACGTTGCCTTGCTTTACGTTGCTTTAAATTTCCTTACTTTACGTTGCCTTGCTGTACGTTTCCTTGCTTTACGTTGCCTTACTTTACGTTGCTTTACGTTGCCTTACTTTACGTTGCCTATCTTTACGTTGCTTTACGTTGCCTTGCTTTACGTTGCTTTACGTTGCCTTGCTTTACGTTGCTTTACGTTACCTTGCCTTCCGTTGCCTTGCTTTACGTTGCTTTACGTTGCCTTGCTTTACGTTGCCTTACTTTACATTGCTTTACGTTGCCTTACTTTATGTTGCCTTACTTTACGTTGCTTTACGTTGCCTTGCATTACATTGCCTTGCTTTACGTTGCCTTACTTTACGTTGCCTTGCTTAACGTTGCATTGCTGTAATTTGCCTTGCTTTATGTTGTAATGCTTTACATTGCCTTGCTTTACGTTGCTTTACGTTGCCTTAATTTACGTTGCCTTAATTTACGTTGCCTTACTTTACGATGCTTTACGTTGCCTTGCTTTACGTTGCTTTACGTTGCCTTACTTTACGTTGCTTTACGTTGCCTTACTTTACGTTGCCTTACTTTACGTTGCTTTACGTTGCCTTATTTACGTTGCTTTAAGTTGCCTTACTTTACGTTGCCTTGCTTTACGTTGCCTTACTTTGCGTTGCTTTAAGTTGCCTTAGTTTACGTTGCCTTGCTTTACATTGCTTTAAATTGCCTTACTTTACGTTGCTTTACGTTGCGTTACTTTACGTTGCCTTGCTTTACGTTGCTTTACATTGCCTTACTTTCCGTTGCCTTGCTTTACGTTGCCTTACATTACGTTGCTTTACGTTGCTTTACTTTACGTTGCTTTATGTTGCCTTGCTTTACGTTGCCTTGCTTTACGTTGCTTTACGTTTCCTTGCTTTACGTTGCCTTACTTTACGTTGCTTTACGTTGCCTTGCTTTACGTTGTCTTTCTTTACGTTGCCTTGCTTTACGTTGCTTTACATTGCCTTACTTTCCGTTGCCTTCCTTTACGTTGCCTTACTTTTCGTTGCTTTACGTTGCCTTACTTTACATTGCCTTACGGTGCCTTACTTTACGTTGCTTTACTTTACGTTGCTTTATGTTGCCTTGCTTTACGTTGCCTTGCTTTACGTTGCTTTATGTTGCTTTACGTTTCCTTGCTTTACGTTGCCTTACTTTACGTGCTTTACATTGGCTTGCTTTACGTTGCCTTCCTTTACGTTGCTTTACATTGCCTTGCTTTACGTTGCCTTGCTTTACGTTGCCTTACTTTACGTTGCTTTATGTTGCCTTATTTTACGTTGCCTTACTTTACTTCGATTTACGTTGCCTAGCTTTACGTTGCTTTACGTTGCCTTGCTTTACGTTGCTTTACGTTGCCTTACTTTACGTTGCCTTAATTTACGTTGCTTTACGTTGCCTTGCTTTACGTTGCCTTGCTTTGCGTTGCTTTACGTTGCCTTACTTTACGTTGGCTTACTTTACGTTGCTTTACGTTGCCTTGCTTCACGTTGCCTTGCTTTACGTTGCCTTGCTTTACGTTGCTTTACGTTGCCTTGCTTTACGTTGCCTTACTTTACGTTGCTTTACGTTGCTTTACTTTACGTTGCCTTACTTTACGTTGCTTTACGTTGCCTTACTTTACGTTGCCTTGCTTTACGTTGCCTTGGTTTACTTTACGTTGCCTTGCCTTACTTTACGTTGCCTTACTTTACGTTACCTTGCCTTACGTTGCTTTACGTTGCCTTACTTTACGTTTCCTTGCTTTACGTTGCTTTACGTTGCCTTACTTTACGTTGCCTTACTTTACGTTGCCTTACTTTACGTTGCCTTGCCTTACGTTGCTTTACGTTGCCTTACTTTACGTTGGTTTACTTTACGTTACCTTTCCTTACGTTGCTTTACGTTGCCTTACTTTACGTTGGTTTACTTTACGTTACCTTTCCTTACGTTGCTTTACGTTGCCTTACTTTACGTTGCCTTACTTTACGTTGCGTTGCTTTACGTTGCCTTACTTTACGTTGCCTTACTTTACGTTGCCTTGCCTTACGTTGCTTTACGTTGCCTTACTTTACGTTCGCTTACTTTATGTTGCCTTGCCTTACGTTGCTTTACGTTGCCTTACTTTACGTTGCCTTTACTTTACTTTCCCTTGCCTTACGTTGCATTACTTTACGTTGCCTTACTTTACGTTGCTTTACGTTGCCTTACTTTACGTTGCCTTACTTTACGTTGCGTTGCCTTACGTTGCCTTACTTTACGTTGCCTTACTTTACATTGCCTTTACTTTACGTTGCCTTTACTTTATGTTGCTTTACGTTTCCTTACTTCACGTTGCCTTGCCTTACGTTGTCTTGCCTTACGTTGCCTTAATTTACGTTGCCTTGCCTTACGTTGCCTTACTTTACGTTGCCTTACTTTACGTTGCTTTACGTTGCCTTACTTTACGTTGCCTTGCTTTACGTTGCCTTACTTTGCATTGCTTTACGTTGCCTTAGTTTACGTTGCCTTGCTTTACGTTGCTTTAAATTGCCTTGACTTACGTTGCCTTACTTTACGTTGCTTTACGTTGCCTTTACTTTACGTTGCCTTGCTTTACGTTGCTTTACATTGCCTTACTTTCCGTTGCCTTGCTTTACGTTGCCTTACATTACGTTGCTTTACGTTGCCTTACTTTACGTTGCCTTACGTAGCCTTACTTTACGTTGCTTTACTTTACGTTGCTTTATGTTGCCTTGCTTTACGTTGCCTTGCTTTACGTTGCTTTACGTTGCATTACGTTTCCTTGCTTTACGTTGCCTTACTTTACGTTGCTTTACGTTGCCTTGCTTTACGTTGCCTTGCTTTACGTTGCTTTACATTGCCTTGCTTTACGTTGCCTTGCTTTACGTTGCCTTACTTTACGTTGCTTTACGTTGCCTTGCTTTACTTTGCTTTACATTGCCTTACTTTCCGTTCCCTTGCTTTACGCTGCCTTACATTACGTTGCTTTACGTTGCCTTACTTTACGTTGCCTTACGTAGCCTTACTTTACGTTGCTTTACTTTACGTTGCTTTACGTTGCCTTACTTTACGTTGCCTTGCTTTACGTTGCTTTATGTTGCCTTGCTTTACGTTGCCTTGCTTTACGTTGCCTTGCTTTACGTTGCCTTACTTTACGTTGCCTTGCTTTACGTTGCCTTGGTTTACGTTACGTTGCCTTGCCTTACATTACGTTGCCTTTCTTTACGTTACCTTGCCTTACGTTGCTTTACGTTGCCTTACTTTACGTTTCCTTACTTTACGTTGCCTTGCTTTACGTTGCTTTACGTTGCCTTACTTTACGTTGCCTTACTTTATGTTGCCTTGCCTTACGTTGCTTTACGTTGCCTTACTTTACGTTCGCTCTACTTTACGTTGCCTTGCCTTACTTTGCTTTACGTTGCCTTACTTTACGTTGCATTTACTTTATTTTCCCTTGCCTTACGTTGCATTACTTTACGTTGCCTTACTTTACGTTGCTTTACGTTGCCTTACTTTATGTTGTCTTACTTTACGTTACCTTACTTTACGTTGCGTTGCCTTACGTTACCTTACTTTACGTTGCCTTACTTTACGTTGCCTTTACTTTAGTTGCCTTTACTTTATGTTGTTTTACGTTGCCTTACTTTACGTTGCCTTGCTTTACGTTGCCTTGCTTTACGTTGCCTTATTTTACGTTGCCTTACCTTACGTTGCTTTACGTTGCTTTACGTTGCCTTGCTTTACGTTGCTTTAAGTTGCTTTACGTTGCCTTGCTTTACGTTGCCTTGCCTTACGTTGCTTTAAGTTGCCTTTTTCTTGTTGCTTTACTTTACGTTGCTTGCCATTGCCTTGCTTTACGTTGCTTATCGTTGCCTTGCTTTACGTTGCCTTGCTTTACGTTGCCTTGCCTTCCCTTGCTTTATGTTGCCTTGCTTTACGTTGCTTTACGTTGCTTTACGTTGCCTTGCTTTACGTTTCTTTAAGTTGCCTTGCTTTACGTTGCTTTACGTTGCTGTACGTTGCCTTGCTTTACATTGCCTTGCCTTGCCTTGCTTTACGTTGCCTTGCTTTACGTTGCCTTGCCTTGCCTTGCTTTACCTTGCTTTACGTTGCCTTGCTTTACGTTGCCTTGCCTTGCCTTGCTTTACGTTGCCTTGCCTTGCCTTGCTTTACGTTGTCTTGCTTTACGTTGCCTTGCCTTGCCTTGCTTTACGTTGCCTTGCTTTAAGTTGCCTTGCTTTACGTTGCTTTACGTTGCCTTGATTTACGTTGCCTTGCTTTACGTTGCTTTACGTTGCCTTGCTTTAGGTTGCTTTACATTGCTTTACGTTGCCTTGCTTTACGTTGCTTTACGTTGCCTTGCTTTACGTTGCTTTCGTTGCTTTACGTTGCCTTGCTTTACGTTGCTTTACGTTGCCTTGATTTACTTTGCTTTACGTTGCTTTCAGTTGCCTTGCTTTACGTTGCTTTACGTTTCCTTGCTTTACGTTGCTTTACGTTCCTTTACGTTGCCTTGCTTTACGTTGCTTTACGTTGCCTTGCTTTACCTTTCTTTACGTTGCTTTACGTTGCCTTGCTTTATGTTGCTTTACATTGCTTTACGTTGCCTTGCTTTACGTTGCTTTACGTTGCCTTGCTTTTCGTTGCCTTGCTTTACGTTGCCTTGCCTTGCCTTGCTTTACGTTGCCTTTCTTTACGTTGCCTTACGTTGCCTTTCTTTACGTTGCCTTACTTTACGTTGCTTTAAGTAGCCTTGCTTTAAGTTGCCTTGCTT
This sequence comes from Phaenicophaeus curvirostris, assembly GCF_032191515.1. Taxonomy (NCBI): domain Eukaryota; kingdom Metazoa; phylum Chordata; class Aves; order Cuculiformes; family Cuculidae; genus Phaenicophaeus; species Phaenicophaeus curvirostris. The sequence goes on along the minus strand of NC_091408.1, from coordinate 15,786,361 downwards.
TACGTTGCCTTACGTTGCCTTACGTTGCCTTGCTTTACGTTGCCTTGCTTTACGTTGCTTTACGTAGCCTTGCTTTAAGTTGCCTTGCTTTACGGTGCTTTACGTTGCCTTACGTTGCCTTGCTTTACGTTGCCTTGCCTTCCTTGCTTTACGTTGCCTTGCTTTACGTTGCCTTGCCTTGCCTTGCTTTACGTTGCCTTGATTTACGTTGCTTTACATTGCCTTGCTTTACGTTGCCTTGCTTTACGTTACTTTACGTTGCCTTGCTTTACGTTGCTTTACGATGCCTTGCTTTACGTTGCTTTACTTTGCCTTGCTTTACGTTGCCTTGTTTTATGTTGCTTTACGTTGCCTTGCTTTACGTTTCCTTGCCTTGCCTTGCTTTACGTTCCTTTACGTTTCCTTGCTTTACGTTGCTTTACGTTGCCTTGCTTTACCTTTCTTTACGTTGCTTTACGTTGCCTTGCTTTATGTTGCTTTACATTGCTTTACGTTGCCTTGCTTTACGTTGCTTTACGTTGCCTTGCTTTTCGTTGCCTTGCTTTACGTTGCCTTGCCTTGCCTTGCTTTACGTTGCCTTTCTTTACGTTGCCTTACGTTGCCTTTCTTTACGTTGCCTTACTTTACGTTGCTTTAAGTAGCCTTGCTTTAAGTTGCCTTGCTTTACGTTGCCTTACGTTGCCTTACGTTGCCTTGCTTTACGTTGCCTTGCTTTACGTTGCTTTACGTAGCCTTGCTTTAAGTTGCCTTGCTTTACGGTGCTTTACGTTGCCTTACGTTGCCTTGCTTTACGTTGCCTTGCCTTCCTTGCTTTACGTTGCCTTGCTTTACGTTGCCTTGCCTTGCCTTGCTTTACGTTGCCTTGATTTACGTTGCTTTACATTGCCTTGCTTTACGTTGCCTTGCTTTACGTTACTTTACGTTGCCTTGCTTTACGTTGCTTTACGATGCCTTGCTTTACGTTGCTTTACTTTGCCTTGCTTTACGTTGCCTTGTTTTATGTTGCTTTACGTTGCCTTGCTTTACGTTTCCTTGCCTTGCCTTGCTTTACGTTCCTTTACGTTTCCTTGCTTTACGTTGCTTTACGTTGCCTTGCTTTATGTTGCTTTACGTTGCCTTGCTTTACGTTGCCTTGCCTTGCCTTGCTTTACATTGATTTATGTTGCCTTGCTTTACGTTGCTTTACGTTTCCTTGCTTTACGTTGCCTTGACTTTCCTTGCTTTACGTTGCTTTACGTTGCCTTGCTTTACGTTGCTTTACGTTGTCTTGCTTTTCGTTGTCTTGCCTTGCCTTGCTTTACGTTGCTTTACGTTGCCTTGATTTACGTTGCTTTACATTGCCTTGCTTTACGTTGCTTTACGTTGCCTTACGTTGCCTTGCTTTACGTTGCCTTGTTTACGTTGCTATAAGGAAGCCTTGCTTTACTTTGCCTTTTTTACGTTGCTATAAGGAAGCCTTGCTTTAAGTTGCCTTGCTTTACGTTGCCTTACGTTGCCCTGCTTTACATTGCCTTACGTTGCCCTGCTTTACGTTGCCTTGCTTTACTATGCCTTACGTTTCCTTGCTTTACGTTGCCTTGCTTTCCTTGCTTTACGTTGCCTTGCTTTACGTTGCCTTGCCTTGCCTTGCTTTACGTTGCCTTGCTTTAAGTTGCTTTATGTTGCCTTGCTTTACGTTGTTTTACGATGCCTTGCTTTACGTTGCTTTACGTTGCCTTGCTTTATGTTGCCTTTCTTTACGTTGCCTTACGTTGCCTTGCTTTACGTTGCCTTGCCTTGCCTTGCTTTACGTTCCTTTACGTTGACTTGCTTTACGTTGCTTTACTTTGCCTTGCTTTATGTTGCTTTACGTTGCCTTGCTTTACGTTGCCTTGCCTTGCCTTGCTTTACGTTGCTTTATGTTACCTTGCTTTACGTTGCCTTCCTTTACGTTGCCTTGCTTTACGTTGCCTTACGTTGCCTTGCTTTACGTTGCTTTCCGTTGCCTTTCTTTACGTTGCCTTGCTTTACGTTGCCTTGCCTTGCCTTCCATTACGTTGCCTTGCTTTACGTTGTCTTGCCTTGCCTTGCTTTACATTGCCTTCATTAACGTTGCTTTACGTAGATTTGCTTTACGTTGCTTTACGATGCCTTGTTTTACGTTGCTTTACCTTGCCTTGCTTTATGTTGCTTTAAGGTCCTTGCTTTACGTTGCTTTACGTTGCTTTACGTTGCCTTTCTTTACATTGCCTTGCCTTGCCTTGCTTTACGTTGCTGTACTTTGCATTATGTTTCCTTGCTTTACGTTGCCTTCACTTGCCTTGCTTTATGTTACCTTCTTTACGTTGCTTTACGTTGCCTTGCTTTACCTTGCTTTACGTTGCCTTGCCTTGCCTTGCTTCACGTTGCCTTGCTTTACGTTGCCTTGCCTTGCCTTGGTTTACGTTGCCTTGCTTTAAGTTGCTTTACATTGCTTTACGTTGCCTTGCTTTACGTTGCTTTATATTGCTTTACGTTGCCTTGCTTTACGTTGCTTTACTTTGCCTTGCTTTACGTTGCTTTACGTTGCCTTGCTTTACGTTGCTTTACGTTGCCTTGATTTACGTTGCTTTACGTTGATTTCAGTTGCCTTGCTTTACGTTGCCTTACGTTGTCTTGCTTTACGTTGCCTTGCTTTACGTTGCTTTACGTTGCCTTGCTTTACGTTGCCTTACCTTACGTTGCCTTACTTTACGTTGCTTTACCTTACGTTGCCTTGCTTTACGTTGCCTTGCTTTACATTGCCTTACATTACGTTGCCTTACCTTACGTTGCCTTTACTTTACGTTGCTTTATATTACTTTCCCTTACATTGCCTTACCTTTCGTTGCCTTACGTTGCCTTGTGTTGCCTTACGTTACGTTGCCTTACGTTGCCTTACCTTACGTTGCCTTACTTTACGTTGCCTTACGTTGAGTTACCCTATGTTGCCTTACTTTACGTTGCCTTACTTTGCCTTGCCTTACATTGCCTTTCCTTACGTTGCCTTACGTTGCCTTACTTTACGTTGCCTTAATTTAAGTTGCTTTACGTTGCCTTGCTTTACGTTGCCTTGCTTTACGTTGCTTTAAGTTTCCTTACTTTACGTTGCCTTGCTGTACGTTTCCTTGCTTTACGTTGCCTTACTTTACGTTGCTTTACGTTGCCTTACTTTACGTTGCCTATCTTTACGTTGCTTTACGTTGCCTTGCTTTACGTTGCTTTACGTTGCCTTGCTTTACGTTGCTTTACGTTACCTTGCCTTCCGTTGCCTTGCTTTACGTTGCTTTACGTTGCCTTGCTTTACGTTGCCTTACTTTACATTGCTTTACGTTGCCTTACTTTATGTTGCCTTACTTTACGTTGCTTTACGTTGCCTTGCATTACATTGCCTTGCTTTACGTTGCCTTACTTTACGTTGCCTTGCTTAACGTTGCATTGCTTTAATTTGCCTTGCTTTACGTTGCAATGCTTTACATTGCCTTGCTTTACGTTGCTTTACGTTGCCTTATATTTACGTTGCCTTAATTTACGTTGCCTTACTTTACGATGCTTTACGTTGCCTTGCTTTACGTTGCTTTACGTTGCCTTACTTTACGTTGCTTTACGTTGCCTTACTTTACGTTGCCTTACTTTACGTTGCTTTACGTTGCCTTATTTACGTTGCTTTAAGTTGCCTTACTTTACGTTGCCTTGCTTTACATTGCTTTAAATTGCCTTACTTTACGTTGCTTTACGTTGCGTTACTTTACGTTGCCTTGCTTTACGTTGCTTTACATTGCCTTACTTTCCGTTGCCTTGCTTTACGTTGCCTTACATTACGTTGCTTTACGTTGCCTTACTTTACGTTGCTTTACTTTACGTTGCTTTATGTTGCCTTGCTTTACGTTGCCTTGCTTTACATTGCTTTACGTTTCCTTGCTTTACGTTGCCTTACTTTACGTTGCTTTACGTTGCCTTGCTTTACGTTGTCTTTCTTTACGTTGCCTTGCTTTACGTTGCTTTACATTGCCTTACTTTCCGTTGCCTTCCTTTACGTTGCCTTACTTTTCGTTGCTTTACGTTGCCTTACTTTACATTGCCTTACGTTGCCTTACTTTACGTTGCTTTACTTTACGTTGCTTTATGTTGCCTTGCTTTACGTTGCCTTGCTTTACGTTGCTTTATGTTGCTTTACGTTTCCTTGCTTTACGTTGCCTTACTTTACGTGCTTTACATTGGCTTGCTTTACGTTGCCTTCCTTTACGTTGCTTTACATTGCCTTGCTTTACGTTGCCTTGCTTTACGTTGCCTTACTTTACGTTGCTTTATGTTGCCTTATTTTACGTTGCCTTACTTTACTTCGATTTACGTTGCCTAGCTTTACGTTGCTTTACGTTGCCTTGCTTTACGTTGCTTTACGTTGCCTTACTTTACGTTGCCTTAATTTACGTTGCTTTACGTTGCCTTGCTTTACGTTGCCTTGCTTTGCGTTGCTTTACGTTGCCTTACTTTACGTTGGCTTACTTTACGTTGCTTTACGTTGCCTTGCTTTACGTTGCCTTGCTTTACGTTGCTTTACGTTGCCTTGCTTTACGTTGCCTTACTTTACGTTGCTTTACGTTGCTTTACTTTACGTTGCCTTACTTTACGTTGCTTTACGTTGCCTTACTTTACGTTGCCTTGCTTTACGTTGCCTTGGTTTACTTTACGTTGCCTTGCCTTACTTTACGTTGCCTTACTTTACGTTACCTTGCCTTACGTTGCTTTACGTTGCTTTACTTTACGTTTCCTTGCTTTACGTTGCTTTACGTTGCCTTACTTTACGTTGCCTTACTTTACGTTGCCTTACTTTACGTTGCCTTGCCTTACGTTGCTTTACGTTGCCTTACTTTACGTTGGTTTACTTTACGTTACCTTTCCTTACGTTGCTTTACGTTGCCTTACTTTACGTTGGTTTACTTTACGTTACCTTTCCTTACGTTGCTTTACGTTGCCTTACTTTACGTTGCCTTACTTTACGTTGCGTTGCTTTACGTTGCCTTACTTTACGTTGCCTTACTTTACGTTGCCTTGCCTTACGTTGCTTTACGTTGCCTTACTTTACGTTCGCTTACTTTATGTTGCCTTGCCTTACGTTGCTTTACGTTGCCTTACTTTACGTTGCTTTACTTTACGTTGCTTTATGTTGCCTTGCTTTACGTTGCCTTGCTTTACGTTGCTTTACGTTTCCTTGCTTTACGTTGCCTTACTTTACGTTGCTTTACGTTGCCTTGCTTTACGTTGTCTTTCTTTACGTTGCCTTGCTTTACGTTGCTTTACATTGCCTTACTTTCCGTTGCCTTCCTTTACGTTGCCTTACTTTTCGTTGCTTTACGTTGCCTTACTTTACATTGCCTTACGTTGCCTTACTTTACGTTGCTTTACTTTACGTTGCTTTATGTTGCCTTGCTTTACGTTGCCTTGCTTTACGTTGCTTTATGTTGCTTTACGTTTCCTTGCTTTACGTTGCCTTACTTTACGTGCTTTACATTGGCTTGCTTTACGTTGCCTTCCTTTACGTTGCTTTACATTGCCTTGCTTTACGTTGCCTTGCTTTACGTTGCCTTACTTTACGTTGCTTTATGTTGCCTTATTTTACGTTGCCTTACTTTACTTCGATTTACGTTGCCTAGCTTTACGTTGCTTTACGTTGCCTTGCTTTACGTTGCTTTACGTTGCCTTACTTTACGTTTCCTTAATTTACGTTGCTTTACGTTGCCTTGCTTTACGTTGCCTTGCTTTGCGTTGCTTTACGTTGCCTTACTTTACGTTGGCTTACTTTACGTTGCTTTACGTTGCCTTGCTTTACGTTGCCTTGCTTTACGTTGCTTTACGTTGCCTTGCTTTACGTTGCCTTACTTTACGTTGCTTTACGTTGCTTTACTTTACGTTGCCTTACTTTACGTTGCTTTACGTTGCCTTACTTTACGTTGCCTTGCTTTACGTTGCCTTGGTTTACTTTACGTTGCCTTGCCTTACTTTACGTTGCCTTACTTTACGTTACCTTGCCTTACGTTGCTTTACGTTGCTTTACTTTACGTTTCCTTGCTTTACGTTGCTTTACGTTGCCTTACTTTACGTTGCCTTACTTTACGTTGCCTTACTTTACGTTGCCTTGCCTTACGTTGCTTTACGTTGCCTTACTTTACGTTGGTTTACTTTACGTTACCTTTCCTTACGTTGCTTTACGTTGCCTTACTTTACGTTGGTTTACTTTACGTTACCTTTCCTTACGTTGCTTTACGTTGCCTTACTTTACGTTGCCTTACTTTACGTTGCGTTGCTTTACGTTGCCTTACTTTACGTTGCCTTACTTTACGTTGCCTTGCCTTACGTTGCTTTACGTTGCCTTACTTTACGTTCGCTTACTTTATGTTGCCTTGCCTTACGTTGCTTTACGTTGCCTTACTTTACGTTGCCTTTACTTTACTTTCCCTTGCCTTACGTTGCATTACTTTACGTTGCCTTACTTTACGTTGCTTTACGTTGCCTTACTTTACGTTGCCTTACTTTACGTTGCGTTGCCTTACGTTGCCTTACTTTACGTTGCCTTACTTTACATTGCCTTTACATTACGTTGCCTTTACTTTACGTTGCCTTACTTTACATTGCCTTTACTTTACGTTGCCTTTACTTTATGTTGCTTTACGTTTCCTTACTTCACGTTGCTTTGCCTTACGTTGTCTTGCCTTACGTTGCCTTAATTTACGTTGCCTTGCCTTACGTTGCCTTACTTTACGTTGCCTTACTTTACGTTGCTTTACGTTGCCTTACTTTACGTTGCCTTACTTTGCATTGCTTTACGTTGCCTTAGTTTACGTTGCCTTGCTTTACGTTGCTTTAAATTGCCTTGACTTACGTTGCCTTACTTTACGTTGCTTTACGTTGCCTTTACTTTACGTTGCCTTGCTTTATGTTGCTTTACATTGCCTTACTTTCCGTTGCCTTGCTTTACGTTGCCTTACATTACGTTGCTTTACGTTGCCTTACTTTACGTTGCCTTACGTAGCCTTACTTTACGTTGCTTTACTTTACGTTGCTTTATGTTGCCTTGCTTTACGTTGCCTTGCTTTACGTTGCTTTACGTTGCATTACGTTTCCTTGCTTTACGTTGCCTTACTTTACGTTGCTTTACGTTGCCTTGCTTTACGTTGCCTTGCTTTACGTTGCTTTACATTGCCTTGCTTTACGTTGCCTTGCTTTACGTTGCCTTACTTTACGTTGCTTTACGTTGCCTTGCTTTACTTTGCTTTACATTGCCTTACTTTCCGTTCCCTTGCTTTACGCTGCCTTACATTACGTTGCTTTACGTTGCCTTACTTTACGTTGCCTTACGTAGCCTTACTTTACGTTGCTTTACTTTACGTTGCTTTACGTTGCCTTACTTTACGTTGCCTTGCTTTACGTTGCTTTACGTTGCCTTGCTTTACGTTGCCTTGCTTTACGTTGCCTTGCTTTACGTTGCCTTACTTTACGTTGCTTTACGTTGCTTTACTTTACGTAGCCTTACTTTACGTTGCCTTGCTTTACGTTGCCTTGGTTTACGTTACGTTGCCTTGCCTTACATTACGTTGCCTTTCTTTACGTTACCTTGCCTTACGTTGCTTTACGTTGCCTTACTTTACGTTTCCTTACTTTACGTTGCCTTGCTTTACGTTGCTTTACGTTGCCTTACTTTACGTTGCCTTACTTTATGTTGCCTTGCCTTACGTTGCTTTACGTTGCCTTACTTTACGTTCGCTTACTTTACGTTGCCTTGCCTTACTTTGCTTTACGTTGCCTTACTTTACGTTGCCTTTACTTTATTTTCCCTTGCCTTACGTTGCATTACTTTACGTTGCCTTACTTTACGTTGCTTTACGTTGCCTTACTTTATGTTGTCTTACTTTACGTTACCTTACTTTACGTTGCGTTGCCTTACGTTACCTTACTTTACGTTGCCTTACTTTACGTTGCCTTTACTTTAGTTGCCTTTACTTTATGTTGCTTTACGTTGCCTTACTTTACGTTGCCTTGCTTTACGTTGCCTTGCTTTACGTTGCCTTATTTTACGTTGCCTTACCTTACGTTGCTTTACGTTGCTTTACGTTGCCTTACTTTACGTTGCCTTACTTGACATTGCCTTGCCTTACGTTGCCTTGCCTTGCCTTACGTTGCCTTGCCTTGCCCTGCCTTACGTTGCCTTACGTTGCTTTACGTTGCCTTACTTTACATTGTCTCACTTCACGTTGCCTTACTTTACGTTGCCTTGCCTTAGCTTGCCTAGCCTTGCCTTGCCTTACTTTACGTTGCCTTACTTTACGTTGCGTTACGTTGCCTTACGTTGCTTAAGCTTACGTTGCCTTACGTTGCCTTAAATTACGTTGCCTTACTTAAGGTTGCTTTACCTTACGTTGCCTTACGTTGCCTTAAATTACGTTGCCTTATCTTACGTTGCCTTACTGTACGTTGCTTTACTTTACGTTGCCTTACGTTGCCTTACGTTGCCTTACCTTACGTTGCCTTACGTTGCCTTACCTTATGTTGCCTTACGTTGCCTTACCTTACGTTGCCTTATATTACGTTGTCTTACGTTGCCTTACCTTACGTTGCCTTACTTTACGTTGCCTTACCTCACGTTGCCTTACGTTGCCTTACCTCACGTTGCCTTACCTTACCTCATGTTTCCTTGCCTTTCGTTGCCTTACGTTGCCTTATATTACGTTGCCTTACGTTGCCTTGCCTTACATTGCCTTACGTTGCCTTACCTTACGTTGCCTTGCCTTACGTTGCATTAGGTTGCCTTACGTTGCCTTACCTTACGTTGACATACCTTACGTTGCCTTAATTTACGTTGCCTTACCTTAGGTTGAATTACTTTACGTTGCCTAACCTTACGTTGCCTTACGTTGCCTTTACCTTACGTTGCCTTAATTTACGTTGCCTTACGTTGCCTTACCTTACGTTGCCTTAGCTTACGTTGCCTTACGTTGCCTTACCTTACGTTGCCTTACGTTGCCTTACCTTGCGTTGCCTTACATTGCCTTACCTTACGTTGCCTTACATTGCCTTACCTTACATTGCCTTACGTTGCCTTACCTTGCGTTGCCTTACCTTACGTTACCTTACGTTGCCTTACATTACGTTGCTTTACCTTACGATGCCTTACATTGCCTTACCTTACGTTGCCTTACTTTGCATTACCTTAATTTGCCTTGCCTTAACTTACGTTGCCTTACGTTGCCTTACCTTATGTTGCCTTACATTGCCTTACCTTACATTACCTTACGTTGCCTTACCTTACGTTGCCTTACCTTACGTTGCCTTGCCTTATGTTACGTTGCCTTACTTTACATTGCTTTACCTTACATTGCCTTACGTTGCCGTACCTTACGTTGCCTTACCTTACGTTGCCTTACATTACTTTGCTTTACCTTGCGTTGCCTTACGTTGCCTTACCTTACGTTGCCTTACGTTGCCTTACCTTACGTTGCCTTACGTTGCCTTACCTTACGTTGCCTTATATTACGTTGTCTTACGTTGCCTTACCTTACGTTGCCTTACTTTACGTTGCCTTACCTTACGTTGCCTTACGTTGCCTTGCCTTACGTTGCCTTACGTTGCTTTACCTTACGTTGCCTTACGTAGCCTTACCTTACGTTCCTTTACGTTGCCTTATCTACGTTGCCTTACGTTGCCTTACCTCACGTTGCCTTACGTTGCCTTACCTTACCTCATGTTGCCTGGCCTTACGTTGCCTTACGTTGCCTTACCTCACGTTGCCTTGCCTTTCGTTGCCTTACGTTGCCTTATATTACGTTGCCTTACGTTGCCTTACCTTACGTTGCCTTGCCTTACGTTGCCTTACGTTGCCTTACTTACGTTGCCTTGCCTTACGTTGCCTTACGTTGCCTTACCTTACGTTGCCTTGCCTTACGTTGCCTTACATTGCCTTACCTTACGTTGCCTTACCTTACGTTGCATTAGGTTGCCTTACGTTGCCTTACCTTACGTTGACATACCTTACGTTGCCTTAATTTACGTTGCCTTACCTTAGGTTGAATTACTTTACGTTGCCTAACCTTACGTTGCCTTACGTTGCCTTTACCTTACGTTGCCTTAATTTACGTTGCCTTACGTTGCCTTACCTTACGTTGCCTTACTTTACGTTGCCTTACCTTACGTTGCGTGACGTTGTCTTAACTTACGTTGCCTTACCTTAGGTTGCCTTAGCTTACGTTGCCTTACGTTGCCTTACCTTACGTTGCCTTAGCTTACGTTGCCTTACGTTGACTTACCTTGCGTTGCCTTGCCTTACGTTGCCTTAAGTTTCCTTACCTTACGTTGCCTTACCTTACGTTGCCTTACATTGCCTTACCTTACGTTGCCTTACATTGCCTTACCTTACATTGCCTTACTTTGCCTTACCTTGCGTTGCTTTACCTTACGTTGCCTTACATTGCCTTACCTTACGTTGCCTTACTTTGCATTAACTTAATTTGCCTTGCCTTACCTTACGTTGCCTTACGTTGCCTTACCTTTCTTTACCTTACGTTGCCTTACCTTACGTTGCCTTACCTTACGTTGCCTTACGTTGCCTTACCTTACGTTGCCTTGCCTTTCTTTTCCTTACGTTGCCTTACCTTACGTTGCCTTACCTTACGGTGCCTTGCCTAACGTTGCCTTACGTTGCCTTACCTTACGTTGTCTTACGTTGCCTTACCTTACGTTGCCTTGCCTTACGTTGCCTTACGTTGCCTTACGTTGCCTTACCTTACGTTGACTTGCCTTACATTGCCTTACCTTACGTTGCCTTGCCTTACGTTGCCTTACGTCGCCTTACATAACGTTGCCTTACCTTACGTTGCCTTACGTTGCCTTACGTTGCCTTACCTTACGTTGCCTTACCTTACGTTGCCTTAACTTACGTTGCCTTACGTTGCCTTAACTTACGTTGCCTTGCCTTTCATTGCCTTACGTTGCCTTATGTTTCCTTACTTTACGTTGCCTTGCCTAACGTTGCCTTAGGTTGCCTTACGTTGCCTTAACTTACGTTGCCTTGCCTTACGTTGCTTTACGTCGCATTACCTTACTTTGCCTTACCTTACGTTGCCTTACGTTGCATTACGTTACCTTACCTTACGTTGCCATGCCTTACGTTGCCTTACGTTGCTTTACCTTACGTTGCCTTACCTTACGTTGCCTTATGTTGCCTTACCTTACGTTGCCTTACGTTGCCTTACCTTACGTTGCATTGCCTTACGTTGCCTTACGTTACCTTACCTTACGTTGCCTTACCTTACGTTGCCTTACCTTACGTTTCCTTACCTTACATTGCCTTACTTTACGTTGCTTTACCTTACGTTGCCTGACGTTGCCTTACCTTACGTTGCCTTACTTTACGTTGCTTTACCTTACGTTGCCTTACGTTGCCTTACCTTACGTTGCCTTACCTTACGTCGCCTTACCTTACGTCGCCTTACGTTGCCTTACCTTACGTTGCCTTACGTTGCCTTACGTTGCCTTGCCTTACGTTGCCTTACCTTACGTTGCCTTACGTTGCCTTACCTTACGTTGCCTTATGTTGCCTTGCCTTACGTTGCCTTACCTTACGTTGCCTTATGTTGCCTTACCTTACTTTGCCTTAGTTTACGTTGCCTTAACTTGTTTGCCTTACGTTGCCTTACCTTACGATGCCTTACGTTTCCTTACCTTCTGTTGCCTTGCCTTACGTTGTCTTACCTTACAGAATCACAGAATCACAGAATCACCTGGTTGGAAGAGACCCACCGGATCACCGAGTCCAACCGTTCCCAACAAACACTAAACCATTTCCCTCAGCACCTCGTCCACCCGTGCCTTAAACACCTCCAGGGAAGGTGACTCAACCACCTCCCTGGGCAGCCTCTGCCAGGGACCAATGACCCTTTCTGTAAAGAATTTTTTCCTAACGTCTAGCCTAAACCTCCCCTGGTGGAGCTTGAGGCCATTCCCTCTTGTCCTGTCCCCTGTCACTTGGGAGAAGAGGCCAGCACCCTCCTCTCTACAACCTCCTTTCAGGTAGTTGTAGAGAGCAATGAGGTCACCCCTCAGCCTCCTCTTCTCCAGGCTAAACAACCCCAGCTCTCTCAGCCACTCCTCATAAGGCCTGTTCTCCAGCCCTTTCACCAGCTTTGTTGCTCTTCTCTGGACTCTCTCCAGAGCCTCAACATCCTTCTTGTGGTGAGGGGCCCAGAACTGAACACAGGATTCGAGGAGCAGTCTCACCAGTGCCGAGTACAGAGGGAGGATAACCTCCCTGGACCTGCTGGTCACGCCGTTTCTGATACAAGCCAAGATGCCATTGGCCTTCTTGGCCACCTGGGCACACTGCTGGCCCATATTCAGTCGGCTGTCAACCAACACACCCAGGTCCCTCTCCTCCAGGCAGCTTTCTAGACAGACTTCTCCCAGTCTGTAGCACTGCATAGGGTTGTTGTGCCCCAAGTGCAGGACCCGGCATTTGGCCTTGTTAAACCTCATGCCATTGGACTCTGCCCAGCGGTCCAGCCTGTTCAGATCCCTTTGCAGAGCCTCCCGACCCTCCAGCAGATCGACACTTCCACCCAGCTTAGTGTCGTCCGCAAACTTGCTAAGGGTGCACTCGATGCCTTCATCCAGATCATTGATGACGACATTGAACAGGGCTGGACCCAGCACTGAGCCCTGGGGAACCCCACTTGTCACTGGCCTCCAGCTGGATTTCACACCATTTACCACCATTCTCTGGGCCCGGCCATCCAACCAGTTTTCCACCCAGGAGAGTGTGCGCCTGTCCAGCCCAGAGGCTGACAGTTTCTCAAGCAGAACGCTGTGAGAAACTGTGTCAAAGGCTTTGCTGAAGTCCAGGAAGACCACATCCACAGCCTTTCCCTCATCCAGTAGCCGGGTCACTTTGTCATAGAAGGCGATCAGGTTAGTCTGGCAAGACCTGCCTTTTGTGAACCCATGTTGACTGGGCCTGATCACCCGGTTCTCTTGCATGTGCTTCATGATAGCACTCAAGATCACCTGTTCCATGACTTTCCCTGGCACTGAGGTCAGACTGACAGGCCTGGAGTTTCCTGGGTCCTCCCTGCGGCCCTTTTTGTAGATGGGCACAGCATCAGCCAGCCTCCAGTCCAGTGGGACTTCCCCAGTCTTCCAGGACTGTTGGAAGATGATGGAAAGGGGTTTGGCCAGCACATCCGCCAGCTCCTTCAATACCCTTGGGTGAATCCCGTCCGGCCCCATAGACTTGTGACTGTCCAGTCGGGCTAGCAAGTCTCTGACCACCTCCTCTTGGATCATGGGAGCCTCATTATGCTCCTCTAGCTCCTGGGTTTGTACACAGGCGGAACGACCCTCCTTACGACTAAAGACTGAGGCAAAGAAGGCCTCAGCCTTTTCCTCATCCCCTGTTACTGTTGTTCCTTCTGTGTCCAATAGGGACTGTATGGTCTCCCTAGTCCGCCTTTTATTATTTATATATTTGTAGAAAGATTTTTTGTTATCTTTCACTGACTTGGCCAATCCAATTTCTAGCTGAGCCTTAGCCCTTCTGATTTTTTCCCTACACAATCTCACTTCTCTCCTGTAGTCCACCCAAGAGGCCTGTCCCTTCTTCCAGAGGCCATAAACATTTCTCTTCTTCTTGATATCCCTCAAGATCTCTCTATTCAACCAAGCTGGCTTTCTCCCCTGCCGGCTTTTTTTCCGGACCACGGGGATGGCTTTCTCCTGACTTATCTTACGTTGCCTTACGTCACGTTACCTTACCTTACGTTGCCTTACGTTGCATTACCTTACGTTGCCTTACGTTGCATTACCTTACGTTGCCTTACCATATGTTGCCTTACGTTGCCTTACCTTACGTTGCCTTACGTTGCCTTACCTTACGCTGCCTTACGTTGCCTTACCTTACGCTGCCTTAACTTATGTTGCCTTACCTTACGTTGCCTTAACTTATGTTGCCTTACCTTACGTTGCCTTACGTTGCCTTGCCTTACGTTGCCTTACGTTGCCTTACCTTACGTTGCCTTACCTTACGTTGCCTTACCTTACGTTGCCTTACGTTGCCTTATCTTACGTTGCCTTACGTTGCCTTACCTTACCTTGCCTTACGTTGCCTTACCTTACGTTGCCTTACATTGCCTTACGATGCCTTAACTTACGTTGCCTTACCTTACGTTGCCTTAACTTATGTTGCCTTACGTTGCCTTACCTTACCTTACGTTGCCTTACCTTACCTTACGTTGCCTTACCTTACGTTGCCTAAACTTACGTTGCCTTACGTTGCCTTACCTTACCTTACGTTGCCTTACCTTACGTTGCCTTACCTTACGTTGCCTTACGTTGCCTTACCTTACGTTGCCTTTACCTTACGTTGCCTTTACCTTACGTTGCCTTTACCTTACGTTGCCTTACGTTGTCTTAACATACGTTGCCTTACCTTACTTTGCCTTACCTTATGTTGCCTTACGTTGCCTTACCTTACGTTGCCTTACGTTGCCTTACCTTACGTTGCCTTACATTGCCTTACCTTACGTTACCTTACGTTGCCTTACCTTACGTTGCCTTACCTTACGTTGCCTTGCCTTACGTTACGTTGCCTTACTTTACATTGCTTTACCTTACATTGCCTTACGTTGCCGTACCTTACGTTGCCTTACCTTACGTTGCCTTACATTACTTTGCTTTACCTTGCGTTGCCTTACGTTGCCTTACCTTACGTTGCCTTACGTTGCCTTACCTTACGTTGCCTTACGTTGCCTTACCTTATGTTGCCTTACGTTGCCTTACCTTACGTTGCCTTATCTTACGTTCCTTTACGTTGCCTTATCTACGTTGCCTTACGTTGCCTTACCTCACGTTGCCTTACGTTGCCTTACCTTATGTTGCCTTACGTTGCCTTACATTACGTTGCCTTATATTACGTTGTCTTACGTTGCCTTACCTTACGTTGCTTTACCTTACGTTGCCTTACCTTACGTTGCCTTATCTTACGTTCCTTTACGTTGCCTTATCTACGTTGCCTTACGTTGCCTTACCTCACGTTGCCTTACGTTGCCTTACCTTACCTCATGTTGCCTGGCCTTACGTTGCCTTACGTTGCCTTACCTCATGTTGCCTTGCCTTTCGTTGCCTTACGTTGCCTTATATTACGTTGCCTTACGTTGCCTTACCTTACGTTGCCTTGCCTTACGTTGCCTTACGTTGCCTTACCTTACGTTGCCTTGCCTTACGTTGCCTTACGTTGCCTTACCTTACATTGCCTTGCCTTACGTTGCCTTACATTGCCTTACCTTACGTTGACATACCTTACGTTGCCTTAATTTACGTTGCCTTACGTTGCCTTACCTTACGTTGCCTTACTTTACGTTGCCTTACCTTACGTTGCGTGACGTTGTCTTAACTTACGTTGCCTTACCTTAGGTTGCCTTAGCTTACGTTGCCTTACGTTGCCTTACCTTACGTTTCCTTAGCTTACGTTGCCTTACGTTGCCTTACCTTGCGTTGCCTTACATTGCCTTACCTTACATTGCCTTACGTTGCCTTACCTTGCGTTGCCTTACCTTACGTTACCTTACATTGCCTTACCTTACGTTGCCTTAAGTTTCCTTACCTTACGTTGCCTTACCTTACGTTGCCTTACATTGCCTTACCTTACGTTGCCTTACATTGCCTTACCTTACATTGCCTTACGTTGCCTTACCTTGCGTTGCCTTACCTTACGTTACCTTACGTTGCCTTATATTACGTTGCTTTACCTTACGTTGCCTTACATTGCCTTACCTTACGTTGCCTTACGTTGCCTTACCTTTCTTTACCTTACGTTGCCTTACCTTACGTTGCCTTACCTTACGGTGCCTTGCCTAACGTTGCCTTACGTTGCCTTACCTTACGTTGTCTTACGTTGCCTTACCTTACGTTGACTTGCCTTACATTGCCTTACCTTACGTTGCCTTGCCTTACATTGCCTTACATCGTCTTACCTTACGTTGCCTTGCCTTACGTTGCCTTACGTTGCCTTACCTTACGTTGCCTTACCTTACGTTGCCTTGCCTTACGTTTCCTTTCGTTGCCTTACCTTACGTTGCCTTGCCTTACGTTGCTTTACGTCGCATTACCTTACTTTGCCTTACCTTACGTTGCCTTACGTTGCATTACGTTACCTTACCTTACGTTGCCATGCCTTACGTTGCCTTACGTTGCTTTACCTTACGTTGCCTTACCTTACGTTGCCTTATGTTGCCTTACCTTACGTTGCCTTACGTTGCCTTACCTTACGTTGCATTGCCTTACGTTGCCTTACGTTACCTTACCTTACGTTGCCTTACCTTACGTTGCCTTACCTTACGTTTCCTTACCTTACATTGCCTTACTTTACGTTGCTTTACCTTACGTTGCCTGACGTTGCCTTACCTTACGTTGCCTTACTTTACGTTGCTTTACCTTACGTTGCCTCTACGTTGCCTTACCTTACGTTGCCTTACCGTACGTCGCCTTACCTTACGTCGCCTCTCCTTACATTCCCTTACGTTGCCTTACGTCGCCTTACCTTACGTTGCCTTACCTTACGTTGCCTTACGTTGCCTTACGTTGCCTTACCTTACTTTGCCTTAACTTACGTTGCCTTACCTTACATAGCCTTGCCTTACCTTGCATTACCTTACGTTTTCTTACCTTACGTTGCCTTACGTTTCCTTACCTTACGTTGCCTTGCGTTGCCTTACCTTACGTTTCCTTACGTTGCCTTACCTTACGTTACCTTACATTACGTTGCCTTACGTTGCCTTACCTTACGTTGCCTTACGTTGCCTTACCTTACGTTGCCTTATGTTGCCTTACCTTACTTTGCCTTAGTTTACGTTGCCTTAACTTGTTTGCCTTACGTTGCCTTACCTTACGATGCCTTACGTTTCCTTACCTTCTGTTGCCTTGCCTTACGTTGTCTTACCTTACAGAATCACAGAATCACAGAATCACCTGGTTGGAAGAGACCCACCGGATCACCGAGTCCAACCGTTCCCAACAAACACTAAACCATTTCCCTCAGCACCTCGTCCACCCGTGCCTTAAACACCTCCAGGGAAGGTGACTCAACCACCTCCCTGGGCAGCCTCTGCCAGGGACCAATGACCCTTTCTGTAAAGAATTTTTTCCTAACGTCTAGCCTAAACCTCCCCTGGTGGAGCTTGAGGCCATTCCCTCTTGTCCTGTCCCCTGTCACTTGGGAGAAGAGGCCAGCACCCTCCTCTCTACAACCTCCTTTCAGGTAGTTGTAGAGAGCAATGAGGTCACCCCTCAGCCTCCTCTTCTCCAGGCTAAACAACCCCAGCTCTCTCAGCCACTCCTCATAAGGCCTGTTCTCCAGCCCTTTCACCAGCTTTGTTGCTCTTCTCTGGACTCTCTCCAGAGCCTCAACATCCTTCTTGTGGTGAGGGGCCCAGAACTGAACACAGGATTCGAGGAGCAGTCTCACCAGTGCCGAGTACAGAGGGAGGATAACCTCCCTGGACCTGCTGGTCACGCCGTTTCTGATACAAGCCAAGATGCCATTGGCCTTCTTGGCCACCTGGGCACACTGCTGGCCCATATTCAGTCGGCTGTCAACCAACACACCCAGGTCCCTCTCCTCCAGGCAGCTTTCTAGACAGACTTCTCCCAGTCTGTAGCACTGCATAGGGTTGTTGTGCCCCAAGTGCAGGACCCGGCATTTGGCCTTGTTAAACCTCATGCCATTGGACTCTGCCCAGCGGTCCAGCCTGTTCAGATCCCTTTGCAGAGCCTCCCGACCCTCCAGCAGATCGACACTTCCACCCAGCTTAGTGTCGTCCGCAAACTTGCTAAGGGTGCACTCGATGCCTTCATCCAGATCATTGATGACGACATTGAACAGGGCTGGACCCAGCACTGAGCCCTGGGGAACCCCACTTGTCACTGGCCTCCAGCTGGATTTCACACCATTTACCACCATTCTCTGGGCCCGGCCATCCAACCAGTTTTCCACCCAGGAGAGTGTGCGCCTGTCCAGCCCAGAGGCTGACAGTTTCTCAAGCAGAACGCTGTGAGAAACTGTGTCAAAGGCTTTGCTGAAGTCCAGGAAGACCACATCCACAGCCTTTCCCTCATCCAGTAGCCGGGTCACTTTGTCATAGAAGGCGATCAGGTTAGTCTGGCAAGACCTGCCTTTTGTGAACCCATGTTGACTGGGCCTGATCACCCGGTTCTCTTGCATGTGCTTCATGATAGCACTCAAGATCACCTGTTCCATGACTTTCCCTGGCACTGAGGTCAGACTGACAGGCCTGGAGTTTCCTGGGTCCTCCCTGCGGCCCTTTTTGTAGATGGGCACAGCATCAGCCAGCCTCCAGTCCAGTGGGACTTCCCCAGTCTTCCAGGACTGTTGGAAGATGATGGAAAGGGGTTTGGCCAGCACATCCGCCAGCTCCTTCAATACCCTTGGGTGAATCCCGTCCGGCCCCATAGACTTGTGACTGTCCAGTCGGGCTAGCAAGTCTCTGACCACCTCCTCTTGGATCATGGGAGCCTCATTATGCTCCTCTAGCTCCTGGGTTTGTACACAGGCGGAACGACCCTCCTTACGACTAAAGACTGAGGCAAAGAAGGCCTCAGCCTTTTCCTCATCCCCTGTTACTGTTGTTCCTTCTGTGTCCAATAGGGACTGTATGGTCTCCCTAGTCCGCCTTTTATTATTTATATATTTGTAGAAAGATTTTTTGTTATCTTTCACTGACTTGGCCAATCCAATTTCTAGCTGAGCCTTAGCCCTTCTGATTTTTTCCCTACACAATCTCACTTCCCTCCTGTAGTCCACCCAAGAGGCCTGTCCCTTCTTCCAGAGGCCATAAACATTTCTCTTCTTCTTGATATCCCTCAAGATCTCTCTATTCAACCAAGCTGGCTTTCTCCCCTGCCGGCTTTTTTTCCGGACCACGGGGATGGCTTTCTCCTGACTTATCTTACGTTGCCTTACGTCACGTTACCTTACCTTACGTTGCCTTACGTTGCATTACCTTACGTTGCCTTACGTTGCATTACCTTACGTTGCCTTACCATATGTTGCCTTACGTTGCCTTACCTTACGTTGCCTTACGTTGCCTTACCTTACGCTGCCTTACGTTGCCTTACCTTACGCTGCCTTAACTTATGTTGCCTTACCTTACGTTGCCTTAACTTATGTTGCCTTACCTTACGTTGCCTTACGTTGCCTTGCCTTACGTTGCCTTACGTTGCCTTACCTTACGTTGCCTTACCTTACGTTGCCTTACCTTACGTTGCCTTACGTTGCCTTATCTTACGTTGCCTTACGTTGCCTTACCTTACCTTGCCTTACGTTGCCTTACCTTACGTTGCCTTACATTGCCTTACGATGCCTTAACTTACGTTGCCTTACCTTACGTTGCCTTAACTTATGTTGCCTTACGTTGCCTTACCTTACCTTACGTTGCCTTACCTTACCTTACGTTGCCTTACCTTACGTTGCCTAAACTTACGTTGCCTTACGTTGCCTTACCTTACCTTACGTTGCCTTACCTTACGTTGCCTTACCTTACGTTGCCTTACGTTGCCTTACCTTACGTTGCCTTTACCTTACGTTGCCTTTACCTTACGTTGCCTTTACCTTACGTTGCCTTACGTTGTCTTAACATACGTTGCCTTACCTTACTTTGCCTTACCTTATGTTGCCTTACGTTGCCTTACCTTACGTTGCCTTACGTTGCCTTACCTTACGTTGCCTTACATTGCCTTACCTTACGTTACCTTACGTTGCCTTACCTTACGTTGCCTTACCTTACGTTGCCTTGCCTTACGTTACGTTGCCTTACTTTACATTGCTTTACCTTACATTGCCTTACGTTGCCGTACCTTACGTTGCCTTACCTTACGTTGCCTTACATTACTTTGCTTTACCTTGCGTTGCCTTACGTTGCCTTACCTTACGTTGCCTTACGTTGCCTTACCTTACGTTGCCTTACGTTGCCTTACCTTATGTTGCCTTACGTTGCCTTACCTTACGTTGCCTTATCTTACGTTCCTTTACGTTGCCTTATCTACGTTGCCTTACGTTGCCTTACCTCACGTTGCCTTACGTTGCCTTACCTTATGTTGCCTTACGTTGCCTTACATTACGTTGCCTTATATTACGTTGTCTTACGTTGCCTTACCTTACGTTGCTTTACCTTACGTTGCCTTACCTTACGTTGCCTTATCTTACGTTCCTTTACGTTGCCTTATCTACGTTGCCTTACGTTGCCTTACCTCACGTTGCCTTACGTTGCCTTACCTTACCTCATGTTGCCTGGCCTTACGTTGCCTTACGTTGCCTTACCTCATGTTGCCTTGCCTTTCGTTGCCTTACGTTGCCTTATATTACGTTGCCTTACGTTGCCTTACCTTACGTTGCCTTGCCTTACGTTGCCTTACGTTGCCTTACCTTACATTGCCTTGCCTTACGTTGCCTTACATTGCCTTACCTTACGTTGACATACCTTACGTTGCCTTAATTTACGTTGCCTTACGTTGCCTTACCTTACGTTGCCTTACTTTACGTTGCCTTACCTTACGTTGCGTGACGTTGTCTTAACTTACGTTGCCTTACCTTAGGTTGCCTTAGCTTACGTTGCCTTACGTTGCCTTACCTTACGTTGCCTTAGCTTACGTTGCCTTACGTTGCCTTACCTTGCGTTGCCTTACATTGCCTTACCTTACATTGCCTTACGTTGCCTTACCTTGCGTTGCCTTACCTTACGTTACCTTACATTGCCTTACCTTACGTTGCCTTAAGTTTCCTTACCTTACGTTGCCTTACCTTACGTTGCCTTACATTGCCTTACCTTACGTTGCCTTACATTGCCTTACCTTACATTGCCTTACGTTGCCTTACCTTGCGTTGCCTTACCTTACGTTACCTTACGTTGCCTTACATTACGTTGCTTTACCTTACGTTGCCTTACATTGCCTTACCTTACGTTGCCTTACGTTGCCTTACCTTTCTTTACCTTACGTTGCCTTACCTTACGTTGCCTTACCTTACGGTGCCTTGCCTAACGTTGCCTTACGTTGCCTTACCTTACGTTGTCTTACGTTGCCTTACCTTACGTTGCCTTGCCTTACGTTGCCTTACGTTGCCTTACGTTGCCTTACCTTACGTTGACTTGCCTTACATTGCCTTACCTTACGTTGCCTTGCCTTACATTGCCTTACATCGTCTTACCTTACGTTGCCTTGCCTTACGTTGCCTTACGTCGCCTTACATAACGTTGCCTTACCTTACGTTGCCTTACGTTGCCTTACGTTGCCTTACGTTGCCTTACGTTGCCTTACGTTGCCTTACCTTACGTTGCCTTACCTTACGTTGCCTTCCGTTGCCTTACCTTACGTTGCCTTGCCTTTCATTGCCTTACGTTGCCTTACCGTACGTTGCCTTATGTTTCCTTACCTTACGTTGCCTTGCCTAACGTTGCCTTAGGTTGCCTTGCGTTGCCTTAACTTACGTTGCCTTGCCTTACGTTACCTTACGTTGCCTTACGTTGCCTTACCTTACGTTGCCTTGCCTTACGTTGCCTTTCGTTGCCTTACCTTACGTTGCCTTGCCTTACGTTGCTTTACGTCGCATTACCTTACTTTGCCTTACCTTACGTTGCCTTACGTTGCATTACGTTACCTTACCTTACGTTGCCATGCCTTACGTTGCCTTACGTTGCTTTACCTTACGTTGCCTTACCTTACGTTGCCTTATGTTGCCTTACCTTACGTTGCCTTACGTTGCCTTACCTTACGTTGCATTGCCTTACGTTGCCTTACGTTACCTTACCTTACGTTGCCTTACCTTACGTTGCCTTACCTTACGTTTCCTTACCTTACATTGCCTTACTTTACGTTGCTTTACCTTACGTTGCCTGACGTTGCCTTACCTTACGTTGCCTTACTTTACGTTGCTTTACCTTACGTTGCCTCTACGTTGCCTTACCTTACGTTGCCTTACCGTACGTCGCCTTACCTTACGTCGCCTCTCCTTACATTCCCTTACATTGCCTTACGTCGCCTTACCTTACGTTGCCTTACCTTACGTTGCCTTACGTTGCCTTACGTTGCCTTACCTTACTTTGCCTTAACTTACGTTGCCTTACCTTACATAGCCTTGCCTTACCTTGCATTACCTTACGTTTTCTTACCTTACGTTGCCTTACGTTTCCTTACCTTACGTTGCCTTGCGTTGCCTTACCTTACGTTTCCTTACGTTGCCTTACCTTACGTTACCTTACATTACGTTGCCTTACGTTGCCTTACCTTACGTTGCCTTACGTTGCCTTACCTTCTGTTGCCTTGCCTTACGTTGTCTTACCTTACAGAATCACAGAATCACAGAATCACCTGGTTGGAAGAGACCCACCGGATCACCGAGTCCAACCGTTCCCAACAAACACTAAACCATTTCCCTCAGCACCTCGTCCACCCGTGCCTTAAACACCTCCAGGGAAGGTGACTCAACCACCTCCCTGGGCAGCCTCTGCCAGGGACCAATGACCCTTTCTGTAAAGAATTTTTTCCTAACGTCTAGCCTAAACCTCCCCTGGTGGAGCTTGAGGCCATTCCCTCTTGTCCTGTCCCCTGTCACTTGGGAGAAGAGGCCAGCACCCTCCTCTCTACAACCTCCTTTCAGGTAGTTGTAGAGAGCAATGAGGTCACCCCTCAGCCTCCTCTTCTCCAGGCTAAACAACCCCAGCTCTCTCAGCCACTCCTCATAAGGCCTGTTCTCCAGCCCTTTCACCAGCTTTGTTGCTCTTCTCTGGACTCTCTCCAGAGCCTCAACATCCTTCTTGTGGTGAGGGGCCCAGAACTGAACACAGGATTCGAGGAGCAGTCTCACCAGTGCCGAGTACAGAGGGAGGATAACCTCCCTGGACCTGCTGGTCACGCCGTTTCTGATACAAGCCAAGATGCCATTGGCCTTCTTGGCCACCTGGGCACACTGCTGGCCCATATTCAGTCGGCTGTCAACCAACACACCCAGGTCCCTCTCCTCCAGGCAGCTTTCTAGACAGACTTCTCCCAGTCTGTAGCACTGCATAGGGTTGTTGTGCCCCAAGTGCAGGACCCGGCATTTGGCCTTGTTAAACCTCATGCCATTGGACTCTGCCCAGCGGTCCAGCCTGTTCAGATCCCTTTGCAGAGCCTCCCGACCCTCCAGCAGATCGACACTTCCACCCAGCTTAGTGTCGTCCGCAAACTTGCTAAGGGTGCACTCGATGCCTTCATCCAGATCATTGATGATGACATTGAACAGGGCTGGACCCAGCACTGAGCCCTGGGGAACCCCACTTGTCACTGGCCTCCAGCTGGATTTCACACCATTTACCACCATTCTCTGGGCCCGGCCATCCAACCAGTTTTCCACCCAGGAGAGTGTGCGCCTGTCCAGCCCAGAGGCTGACAGTTTCTCAAGCAGAACGCTGTGAGAAACTGTGTCAAAGGCTTTGCTGAAGTCCAGGAAGACCACATCCACAGCCTTTCCCTCATCCAGTAGCCGGGTCACTTTGTCATAGAAGGCGATCAGGTTAGTCTGGCAAGACCTGCCTTTTGTGAACCCATGTTGACTGGGCCTGATCACCCGGTTCTCTTGCATGTGCTTCATGATAGCACTCAAGATCACCTGTTCCATGACTTTCCCTGGCACTGAGGTCAGACTGACAGGCCTGGAGTTTCCTGGGTCCTCCCTGCGGCCCTTTTTGTAGATGGGCACAGCATCAGCCAGCCTCCAGTCCAGTGGGACTTCCCCAGTCTTCCAGGACTGTTGGAAGATGATGGAAAGGGGTTTGGCCAGCACATCCGCCAGCTCCTTCAATACCCTTGGGTGAATCCCGTCCGGCCCCATAGACTTGTGACTGTCCAGTCGGGCTAGCAAGTCTCTGACCACCTCCTCTTGGATCATGGGAGCCTCATTATGCTCCTCTAGCTCCTGGGTTTGTACACAGGCGGAACGACCCTCCTTACGACTAAAGACTGAGGCAAAGAAGGCCTCAGCCTTTTCCTCATCCCCTGTTACTGTTGTTCCTTCTGTGTCCAATAGGGACTGTATGGTCTCCCTAGTCCGCCTTTTATTATTTATATATTTGTAGAAAGATTTTTTGTTATCTTTCACTGACTTGGCCAATCCAATTTCTAGCTGAGCCTTAGCCCTTCTGATTTTTTCCCTACACAATCTCACTTCCCTCCTGTAGTCCACCCAAGAGGCCTGTCCCTTCTTCCAGAGGCCATAAACATTTCTCTTCTTCTTGATATCCCTCAAGATCTCTCTATTCAACCAAGCTGGCTTTCTC